>NC_134711.1:253494255-253797285 GCF_049634645.1 Pelodiscus sinensis
TCATTATGCAATTTGTTATCTTCTGTAACAGCACTCTTGGTTACAAAGCATCATAATAATCATGAAATATACTAAGGAGTAATAGAGCACCCACCAACTAGGGACACAAACATGATACATAGAGCACAGTCATTAAAAGGAAATCTGAATTATGAAAGGAAGCCTTTCTTTGATGTCCTTTGTTTGTACTCTCTGCAAGAACTAGGATGTGGTATTTTTAACACCATTACTAAATACAGTAAACATTAAGCAGTGATGCATAAAGTGATGCTTAAAGTTGTGTAAGTTAGATTTCCTCCTCTAATTAAGACTCCTTTACACTCAGACTCTATTATATCTTTTTAACTCTACCAAAGTATAAGGGAGTCTAAACTGGGTTGGCTTACATGTATAGAAATTAAAAGAAGGCATAAATTAAAGTAAGGGAGAGGAGATTAAATGTTCCAAGATGATTCACATGTATCTAAGGTGGCATAGAATACATAACAAGAGAAAGATGCAAAGATATACAGTAAGTCATTGAATGAAGTGAGAAATTTATCCCATAGTGAGGAATTTATTTACAATTTTTTGTGATGGCCTACAGGATCCCAAATATCATTTGCTGACTGTAATGAAATGAGGTGGCAACCCTCTGAGCCAAGGGGAGAATTAATGCTCTGTACCCAGGTGGGCAGTATCAGGCTGGCCTCACTCTCCCGGCAGAAGTTAAGCATTGGAAGAGGAACTTCACAAGGCATGTTGGAGCCCAGCCAGGGAAAGAGGGAGACGTACCTTGATTGCTGAAGGACACTACTTCTGTGGCCAAACCAGGCAATGCCATGAACCTGGAGGAAACTGAGTCCACCTTTCTGGATATCACTTAGCAAGAAATATCAAGGGACTCTTTATCAAGGTTTTACCATTAGCATTTGCCAGGTCATTGGCTGCCTTACTTTCAATCTTAACTATTTTTGTTCAAAATCCCTGCTAATTCTTATCTGACTATTGTAGAACATAAACCAACATTTACTTTCTTTCCCTTTACAAAACATAAATCAAGCCAAATGCTGAATATTTTTATCAGCTCCCAGAGAAAATGAGAAAGGGCATCAATGAGAAACATGTGCTTGCTTCACAGAGAATAGTTGCTCTATGTTTGATGATATATTGGTAAACTCCAGATGAAGGTCAGTTGCACATTCAGGTTTGTCCTGTGTCTGTTTTTCATGGCAATCCCTTACTTGAGAAGCCATGTCTCACATTCTTCTCGACACTCGGTTATTAAAGATAAACAACTTCAAGCTGTTTTGTATTGCCAAGAATCAATTCCCTTATGCTTTTTGCCACAAGTAGCATGAGAATCTCATCTGTAGTATAAAGGTTCTTTGAGCATGTCATGGCAAGATGCTTCCATGGCCTTCACATTCATGCCACTGAGAAATATTATTGTTTTAGACCAGGGGTCCCCAACACGGTGCCCACTAGTGCCATGGCGCCTGCCAGGGCATTTATGTGCACCCATGCCGTTCATCTTGCGCACCCACTCCACATAGCAGCTGAGAGGGGAAACGCCTGGCGTGCTGTGCCGTGACGGCCCGGGACTTTAAATTTTAAAACCGTGTGGCCCAGCTCCAGGCCCGGCACGTGGTCTGGGGTCACAGAAGCAGCTGGGGTTGGGCCCGATCACAGACTCAAACTGGAAGGCAGAAGGTGGGGGTGAGGGAAAAATAGAGGGAAGGGGTGGGAGAGGAAGAGGCTTGTGCTGTGGGGAGGGGACAGGTCAGTAGAAGAAAGGGGAAGAAAGGGGAAGGCACCAAGGGACAGCACGGAGGAGAGACAAATGCCAGGGGAATGAGGAAACGGGCAGGAGGGGAGGTGTCAGTGGGAGGGGGAACAGGGTGATGCTGGGAGAGGAGAGGGTAAGGGCATTGGGAGCTAAAAGGTGGAGGGGAAAGTGCTGGGAGAAGGCTTGAAAGAAGGGGTGGGCATGAGGAAGACGGGGATGGAGCAAATAATGTGTGAAGGCACAGGGGCATGAGGGGAATGGGGGCAGAGGGTGGTGAAGCGGTGGGCATCAGGGAAAAAGAGAGCAAAGGGGGCAGAGGCAGTGAGGGAAGGGGGAGGAACCAGGAGGGTGCAGGGCTAAGGGAAGGTGCCGGTGCCAGGGGATTCTGGGTATGAAGCAGAAGGGCAGACACCTGCAGGGGAGAGACCAGCACCAGAGGAGAGAGGCAGGGCAGGTGTGTAGAGGGAGGTGTTAGGAGAGGGGGTAGCTCACATGATCAAAGTGGGGCTACTGGAGGAGTGGGCATGGGGGGGAGAGATGGGCTGGTGGAGAGGAGCAGGCCTCAGGAGGGCTGAGGTCAGTGAGAAGGGCAGGAGTCAGGACAGCAGAAGAGAGTGAGAGATTCGGGGGAAACTGTCACCAGGGAACTGATGGAGCAAGGGGAGGAGACATGGCAGCAGATGGTGGAGACATGGTGGGGATGGGAAGTGTGAGATTTAAAGGTGCCATGGTTTTTTTTGGGGGGGGATGCTTTTTTTGCTCAACATTTGGACATCCCCCCCTTTTTAATAATTCAGAATTTTATTTAAAAATGAATTACAATATAATTAAAATAATAATTATCCAACTAAATTAAGTTCTATCAAATTTACCCCATTCGCATTTAATATGAAAACAGCCTTCAATTTGTGCATTTGATGCCTTTTTTCTATTTTTTCTCCAAAGGGGGGCTGAATAATTGCCGAATAATTTAATTAATACCTTTTACATGTAAAATTACCTTTTTCATATTATGGATTCATATATTATATAATATTAAACATGATTATTTTCGTATTATTTAATGTACAAATACAAAATAAGCCTTGAAAAATTGTTGGTGCCCGCCACACTCTTCTGAAAACATGAATGTGCTATTGGCCACAAAAAAGTTGGGGACCACTGTTTCAGACTGTCTTTCAATTAGCTAAACTTTCTTTTTAAACATAATTTATGCTTTAATGAGCTGTGCTTTGTATTGAGGTGACAGTGAAACAGATAAAGTTTCACTGACTGACATGAGAACACATTGAAACACTGGTTCACATTTCTTTACCACTCATACTTAGTTAAACACAAATGTTATGTAGAAGAGATTGCACCTCCTAATGATCCTATGTGGTTTATTAATTGTAACAGGAAGCCTACCACCAGTGCCTGAAATCTCTTCCATTTTTTTAATCTAGGCTTTGATTCATGTTATTGCGTGTTTTATCAACAGGCTTTTGTTATGTTTCTGAATGTTGTCTTTTGAAGCTACCATTAGTTAGTCACTCATCCATAACAGAAGATCATAATTATATTCACAAAGACAAAACAACGTACACAATCACTTACAAACTGAAACAAGGAAGGACATAGCCCTCAGGGGAAAAGGCAGAAGGTGGATGAGGGTTTATAAACATGTACAAACTCCTCTTATTGAACCAAAATGGAGGCCATATTCATGCAAGGTAGGTGTGCAGCTTTAATTAAAGATCTGGATGGTGCAGAGCTTCCTAGAAGAGGAGTCCTGACTGGAAGGCCCTGAGGATATGAGGTTAGAGAGCAGGGATTCTGGCTGAAGTGTGAGGAGAGTATCTCATCTGTATGTATAAAAGGAAGGCAGGTTAGAAGGAAGGTGCTTCAGAGGGCAGCTGAGTTAGTCTGTTAGGGTATGTCTACCCTACCCCGCTAGTTCGAACTAGCGGGGTAATGTATGCATACCGAACTTGCTAATGAAGCCCGGGATTTGAATTTCCCGGGCTTCATTAGCATAAAGCCGGCGCCGCCATTTTTAAAAGCCGGCTAGTGCGAACCCCGTGCCACGCGGCTACACGCGGCACGGGCTAGATAGTTCGAACTACGTAGCCATTCCGAACTACGTTCCACGAGGAGTACAGATAGTTCGGAATGGCTACGTAGTTCGAACTATCTAGCCCGTGCCGCGTGTAGCTGCGCGGCACGGGGTTCACACTAGCCGGCTTTTAAACATGGCGGCGCCGGCTTTATGCTAATGAAGCCCGGGAAATTCAAATCCTGGGCGTCATTAGCAAGTTCGGTATGCATACATTACCCCGCTAGTTCAAACTAGCGGGGTAGTGTAGACATACCCTCACAGAAAAAAAACAGCAAGCAAATTGTCTGGTAGCACTTTATAGACTAACAAAACATGTAGATGGTATCATGAGCTTTCATGGGCACAGCCCACTTCTTCAGATGACCAGAGTGTGGAAGAAGCAGGTACCTCAGGCATTTTCCACCCTAGGAGGTTTCAGCCAAATCAGAGGCACTGATCTTCTCCCAATCACAGCCCTCAGATGCCTGCAATGCTGGGCAAATTGCTCAGGGATGAGGCTATAACTGCAACCAACTAGCTGCTCTGCTGCTGAAGGGCCAGGGGGCTCACTTTAGTCATATAGCCAGGCTTGTATCAAGCAGACCTGACTGACCAGCCTCTGCAACTTCCCTAAAGGGACAGGAGGGAATTCGCCATGTCCCTCTTGCCTGTCAGCCTTGTAGTTGCTGTATGGCAGGGAGTTCAGAGGCATTACTTACCTCACTGAAAGCATCCAGGAGAGCGTATTTTGTTCCTTAGGCATATTTTGGTGCAGTGCAACACATGCAACGGCTGTTTGTTTGAAACGAAAGGGCTATTTTAGAGGTGGTGGCTTTGCACTTCCAACAAGTTCATAAACAACCACTGGCACATGCTTGGAAATCTCTGCTCTCAACCATGCTGGGCTCCTGGGCAAGCGGGGGAGCAGGGCCTGGTGGCTCTATGCCTCGAGTGCCTCCCCAAACAGACTTAAGAGCCATCCAGAGTGCTGTGGCAGTGCTCCATTGGCAATTTCAAGGGCTCAGGGTTTTGGGTGCTACTGCTGCTGCCGCTACAGCAGGAGCTCTGGGTTCTGAGGCAATTGCCTTCTTTGCCTCCCCCTTGTTGGTGGGCCTATCCACTCTAGAGTGGCTGCAGCTTTAATATCCTGATGAACTCTGTGGTATTTATGTCTGTCATAGTTTCCCTCAATCTCATTATTCATCATGCATTTATCTAATTAATCCATTTTCCCTTTAATGAGATTAGTGTATCTATAGTTTCAAATGTCACATGAAATTTCTTCATTAGTCCTGCCTTGCTGTGTGCCCAATTGAGTTGGAGAGGGATTAGAGAGCAGTGAATTTTCTGGCCTCCAAAAGGCATTTTACACTACAGGCAAATAATGCCACAGTTTCTTTCACTTTATATTTTGCTTTAGGAACAGCTGTTTTTCCACTTCCACAGAGTTCTCATGAGTTATTCCGTCATTTAGCGACGGTGAAAGACAGCTCTGAAAGATAAAATGTATTTTAAAACTGTTCCATTAAGAGAACCAAAAGCACATCATCTTGCCTGACCTGGCCTCTGCCTAGTGCTAACCTCATTCTTACTCACCTCACTTATTTTTATGTGCATGAGGCATTATGAATAGCTAGGCAAGTCTCTCAAATTATTGGTCCTATCATCTTCAATTGGTGCTTTTCTGTTTCTGGTCCTATCATCTTCATGTGATGACTTTTTGACTCTGGGCAAACTGATTTTGCTGAAGATCAGAAATTGATTTGAGTTTCATTTAAGCCTAGTCATAAAAAATGATATTTATTCTAGTTCATCTTACTTTCTTGTTCTTTCCCATAGTTTCTTTACAAAAGGTCTTCAGAACTGTATTTATATCATTTTTTGCTTATTCTCAAATAACATATATCAGCTGTTATGCCAAAATGTCAGAACAGGGAAGCCTTGGGCTTTTCACACTCAAATGCATTTATTTTGTGTGATGAAGTCCAGACATCACAGACTCAATCACTTACAATAATAACTCTGTGATGATTTCAGGCCTCTGGCTTTCAGCAAAACTCAGTGGGTTTTTTTTTTCTGCTCTATTCTTACGGAATTACATCTTAGGAGAACAAATATTTTCTCCTATCTGATTATACTTAGCCTACTCTTGAAATGATCCATTTTGCTATAAGAATAACTGGAAGGTTGAATGGAAGCTTTTGAGAGAACAGAGATGTCAAACCTTAGGCTACATCTAGACTTCAGGCTTCTTGAGCAAGAAGCTTTTTTCGGAAGAGATCTTCCAAAAAAACTTCTTGTGAAAGAGCACATCCACACACATCAAAAAAGCAATGCACTTTTGTGAAAGAGAGCATCCAGACTGCTCTCTTGGACACTCTCTCACATAAAAGGCCACCCAGAACCACTTCAACCAGGGCTTAAAGTCACTAGTTACTTCCTAGTGCTGGTGCTGGAGCCTTGCAGAGACACACGCTTAAAGGGACACCCCTGGACAGCCGTTTCTCTGCTTCTGCTGTGTGCTTGCCTACTTCTTCAAGGGACAGCAAAGCTCTCAAGTTTTGTCTACACCTCAGGGATTTTGCACAAGAAGCTTTTTGCGGAAGAGATCTTCCAGGCATCCGAGGAGGGCTCATTTCCCTGGCTCAAGGGAAAGGGTCATGGTGCCCGTCTCTTCCTCCTCCTCCTTCTCCTCCACCGCAGCTGGCTGGCCCTGGCCCTCCTGCTCCTCCTCCAGCTGGGTGATCACTGGGGTCTTGAGGCTGGAGTGCATGAGGATGGGTGGGGAAGATGTTTCCCCTCACCCCCAGGATCTTGTATAGCTCCTTGTAATAGGGGCAGGTGTGGAGTACTGCCCCTGAGCGCGAGCTGAGCTCTCTGTCCTGGACAGATCCCTGGTGGAGCTCCTTGACCTTACTCTGGACCTGTTCCAAGGTCTGGGGTGGGTGTCCTCTGTCAGGGAGTCAGCCATCCCGTCATATATGTCTGCATTTCTGCGCTTAGCCTGGGGATCCTGTAATGTCTCCTTTTCACCCCACAGTTCGAGGAGGGATTGGATCACTGGGCCAGACCAGTATGGGGGCATGTCTCTGCATCCCCCTGGGGTTGTTCCATGTGAAGACCAGGGAGGTTGCAGAGGGCTTGAAGCTCAGACATGGCTTTCAAGGCCTGTGGCAGTCAGAGCCGCATGTTGAAGTGCTGCTCTCTGGCCAACTTCCTGGCCAAGATTTGTCCAAGGTGCCTACAGCTTTAAGAGAGGCCAGGAGACAGGAACTATAGAGTTGTGATTACTTTGTATGGCGTGGCCACCAGGGCACCTGTGCTATTTCCTGGAGGCCTCTTCTTTCAAAAAAAATCTCTCCTCCCCGTCCACACACATCTTTTTGTGAAAGAGCTCTTTCGCAAAAAGGCTTCTTCCTCATAGAATGAGGTTTACCCACATTCCTCACGTTTTGCTGGAAAAATAGCTGTTTTCCCAACAAAACTCTGTAGTGTAGACATACCCTTATTGTTGCGGGCCAATGTTTACTCTAGCTGATAACAGGGGGTATTATTTAAGTGGGTCACAAATAAAAGCTCCAAAAGTTGTAAGATAACCCTAAGTCTGTGTTTGTTTTCAGGCTAGCATTGATTTCTATACATCTTGGAGGGACTTTCCAATTAAGTGCAGAAATTGCAAATGGACACTGCCTAGAATATGGATCATGAGATATTTTCTGTGGCAAAAAACCTGCTAGAGGCCTGTTAAAGAATGGCTGCATCTTGCTGTTATAGAGGTTATAAATCTGTGAATTTGAAGCTCTGGAATTTCCAGGTCCTTGTACTTACCATACGCTTGTGCTGTCCTTTCACGGCTCTCTCTTGGAGTTGTCAGGTTTATAAGCTGACACTGATTGTCCCACACTATATGTTCTTGAAATCAGGGAACATTCACACACCAGAAAGTAATTTCCAATATTCTCTCAGCTATCCAACTCAGTTTATATTCAGCTACTTCCACAGTTTGTCCCTTCTAAACTACTTCTTCATTCTACTCCTCCTGAGAAGACAAATTGTCTTCTGCTTCTTTTCAAATAATCTTCAGATTTCTGCTTGAGGAAACTATAGAATCACTGGAGCAAAAAGCCTCTGGTAGATTGTAAAAATTTGGGAAGTAATGAGACATCATTTAATTGCAGTTTCACTATGCTAGCTTTTAAACTGCAGACAATGCCACTATGTACTGTGGATGTGTCTGTAAACTATTATGTGCATAGATGAAATTTCTACTGTACAAAGACTTGATGTTTGAATTATATTGTCTGTAATTAAAACAACTGCAAAGAAAAAGACACAGCTTTTACAAACAATACAAGCTATGGCGCTCTTACCTAAAAGTTCAGAGAGCTCTTCTATTGTTTTTATTAGCTCTAAAACCACAGCCTGCAACTCCTCAGTTGTATGTTTCTGTAACTTGAATATCAGACCTGTTATCTATCTAGTTTTGATGTGTTGCTCATAAAATAGTACTCATAGATTTGGATGCCTTCCCAGCATTGCATTATATGGCAAATAGGGTAGCTCAGCTTTCATGTACTTAGATGGGCTTAATAGTCCAGTGAGTTGGGAAGAGTTTGGTGGAACGCAACAACTTTTGAAAGGTTATTAAGATTTGGGAGTGGAGGAGGGAGTTCCATCTCACTGATAATTGGATTGCAGAAAAACTCATGTCAGGATAGACTAAATAATGTTAATGAAACAGCTAATGCTCAGACTGTCTGTTGTATAGGAGCCAGAAAGATGTTGATTTATAATGAAAAATGAGACGGAGTCTCTGTGGGCTTGTTCCCTCTTCTGATTGGCATAATATTTTGAATACATGGAAGATAAATTACTGTTATAATATATCTTGGATCACTTCCAGTGGATTTCTCTCATACTCTTAGCTCATCAAGTTATCCATGTTAGATTTTTTTCCTGGTCTCACTTGCCTTTCTTATTTTAAAACTTTTTATCAAATATTTGTTTCTAAAACAAGAATTAATTTTTCATCAGACAGTTACAAGCCATGTTACTTACCACACATTGCTCCTTAGGTTTCCAAACAGTATGCCCAATTAAAAATTATTTATAACTACTTGCTTGCTTTTCATCTTCCAATCTCATCTTTTCAGGCAAAACCTAACAAAGCTGAAACAGAAATGTTGATAGCAACAGAGCAACGCAATACTTCACTTCAGCACAAACCTTTTCTCAGAACAGGGCTAATGAGGGAAAGAGTGAATTTAAAGAACATCACATAGAACATCAACATTTTCACTTGTTGGATGGCAGAATCTACATTATTAATTGCTTAGCATAGCATGTATTTTTCAAAGTACCAGAGCAGTTGCTAGATTCAGTATACACCAAGGATCACCAATGAAAAGTGAATACTTAGCAACAGTTCCACTACTATGCTATATAGAGATTCATAGATTTTATAGTTAGAAGGAAATCTCAGATAATCTAGTCTGACTTTGGGCATATAACAGGCCATAGAGTTTCAGCTAATAGTTGATGCAGAAGAGGGAAGTACTGTATTTTCTTCCTTACTGTATAAGTGAACATTAACATGCAAAATACCTACGAAATGTAAGAAGAAAAACTGCAGTATCTCTGCTGTTGCATGGTAATAGCTGATAAATGTCAGCTTTAAAACAGTGACCCTATACTATGTGAAAGCTTTTGGAATGGAACATGATTATCTTTACAGCAAGCATATTACAATAAAATAGGAGCAGTGATATGCATGCCACTAATCTACTTGAAATAATTCCCACTTGAAAAACAGCATATAGAGGTTTCAGATTTCTGCCCAGATAACATGCCTTGTTTCAAAAAATCTACATTTTAGTAATTCCACATTACATTCTGGAAACAGCTTATCAGTTCACTAAGGAGAGGCTTTGTCCCACAGAGATGCTCTTTGCTTTTAAGCACAGATTACCTTCTGCTAAGAGTCACTTTCTCTTTATTCTTTTATTTTCAGGATGAACTAATTACAACCAGGTGTTTGCAGATTTCTGTATTTTCAGATTCCCACTCAATCTTGTATTAATGTTCAAAGGTCACATTTCCATATAGGGAATCTGAGAAACTGCAAGTTTCTAGGGTTTCAAAGTTGGCTATTGTTCATATATTTCTGCATTTCCTCATTGAAGGTTTGCTTTGGAAGGGGGATAACTGAAAGCATTGGAAATGGAAGGCCTCTATTCATAGGTCTAGCAGTGGCACTTGCAGCGTAGCCTTCCTCACTGTTACTTTTTCTAACTGCCTCAGTCCTAGTTTAAGGAGACAAATTCTGCAGATGAGAAGTAAGTCACTTTTCTATTCAGTCCTTAGCTTTTCAGCTAAGATTACCATCAAGAGCGCCAACTGTGTTATAATGCAGAGGTTGGGTGTGGTGATGAGCAAAGGGAGATTACAACTTGGACAGAGACTACCACTCTGGATCCCCTCTGAACAAAGCTATGAAAGAAGGATTAGACACCAGGTCTCCTTATCCTTCAGCAGCTCTCTTTCTTGTTGTTTTGTGTCTAGTTAGCATACTGTAGACTGTTTATTCATATGTTCACAGTATGCTCTTGGTAATATTCAGTTTGAAAGGAAACCACTGGAGTATTATCTAGATACTTTCCTTCTCTTCAGGAAATATAAATGCTGTATGGCCCAAATCACTTCATAGGTTATGAAACTTTTAAGATTTATCCATTATTTTAATCAGTTAATTATCATCCAGTGTGGTTTGTCCAACCATTATCCAGAATTACCTCAGCTATTAAACACATTTTATTGAATACCCGGTGGTTACCCCTCTAATTACATTTCCTAATCAGCTAAGTCTTTTTAATTAATTTATCTTCTTCCACTCCAATCAGACTGGGCACTAGAATTGTAAAACTTTAATGCTCAGGTGACAGAAAAGATGACAAAACACTTTCTACCTCTATAACAGTCTCCTTTCATAAAGGACAAGCATATCGTCTAATTTTACAACTTATTTCTACTTTGGAGATTGTCTCTGATTGCCCTGTGTGGCAGATGTTTAAAGTGCACATCAAAATTTTCAATTTTAATTGCACACCAAAAGAACTAGTGTTTCTTTAATGAAACCACACACAGAAAAAGCACAAAGCTCTATTTGGCAAATGCTATGTTATCATAATTCAGATGTTTTAGACATTCCTCAGTGCAGCTCATTAAGTTTATTATCATAAATGGTATGTGTACAGTCCCTGTTTTAATACTCTGTTGACTTTCACATAATAGACTAAGAAATCTCTAGTAGTAGTGTAATCCCACAGGATGCATCTTTTTTCTTTTGAAGTAATGCAGAAAATATTCTGTGTTGCATTAAATTAGCATGAAACTGCTAAAGGATTGAGCCTATCTGCAGATCATACTCAGTTTCACTCCTCTCTGAGAGTACTAGAAGTTGAATCCGCAATGTCAGAAGAATAAAAACATGCTGAAATGGTCCTTTATGCAAGATTTACAACTACAGGTTGAACCTCTAAAATACGGGATTCGCTGGCCCAGCAACATCCGTGGTGCGGCATGACTATGGATGTTCCAGGATCACAGAGTTCTGGCATGCTGCACGGTGGGGGGCCAGGAGCTGATACACAGCTCAGTTGGGCTGCAAGGGAAGAGCCAGAAGCCAGCAAGTGGCTCAGTTGGTCTGCAAAGGGGAGGTGGAAAGGGGCAGTGAGGACAAAGGCATTTCTGGGACAAAGGCATTTATCATCTAGTCAGCAGCCCCAGTCTAAATTATTCCAAATTAGTTTACTAGTGCGCCTTTGCTGGTAACAAAAGGAAATTTCAAATAGCATCAGGTCTGTCCTCATTAAGCATGACCCCATTCACTCTATATAGATTTTCCCTGTTTTTCCTCAAGTTTATGTATTTTGTGGTCTGAGGTACCTGCCCCTGACAAATTGGGTGCTTTGCTTTTCTGAAGAATCTTGTTATTAAATCTTTAACAAATTGTACTTAAAACATATTTGTACATAAACAGAAAATTATGAGGAAGAAAGTGACTAAATTTTTCACTCTAAATAAAGGTTCCATGGCTTATTATTCTTAAACCTTGCAAAAGGTTTGGTTCACTTAATGACAGATCTTAACTCAATAACATGTCTTTCATCCTGATGGTTCACAGGCGTAGCCCTAGCTTTAATTCTTACTCAACATATATAATTAATATGACCTTCGTTTAATATTTTGATTCTTTATCATGTCTCTCAACCTTGAGACTCTCAGGTTATTGAAGGCCTAACTGTTGAGATCTGTAGATAGGGTTATAAAATCCAGCATATGCTTTCTTTCCTGTCTCCTGTGCAAGTTCTCCATCACATATCTCATATAACAGCACATATCCAGCACTATTGCAATAAGTATATCTTGTGCATTAATAATAACAAAGTTAAGTGCAGTAATAGAACAATATTTAATAGCATTTAATTATTCCCATCAACCGACTGATGGGAATTATCTGGTTTCAAAATTTGATTAATTTGCCTAGTAAACTTATGCAATTGCATATGCATGTATACAAGAATAATTGGGGTTCTTTGCAAAAGAGAATGGAGATGCAGGTTTAATTTTGTAATGTGTATGGTAAAATTAGGGTGCAACATCATAGGCCCACTCTCAAATTTTAGTTGACTGTTGGTGCATGGCTGAGATTGCAGCATATTGCCAACATTTCTGTATAGCAATTTAAAGTGGGTGTCTGGCATCATTTATGTGGGTGTTGCACTATTATCTGAGGCATCCAGATTTGTTCCTTGTAGTCAGAATTCTGTAAAACTCCCACCAGGTATACACATACTACTGCTGTGTATATATCTTCTTTAATTAAAGGTAGGGAGAACATGAAATAAATCTGCAGACCCTCCCGAGAACAGTCAGATGTTAACATTACCACTACCACTAAATCACAGTAGGCACATGTTTCCGTTAACACCCGTATTTCCCTGCTCTAAAGTCTCTCAAGATTTGTTCAATTCCTGTAAAAATATATACAATCCAGTGAAGAGAAAGATCCCAACAACAACATGTCTCTGCATAATACAAACAAAAACATCGGGCTTTTTCTTGAGGGAGATATCCCCTTTTTGTAGGGCCACCAAATCAAAATTTAAATCTTTCCTCGGCGATTTACTCATAGTCATATGAATTATGCTAGGTTGTATTCTCATATAAAAGTCTCAGTGGCTATCTCTTTAGCTGCCAGATCAGCTTTTTTACTCCATTCTGCACCTGGAGATGATTTAGAATGGGCTTTAACCTTTATTGTGGCTAACAGTAATTTCTTGTCTCATTTGGTATCCAGCATATAAATACACTCCAGCAAAGGAGCATGATAGTGTTTTCTATTCCCCCAAATGAAAACTGTGATATAACCAATAAGGTAGCAGTTCAGTTTCACACACCACATACCTATTATGAATCAGAAAATATAATCATAGTCTGATTTTTAGTGTTTAGGCTGCCAATTCTGAAATCTGGGCACTTATAGGATGCTGTATGAGAGATCTCAAACCTGGGTTTACCAATATAAACCCTACCTTAGGAGTACCCTTTTTATAGTAAGCAGAACCATTTATGAATAGTCTACAGGTTTGACATTCATTTGCTTGTTGCCAGGGTAACACCTGAAGGGGAGCTGTCCAATACCATGTGTCTGGTAAAGGCCATTCTTGTGGTTTTCTGTAGGATTAATGGTGAGTGCTTCCCAGTTTTTAGCCTGGGTTATGTCCCTATTCTGCAACATTAGTGTATGTCTACACTACAGGACAGGGTTGAATTAAGATACGCAACTTCAGGTATTTAATTGCATAGCTGAAATCAAAGTAGCTTAACTCAACTTTTGGCACTGTCCACACTGCAGTAAGATGGAGGGAGCACACTCTTCCTTCAACTTCCCTTACTCATCATGGAAGCAGTATTTCTGGCATCGACTGCAGCACCCCTCTCAGTTCAAATTAGCCGTTTTAACCAGACCCACTAATTAGAACCCTGGAAGATCGACAGCGGCAGCTTCAATCTTCTTCTGTAGTATAGACATACCCTCAGTGCCCAGTGAGTTAGTCTAGTATTTGAGGCCACGTCTACACAGCAGGGATTAACTTTAAATAAGATATGCAAATTGAGCTACGTCAATTGCGTAGCTTATTTCGAAATAGCTTGTTCTGAAATTGGGAGCATCTACACAGCACTTATTTTGAAATACAGCACTCTTCCTCCGATTTCCCTTCTTCCTGAAATAATGAGGGTTACGGGAGTTGGAGTGAGAAGTTCTCCAGCTTAACAGGATTTTGACATTATTTTAATAATGCAAGTAATTTCAAAATAATGTTGATGTGTATATGTAACCTGAAACATTTCCCTCTCTAATTCATCTAGATAACAACAATTGAACTAGAATAGGTGGAGTATTAATAATCAAGAGTGCGGGCCCCATAATAAATGCAAAATGTTTTACTAGCCCAAAGGCAGCCAATTTGTGTTTCTTGCACCATAAACTTTTATGTTCCACAAGGGCTAAAACCTGAGATGCAAAAGTAACTGGCCTTAATTTTGAATTATGGTGTTGTCTTAAGGCTGCTGCCAGAGTTTCCACAGGAATGGTCAAATTCAAAGTAAATGGATGTATAGAAGAAGGCTGGATTAAAACTGGTGCAGAGGTTAGCCCCTGTTTCAATAGGTTTTATTAACTCAGGGCTCTATTCCCAAGATCTCTCTTTCTTATGAATGCATATAAATGAACAGTAATTTCTCCATATTCTGGGATAAAATCTTGTAAAGACCCTGTAAAAAATATTGTAGAAACTGTCTTAAACCCATTTCCAAGGCAAGTAATGGAAGAGTTAACATCACTATTAACTTTTGCTGTTCTGGAAATTTGCCAACAACCTTCAAATATCAGTACTCAAAAATGAACTTCTTGTTTTCTCAGTTGTTCATTGCATAGGTTTTCCTTTCATCTTCCCTGAATGAAGGCTACCAGCAAGGCTTCCAATAGTACCCTTTGGTGATCGATGGTCACAAATCATCCACATAGCATATCAGATCCTGTCACTATTCAAATGTAGCCAGTGGGGACTCATCTAAGAATAAAAAATAGCTGGTGAATTGTGAAAATTCTGGGGCAAACACAAGTGAATATATACTGGAAAATTGGAAAACACATTTATACCAGGAATGTGGGTGCAATGGAATTGAGCAAAACCATTAAAATGTCTAGTACATTGGACATTTTGCAGTGCTGTCACTAGCCTTCGTTACCGGCGTTACGAAGAAACCACTGGGCACTTGCCTTAATGATTGTTTGTAAATGTCAGCAATAAGTATATAGGTGACACTTGCCATCTGGAATTTGCAATATACACCAATTTTAAGCAGCTTATTTCTCTGTGTGGGTATTCATACCATACCAGGGACATATCAATACCCTTTTGGCCTTAAAATTCTTCTCTCTACGTATAAACCCCAGGTGGGAGGGAAGTGGTAATATACTGCCCTGTTTGTGCTCACCCAGGAATGCCGACTTGTTGGGTGAAAAACTAAATTCTCATCAAAAGAACTAGTGTTTCTTTAATGACAGTTTTAGGAAAACATACTACCACCATAATTAAAACATGACATATAAGTGCATAAGTAAAACAGAGAAGGGCAGTAATGTGTTACCTTATCCTGGGTACAGGTAGGCTGTTTCTTGCATCAGCAGGTTCATAATGATTCACTTGTGTCTGAGGGTAGGGGCAATTGGACCTTTGTTGCTTCTATTCTTTCTTAGCAGTTCACATCCACGCATCACAAATGGTGAAATCTGGTCTCACCTAAGAAAGTTGGATATTGTAGGAGAGTCATGCTATTGCCTCACCAATTTCTGTGCTGCCTTCAGAGCTGGATGGCCAAAAAGCAGCGCCTAACAGGTGCGCAGCTCTGAAGGCAGCACCACTCCCAGCAGCAGGGCAAACATGAGGGAGGTGTGGTATGAGTGATGTCACTTTTGGGGGGCAGGGCTGATTTTACAGGCTGGCCATGTGGGTGACCACCCAAGGCACCATAGTTGAGGGTGGCACCCAAATACACACAGCCAGCCCAGAGCTCCTTGAACAGTGAGTGCTGAGCATAGATGTACTATGGTATTGCCACCCTTACTTCTGCATGGCTACTGGTGGTGGTGCTGCCTTCATACAGGGATATCTGGCCAGCTGTGGCCATTCTCATCACGTAGTTCTGAAGGCAGCACCACCAACATCAGCAGCAAAGAAGTAAGGATGGCAATATCACAATTCACCTACACTAGCCTTCCAACATCCCTCACAACTCCCTTTTGCGTTATGACCTTCACAGTTACAAAATAATAAAATTTAAATCTGAAACCATGACAGCAAAATTTACCAAAAGGGACCAAGAGCTTAGTAGAGCCCAATGTATACGGTTGTGTAATCGGTAAATTCATTCATGCTCCTATCTTAGCACTTGTTTCCCTTTCATGTTATCTACATTCTATTTCTTTATACAAAAGCACACTTCTAACTGGTTCCTTCAAATCAATTACATGCAGTTCATGCATAAACACGTCACTTTGCCATTCGCCCTCACACACTCACTTTAAGGCCAGAAGATACTTATAACAATCACTTAGTCTAACCTCCTGCACATTGCAGGGCACAGAACCTCATCTACCCACACCTGTAATAGACACCTAGCTTCTGGTTGAGTTACTGAAGTTCTCAACTCATGATTTAAAGGTTTCAACTGACGAAGAACCCACCATGTAAAATAGTTCAAAGCTGCAAGTGATCCATGCCTGATTATGCAGAGGAGGGTGAAAATGCCCCAGAGTTTCTACCAATGTGACCCAGGGGAACATTCCTTCCTGACATTAAATATGTCTTTAGTTGGACCATAAGTAAAAGTCATCTGCCAGACACCTGGGAAAGAACTCTGAATAGCAGCTTGGATCCTTTCCCAGTCTCCATCTAGTGTCCATAGGACTTACAGCTAAGAGCAGTTGCAGGTGGGCTACATACCATTATAAGTGGTACTATTGCAACAAGCCCTCCATAAATTCATCAAGCTCAGTCTTGAACCTAGTCAGGTTTTTTTGCCCACACTACTCTCTTGTTTAGCTATTTCCTTCTTTTCTCAGCTTATCTATTTGTCCCTGACATTTTGGTCTGCAGTTCTTTGTTCTCTGTAAGAATGTCTTATTCCATTTTTAACAAATTTTAATTAAGACACATTCTGGCAGTTTAGAACAGGGGTGGGCAATAATTTTTAATGGGGGGGCACTCAAAGATTTTGGTAAGTGGTCAAGGGCTGCACTTCTCTGGACGGGGTTTGGGGTCTGGGACAGTGGGTAGGGTGTAGAAGGAAGCTTGAGTGAAGGAGGGGAGCATGATCTGGGGCAGAAGCTTGGGGTGCAGGGTCCAGGAAGGATTATGAGTGCAAGAGAGAATTTTGGCCTGGGGGGGGGGTCTAAGAGGGGGTGCAGGGTCTGGGAAGGAGTTGTGACCTGGGAGAAGGGGGTGCAGAAGGGTTGGGTGGTGACATGAGACAGGAGAATGGGGTGCAGGATAAGGAGGAGTATGGGCACAGGAAAGGATTCTGGCCTGGGGGAGGGGTGTAGGAGGAGGTTCAGGGTGTGGGAGGGAGTTATGAGCTAGAGGAGGTGGGGAAAGGGGATACAGAGGGTTGGAGGGTGATGGCCTGGGGGAGATAGTTAAGGGAAGAGGGAATGGGGTGCCACAAGCTGGGAGGTACTTACCCAGATGGCTCCCAGCTAGGGCTCTGCAGGAGCCTGAGACAGAATCCCACCTGTCCTGGGCAGGCTGCTCCATATGGCTCTGCTCCAGCACAAGGAGGGAGGGAAGGAGGGAAGAAGGGCAGGGGGGAGTGAGGACGCTTCATTTACTGCCCCTGTCTTCAGCAAAATTTCTCATCTCCTATTGGATGGAAACTGGCCAAGGTGAGCTGAGGGATTTTGCTAAGGGGTGGGGAAAGTGCGTGAAGCTTTCTCCTCCCTACACAGACTGCATGATAATTAGAAGCCTGCTGTTTAAAGCAGCTGCAGTTGTTCCGTTGTAAGGGTGATGGAGAGGAGGCCGCGGCCTCTTGCCCACCCCTGTTTTAGAACATTTGTTCTAATAAACTGGATCTTATGCAGTTTTTCATTTTCAATAATAGTTCCATAGCTTATTATTCTTAAAGTCGGCAAAAGATTTGATTCACTTAATGATATGCCTTAACTTAATAACAGGTATTTCATTCTAATGGATAATATGTTTACGCCAAGCCTTAACTCCCACTCAATATATGTAATCAATCTGACCCTCACTCAGTATTTTGATTCTCCATCAGTACTCTAGTTTTCAGCTGTTTTTTTAAAATTTATAAACGGTCTTTTCTTCTTTTAATAACAGAACCAAATAAAATATAGAGGAGTCATTATAGGGCACCCACAAAAATCCAACTGATACTTGTGTGATAGGGCAAAGGGGATGAAGAGGGAGGAAATTAGCAAGATACAAGGACTCTGATAACATTGAAACATTTTATTACATTTTTAAAGCTATCATTTCAAATGTAAAGAAATTACTGAAAAGGGGGGGAAACTAAGGCAGCAATTTAGTGATGAAAGGGCAAAGAATTTTATGGGCATTGGAAAACAATTAACAATATACTAAAGGAATGGACATCGTGATGAATAGTCTAAAAAGCTTTCTAGAATATTAATCAAGAAGGATTTTTGGTCATTGTGGGGCTTAATGCTAGATATAATGAAATGTGGAACTATGTGTCCGCTGTAGTATGGTTTATTGCCAGCTTTTCTTTCCAGCTATATTCCTTACTATAATGCATAAAAAAACTGCACTAAAAGAACTTTATTAATATTGTAAAGTTAAACATTCAAAAGTTTGAAAATGACAGAAATAAGATTGTCTATGCAACCTTAATTTGCCCCTTTTGGGTTTATGCATTATGATAACCATCTTTAAGCACATGATTACATACTAATTTTTCCACAGCATATAGCATGGACAGTACTCCCTGAATAAGCAGCTATATATTATGTTATTCTGTCTTGATTGTTTAATGTGTGACTTTAGCCCCTATTTACTGCTCACTGTTCAAACAGTGCCCTAGAAACATTTCTTTTATGGGTTTTGTACAGCACTCATCAATATAGTTTCTGAGCACTTAACAAACATAGTTTAGTTTATCTTTACTGCACTGCTGTGAGGGGCGAGGCAGGATTATGCCCATCTAAAAGATGGGAAATTGAGGCAGAGAACAATTAATTAAAATATCCATTAATCCAGGTGCCCAATTTATGATGGCAAAAAGAGGTGGGGAGAAGAGCAGTTTGTGTCTCTTATTTGCTGAAGTCATCACCAGAGCCATCTAAGAATGGAAGGAAGAAAAAGTTATGCACATGCCATTATGAATGGGAAAGCCCTGGAACAATGTTGCCCTTCCCCCCTCCCCCCCCCCACCCACAATCTGTGTATTTCCACTCTTTCCACCCTTGACCCAATTTAGCCTACTGACCGTAAACTTCTTTTGAACAGGGACTATGTTTTCCTTAACACAATGCCAAATACTTAAATGATAAATAGAAGAGGTTTTTTTTTTATTATAGCTACCTTTGCACATAAAAGCTGGATAGCGTACAAATCAGAGCTCAAAAAATGCATGTGTGTGTATGTGTATTATACATGTTAAGCTATATCATTTACAAGTGTGATCAGAATTTAATTAGGCTTTAAGCAGAAAATAAACTGCTTTGTGCTGAATGAAGCATGCAGTCTGATATGTCCTGATTTTTTATCTAGATCTTGTTCAATATACAGGCAGTCCCCGGGTTACGTACAAGATAGGGACTGTAGGTTTGTTCTTAAGTTGAATTTGTATGTAAGTCGGAACTGGTACATATTGTAGGGGAAACTCTAGCCAAACATTTCTCCAGAGCTCAGTTTTATTCTCCCACACCTCACTTCTCTCAGTCCTTTATTCTCAAGCTGAGGTGTCTGCTGAGAAAAGCCGCTCCGTGTCTCCCTAGTCTGCTGGAGGGGGAGGGGTGCTAGCTTCGTGTCTCCCTAGTCTGCTGGGGGGAAGCAGCTAGTGAGGGGTTGCCTCACCCGTTTGTAAGTAGGGATCCGATGTAAGTCGGATCCATGTAACCCGGGGACTGCCTGTATAGGCATCTTGTTCAGCACTCTCTCCAGTCTCTTCCTGTCAGGAGCTCAGAAACTTATTTTCCCACATGCCCAAAATAAAAAAAGCAACACAAAGGATACATCATGTGGGAGAATTGCACTGTTTAGAGCAGGGGTCACCAAGGTCTCGGCCTATCAGGGTAATCCATTGGAAGGCCAGAAGACATTTTGCTGACCATCACTGTCCCCAGACATGCCCCTTCGCCGCCCAGCCTGCAGTTCACAGGGGCCATGATTTACAATTCTAAACCAATGGAAACACCAAGAAGTGGTGCTGGCTGCCAGGATGTGCCATAAATGTCAAACTGTGGCCCCTCGGAGCTGCAGGGGGTTGTGCCTGTGGATTGCGAATGTCAGGAAAATGGATTGTGGCCTACCAGTGGATTACTTTGATGGGGCCGAGAGCCAGAGGTTGACGACCCCTGCTCTAGACTGATATTGTCTAAAATAATGGAATTCATTAGAATGATCATTGAATGACTAGAAACTATGGATAATTTCTCACCGGCACAGGGCTCACAATATAAAAGCATTCCAACTGCTTCCAAAACTGAGTGAACAGCTTGGCAAAGGGTATTTCTCATTTGTCTCATCTCAGCATTGTTTTGAACAAAATCAATTGAAGTGTGTCCTTCCTTTCACATAACTCATAAGATTTAAAAGTCGTGTCTTTTTTCACTCTCTTCTCTCATGTAGACTAACAACTATTGAGTTATTTATCATCCATTTATTACTTGTCTGTTGGTAGAGTCAGTCTTCTTTTTACAACAAAATAAAATCTTGCGTTGGTTTAGATCAGATATATGGTATGCACCTGATTGTGTACAGAATAAACAAGTGGTGGCATTTGGTGACGTCAATCTTCAAATCGGAATGAACCGGATGCTTTCCTTAATCAATCAGAATGAATAATGTGGATATGCCTCACAGGGACTAAAATCAGTGCTGCCAACATGGCATTACATGATTTCAGCCTCCTAACTGGACTAGCAAAATGCTTCACCTCTCTTACACCTGACAACTTTATTTTCACATGTTCAATTTAGAAAATCTCAAAAGGAATTCTAAAAGCTTCCCTGTCTCATAAAATGTTTACTAGATCTCTCTGCAGGAAAACTGCTCCACTACAGTGCTCCATAATAATGGGAAATAAAGTGGACAAGTACACCAGAGTGACTAGGATAAACAGTCATATTCAGCAGAGATTGCTTATAGAAATACTTGGTACAAGGAAGAATGTATTCAGCCACTTTATTTTACATCCAATTTAAACAAATGCTTATTGCTGAAAAAGAACAATAAACCACTTGTTATCCAGGGCTGGCATTTGTTTAAGTCTGATTTTAAAGTAAAGTATGCTCTGATCAAATATAATATTTTACCTCAGCTTTTATTCTAATATAACTTCAAATGGATCTACTTCCCAGGCTAGGAAAGAGAGATTTTTTCCAGGAGAAAGCTGAAGGACAAATTACCAGCCATAACCCATTGGAGGTGTGAAAATACAAAAGCATAATGTTACCATCAAACTTTGTATTAAATATACATTTTATAAATAGTTTATAAAAGGTACATAAATTACAAGTATACATTATAAGCATGTTATAGGCTTGAGCAGCATATATTACAGATGTTTTAAGATACTCAATGATAAAGAAGATTAAAAACCTATTTGCAACCTATTGATACTATAACAACTGATTTTTTTATTTTCTAACACTTATTAACATTTACTAATCTTTTAAAAACAATAAAGGTATGCAATACTAGTAATATCAATACCTATGCAATGTTTTTCATTCACAGGGTTCAAGGCATTCTCAAATAGCTGGCAGGACGCAATAATATTGAGCTGGTACATAAAGTAGATAAAGCAATAATTAATACAGATGGGTTTTTTCAAGAGAGGTTGCTATTAGCTTGCTCATTCCTAAATTATATTAAAATAGTACTTACTACTGATGCAGCATTCCTGCACATGCCCTTTATTAAAATTACCTAAGCCCAATCATGATTTTAAGTTGTATGAAGAATCAACACTTTTGTTTTCCTATCATTGGGATTACCTGAGTCATAGGTAAGGCTACATTGCTATAGACATGTACAGCATTTTACGGCACCTTGAATACATAGGTCAACCAGGAAAACAACTTCTTGTTACTGCTGCTGATGTTCACAAAGTAAGAGCCCTACCCAAAGCTCATTGAAGACGATGGAAAAGAAAAAGAATTAATCAAGTAACAATGCCTTGATTGGGTTAATCAAATATCCAAACCCAGACTTAAGCATTCGTTTTTACACTGGAGATTAAATATTTTGTTCTCCGCATGAGCTCCTGCATTAGAATCTGATCTTAAATACATCATAATATATCTGGAATAATTTAAGTCAGTGGAGTTGATCTGGATTCGCCTACCCTCAGAATGACTGAATTGAGTAGAACAGTCTCTAACAGAAGAATTAAACTCCGTGTTGTGCATGAGGGGTGGGCAGCAGGCTGCTTGGCTGTCTGATGAAGGATTACTAACTACTGAGGTTTTTGCAAAAACCCACGGAGCATCCACAGCTCAAGTGTGTTTTTGTGCAAGAAAATCTATGGTCAAGTGACAGAACAGAGGGCTTTTTGTGATGTAGGTATACGTCCTTCTACAAGGCATAATTCCTTTTTGCACTATAGCTCTTGCACAAAAAGGCACATGTGGATGCTCCGCAAGGGTTTCTTGTGCAAAAAGAGCCAATCAGAAAAAGTACAGGTACTCTGATGGCCATTCTGTGAATGGCAACAGAACTTTCTTGCACAAGAGTGTCCATGCAGTGTGGACACTCTCTGGTGCAAAAGTTCATCACTTTTGCGATGTGCTTTTGAAGTGTGGATGCGCTTTTGCACAAGAAGTTTTTGCGGAAGATCTCTTCCTCAAAAAGCTTCTTGTGCAAAAACTCTGCAGTGTAGACAAAGCCTGACTAAGAGGATCAGACCTCTGACTCTTTCACACAAAAAAAGAAGACATATCTTGAGGTGGGGAGCATGGTATCAGAAGGCCTTGTAGGAGACTATTTGAGGCTTCATCTATACTTCAGGGTTTTTGTGGAAGAAGCCTTTCGCACAAAAGTTTTTGCGCAAAAGTCTTCTTCTGCAAAAATGCGTGAACACCTCAAAGCACATCTCAAAAGTGATATGCTCTTGCACAAGAGAGCATCCAAACCATATGGACACTCTTGTACAAGAATGCTCTGATGGCCATTCTGTGAATGGCTATCAGAGCACCTGTGCTTTCCCCAATAGGGGTCTTGCACAAGAAACCTCTGCAGAGAGTTCACACTTGCCTTTTTGCGCAAAATGGAGATATTCCTCATGGGGAGAGGAATAACTCTACTGGCAAAAGCCCTCTCTTCTGCCGATTTACTTGCGCAAGAATGCGCTTGAGGTATGAATGCTCTGCCGGTTTTTGCGCAAAAACTTGTAGTGTAGACATAGCTTAAGGGATCTGAGAGTAGAACTAATCAAAACAAAGGGAAAGAAAAACTCACAACATTTGCTGAAAAGTAGTAAGGAATGATTTTTCTTTCACACACTTTTCCCGATACATATTTATTTGCTTATGTATTTTTGTTTTTTTTCCTCCCATCCAAGTAGAAGCCCACTCTTGTATTCCTCTTTTCCCACCTTTTTCCTTTTTGACCTTAAAAAATGGGGGGGGGGGAGCGTAAGGAGCAGGGAACAAAAAAAAGCAAATGATAAGTCAAATAAAGAAAAACTGAAAACAAAAAACAACTACATTTTTAATCAGATTTTTTAAACTATATTTTCTTCAAAAAATTTCAATCAAGTCAGCTTAAAAATAAGAGTTACTTGGAGAGTGGGGGGGGGGGGCAATGTGTGTCCTTGTGTGTATGTAGTGATCATTGAGCATCAAAGTCTTCAGCTATGGAATAATTTCAGTAATTACTGGTGTGTCAAGCTAACGTTGGGGTTAGAGAGAATTTGAGACAGTGCTATTAGCAGCAAACAGCTTGAAAATTCAAGCCGACAAGTCAATCACAGCAAAAGCAATAGCCAGAGAATAAAGATTTTGAAGTTTGCACTTCAGTGACTGAGAAATAACTGTACAGAAATTGTACATATTGCTGTACTATGATTGGCTAATAAAAGCTGCCAGACTGAAAACAGGGAATCACACAGTGAGAAATAATTGAACAGAGATTATACAAATTAGGCACCTAGAATCAGAGTGTAAAGAATTGCATAAATGAGAAAAAATACAAGTATGCATTAGAACTGTATAGGGTTCCTACACACTGAATGCTTGATTACATTTCAATGTCATTTGAAAATAAATACAATTACAATTATTTTATTGGTTTGCTTATTTCGCCATCTTTTAATACAGCAAACCATAAAACACCACATATGTTAAGTTTTGCTGTTGGTTTCTAGTGCAAATTTTCTTCCTACACGTTATATAAGGACGCAAAACACACCTTGCAAAAGCCCAACAAACTGTCATGGCTTGTCAGTATCTCATCTTACCTTACATTTTATTTCTGCATGATCTCATATAGGCAACTATGTATCAGCAGACAGATATACTTTCTAACATTGAAAATCAATTATGCAAATGATAGAGAACCAAAATCTCTTTGCAGTATTCTCATTGTTAGGCCCTGATGTTTGTAACAACCAGAAAAACATATTATAACAGCAACAAACAGCATGAAGGAAAGGTCTGCATAGCTAGATTTATTAGGCAAAATCTATAATATGCCTTATAGCGGCTTGGATTTTCTTGGAAACAAAACTGTGTGAATGAATGTTCTGAAGTGTGCTGACCAGCGCCAGTAGAGACATAGATGCTACTGGGGGGGGGGGGGGGGGGGCGGGGAGGGAGGAGGGGGAGTGCTTTCAGAAGAATTTTTCACTAGTGTCACTTGTGATACATTTCCAGGTAGTCCATTATATCCCATTATGTTTTCAGTCAAACCAGTGATCTCCATTTAGCTCACTGTTTAGAAGAATCTCTAGGCATCTTGGTTACAAGAAATAGAGTATATTTAATATTTAGCATGTTATTGAACACTGTTTGCTTTTATCAGAATACTTCATGCAGGAAATCCAAACAAAAGGAATAACAAAGGTTTTAAGGGCCATTATTCAAGTGAATGGAAACAAGGCATAGAACACATTGTGTGGAGAGCACGGCAGAGATTTTTCTTCTTCTTCTTCTTCTTCTTCTTCTTCTTCCTGAAAATAACTGTATATGGAAGTCCTTTAACCATTAAAATGTTGCAGCACCAAAAAGTAATTGCTTTTATTGGAATGATTTAAATCATCATTGTATTTCCTTTTCAGTAGCTGTATGTAGTGTTTTTCATTGTTCTTAAAGGAGTTGAGGAATATGAGCTGGTAATATATACACTAAATGCAACCTTGAAAATATAAAATATAGACTCATTTTCTCTGTACAAACTGTTGGAACTTATGTACAGTATCATTTCAATGGCTTTTTATTATTTCTTTTCTGCTCAATGACATGCTGCTTGTCATGTAGCAATAGCACCCAGCTAGTGAATGTATAGAGGAAGGAGAAATATAAAAGATGCCAATGCATGGACAATAAGAGCCTGATCCTTAATCACTGAAGGCAGTATGAGCAAGATCAGATCCCAAATCTTTTCCTTATTAAGGCAAGAAAATAATTTTGGCCACCTTTTCTGCAAAATTCATTCGTTCAGGGAAACTTTTTTTTTTTTGGCACAATGCACGTTTAGCTCACAATCATTATATGATTGAAGCCAACAGTTTAGACAGTTTTAAAAAGTGGGTTAGATATTTTAGTGAGATAAAAACATTGAGCATTAAAGTAGTGAGAAATTGGGTGTTTTTTTAAAGGACAGTTTTTGAAAGGATAAATGTAAGCGGGGGAATGGTCCCGCTATTGTGGGGAACTTTCCTGGCTTCGATACTACCCCGGTGAAATGGACCAATGAAAGGATCTGAGTTCCCACTCCCACTTCCTTTACCCAATGGCCTGATCCTGAGGGCTTCCTTTCCACTCTCCTGAGTAGTAGAGTCCTCAAAATCCTAACAAGCCTGGGCCCAGGTTTCCTGGGGCTTAATCCCCGACCTTGTAGTCACTTGGGGCAGGGACTAGGGTGTCCCCACTCCAGGGTGCTCACTGCACACTGGATGCTCTCTTGACCCACTGATCATTTCATACAGTTCAAAGCAAGTACAATTTATTAAACAGCAACTGATTAAAGAAAGAAGATTAAGAAAAAATGAGAAAGGTTAAATGAGAACACACAGTCCTGCTCTGTAGCATGGGAACATCACAAACAGTAGTCTGCAGAGTGTAAGGACAGTTCACAGTCTGTTCCTTATAGGTCCCAGGGCTCTCTCTCAGGCCCTGGCTGTGCTGCAGGGGGGCTGCAGGCTGGACACGTTTGCTCTGGCAGTGACCACACGGCCTCAGGCTCTAGGTGGCAGGACCCCTCTCCCAGTCTGGCCTACAGGGCCTCTTGGCTGGTGGTGTCTCCCTGCCCAGAGCCTCTTCCCCCACTTTGCTGGTCCCAGCTGCTCACCACACTCAGCTGTGCTGCTTTGCCAGTCTCCAGCTCCTTGTGTTGCTTCTCTGTCCCCTTTGGCTCTCTGATCACTGCAAGACTGCTCCTCAACACAGAGTCTGCGCTCCTTGGGCTGTGTGTTCCTAGCTCTGTTGCTGCAGGACTGCCCCTTAGCACAGGGTCTGGGCTCCTTGGGCTCTGGCACTGCAGGTCTGTCTCTCTACCCAGCTTGCTCTTCTTGCTGCTCTTCTTAGCTCTCTCTGCTTTTTCTCTGAGAGACCCAGAAAATCACACAGAGGACGGGACCTGGCCTCTTAATTTCCTCACTGGCCTGTTCAACCTGTCAATCAGGCTGAGCTGGAGTGTTGGCTGCTTTACATTGTCTTTGGGGTCTGTCCATCTCAAGGCCCTGATTTCTCATGGACCCTTCCCCTTTTGGTACTGGGAGCTGGCCAATCAAAAACTCCCACTGAGTTTTAGTAAGGGGCTAACAGTCCCCTTACATAAATACTCATGCTTCAGGGCACAAGTGAACCACTATTTAGGGAGTTTGTGGAATCTGCATCACTGGTGATTTTTAAGAGCAGGTTGGGGATGATGTAGATGGTGCTTGGCCCTGCCATGAATGCAGGGGATTGGACTTGATGACCTCTCACAGTTCATTCCAATTCTACAATCTATGATTCTGTCCAGTGCAATGGTCAGTTTGGGATGAAGTTTCCCATTGGGTCAGATTAACTCCATAATGGCCTCCTTTCAGGTTTTCTTGCAGCTTCCATTGATGTACAGTGACATCTAATACACTGAGGATTTCAAGAATACTGCATTGATTTCCTCCATAGGAAAGTTCAAGTCATTAAATATATGTAATAGAATTTTTTATTAATGTGCTTGCAAAAGGAAAGTAAAAGAACAGTTTTAAATTTGTAGGACTTCAACTATCATCATACATAGTAAATTTGAATCTTGTAAAGCTTCCATTATTCTTTCCATAACTAATCTGAATTATTTTGTGACTTGTAATAGTAAAAGTTTTCTTTGCACTAAAATGACAGTTGAATAGGTGACTTGATTTTAATTTTGTTGGCAAATATTTTTTATGAACGCTAATCTTAATAGTCATGACTTTTGTTGATGAAAAAAAGTATTTAAACCTTTCATCCAGCATATTCTATGGTAAAAATTAACGTATTCAGCTAATTTAAGTGGCAGGCTTGTTTATGCAAAATTTGGTATCTGTAGGTAATGGCCAAGTGTGACTTTATTTTGCACAAACAAATCCACAAACAAACTATATATATATATATATATATATATATTCAAAGTATATAATAGATATAAAGATCAGACAAGAAGCAAAAATACAAAAAAAAACCAAAACAAAAAACCTTGTCCCTAGTTACAAAATCTAACTTTCATTTCAGTTATACTCTTGTCCTTTTAATAAGGTCAACTTCAACAATAAAGACAACAGTGCTTGTTAGAAATCATGGCCCACAAAAACAAATATGCCATTTATCTTTTGAACATTATTTGCAGTTATTCAAGAGGCAATAGATGCAGAAAAGCTGTTGTGTTTTGCAGTTGAAAAGCCATTAGTTCTCCTTTCCCCCAGCAATTAAATAACAATTGATTTGGAAATCTTAACGTTAAATTGCTCATTACCACTACTGGTTATTGGTTCATTGTCTCAGAAAAAATAATCTTAAACTCTCTATTTTAGAAATAATTAACTTTCATATATTTCAATTATATATAATTAATTGCAAATAATAATAACCATGATGCAGAAATACTTCAAATTATGACACATCTTAGAATTTCTTTTTCACAGCAATTGTTATTTACCTAGCACTAGCTCTATTTAGTTTTATCAGTTAATTCATGAAGAAAAATTGCTAAATTTGTGGTAATATATACACACACTGTTAGTTTTGCCATTGGCAAATAATACTTCCAATACTAACAACAGGTTCATAAGCCTATACATAGCACTTCTGTCATACTGAAACATATTCCCAAAGCAAAATTAACATTGTAGGCTTGCCACATGTAGAAATTTAGAACCAAAAAGATTGTCTTATTTTCATGTTTTTTTCTGTGTTTTATTAAACAGAGTCACAGTGAGAGAAATATAATGGAAGTTGTTACACAAAGTTTACCAGATAATTTGCTAGTCTTACATATCAGTTCAACTGGTTGAAATGAATAAAAAATGCACTCCTTTATGATGGCTAATTTAATATCTATTATGTTGGAAATCATGATTGTGTTTACTAATTTTATTAGTATAAATCTGAAAAATCTGAATTGCCTTTGTTCTTCTCCTTCAGATCCAGACTATGTCCATAAATATAATTTGGAAAAGACACAAAGGTCTTTCTCGGATACAAGTTTTACAGCTACTATTATGCATATGAATATGAATTAGTGTCTGCTCTAATCAAATTCAGACTGTAAAGACACTAATTGTTAGAGGCAGGATTGAATTATGAAACTTACTTCTCTACAGGAGAATTTTTACACTTGGCTCCCTGTGATCAGCAGCTCTCAGAGTATGAACAAAACTGAAAATCTTTTACCAAATGAATCTCTGTCACCATAACATCTTCTGAATATGCTGTTTTAGCAGTAGGGGTAATTTGGAGCTCCACATTTCTAAAATGCATAATCAGAGTTTTAAATAATACAAACCTCAAATAAGGGCCAGCCAGTCATGCAGAACTCTTGTGGTTATAGAAGATTGGTTCTGGTTGGCTACCAGAAATGTTTTCCTTTCTGAATCTGTTTTCATTTTAGAATGAATGTCTCTGTAAAAAGACCCAAATTTCACTCTTTTCGTGTTTACTGGAATACAGAGCAGCTTCTCTCTTTAGGGTTGAGAAGTTTGTTCAATGGCTTTGGTGAATAGTTTCCTCTTTTCCAGGCAGCATAACAATGGAAGTCTTTATTTTGCTTTTGCCTGAGTGCCAGCATTACAGTATCTTAGGTATGTCTACACTACACAGCTTTTAGCAACAGGGTTGTGTCGATACAGCCCTGTTGCTTAAAGTCAGTGTGTGTGAATGCTGTTTGTCAGCAGTTTTGCTAACAAAATACTTCAAGGCCCAATAAGCAGGTTTTGCTTTGTCGGTACGAGAGCGTTCCTGCCAACAAAGAAACGTTCCTGTATGCACTTTCATTGACAAAACTTTGTCATTCATGGAGATTATTTTTTAAGTACCCGAGAGCAATTGAGGAAACATCACTCATATCTGTCTCCTTTCAAACTTTTTGCCCTTGAAGGAATGGCTTTCAAGAGTTTGTTGCTCCAGATCAGAGGTTCCCAAGAAACGCCAATTAACCTTGTGTCATCTAGAACTAATGTCAAAATATGCAACTGCCCATTATGAAGGCTAGCCCTATGCTTTATGGAAACTTTTTGGAAGGAAATTCCTTTGGAGATGTCATTATTTCCTTACTTCTGTAGCTACCTTAGTATGTGCTACAAGGAGTTTATGAACTCAGAGTAACACTACAATTTTTGTATTTGTGTGTTCATTACCTTAGATTTCTCACTTTACCTCTTCCAGTGCAAAGTGTAGAAGATGGAAACATTCCTTCTTATCTCACAATGGGAATTATTATCTCGGAATGTTCTTGTCTCATTTTTCCTTTTGTTCAGTTGAAAGCCCTTAGTGTCTTGGTTGCTTGCCCTTTCATCATAGCGTTGGAGAAACTGATAAGGAAATAAATTTTGTCTTAAGAGTCTTCCTGTGGCTTCTTGTCATCTGAATCTGAGATCTCTTCTTCCTCAGGAGAATGACTTGACCTGGATGAGGGCATCTACTTTGTTTCCCTCTTGACCAATTATTCATCTTTGGGTATGGAAATGAGCATTGTCCTTTTTCTTTTTCATTTTTTCTTTTTTTGCTTCTTCTTTGGATTAATAACGTAGAATGTGAGGCTTTCCCATTATTAGACCATGGGGAGATACCCTTCAGTTTGGGAGACTGTACTTAATATATTCTTATTAACTTGACTTCTCTTTCTCAGCGGAAGAAGTCAGAGACAGCCTTATTTTATGACTTAGCTTGACATTTCTTGGGTCTGGCAGCAAATTTCTCCTTTTGATCATAGACTGCTCTGAGAGAGGCTTAGAGAAAGGGGTTAATTTGAAGGGCTTTGCTGATAAGATGGGAGAGGGATTAAATGAGGTATTGATGTTGGAGGAGGATTGGATACAATAGTATTCCTGGGAACATTAAATTAAAGCTCAAAACTACACCGAGAAGTGTAGTCCAGTGTTGTGAGCATAGAGGTGGAATTAAAAAATTCTTGAGTCTGATATTGATCTCCTTTATTACTTTGGGTAAGATACTTCTAGACTAATTTTCAAATGTGCATGAATGTCAGTGAGTTTTATTAATATAAATTGTAGCCATGGGCATTCTGAACTTTTGAAATCAAACATTTATGGAGCACAGACTTTTACCAATCTAACCTGCCCTCATATTAATGGATATTTTCATATTCAAGTAGAATGAAAACTTGGCAATAAATAATTTCAGAAGCTTTCAATGCAAAACTAAATATGAATTTATTTCAGAAGAAACGTTCTGAGCACTAACATGAGGTCTATTTTCAGGAGAAACTCCTGGTAAAATTAGTGTCTACAGGCTGCAGAATCAAACAAGGTGTCAGCATTCAAACATGAATGGCTTGTTTTCAATCTATGAGCATGTTTCTAGAAACTGACAACAAAGATTACTTCTTTGGACAAAATCTTGTCTAACCATTAAGGTCAGTTAGGGAAAATGTTAGCCCCTCATACAAAGACTGGCTAAAAGTTTTGTGTACAGAGATTAATGACACTGATACTTCCTTCCTATTACAGGGGTAGGGTGCAGACAATATGAACAATTGATTTGTAGGTGCTGGTATAACTGATAGTTATAGTATATTATGCGGACTTTTGGGATTTCTGCCAGTGTCTCTTTTCAATTTCTAAACTCAGTAGTAATTCCTCTCTGATTTCCTCAGATAACCTAGTGCCCTCTCTCTCCAGCCCTCCACCCCTTCTCTGTCACACATATTCCCAGTATCAGAGAGTCAACTAGTAAGGGCTACCCTTCACTAAAAATGGTGACTTTGTAATCCTCTCACACAGCTCAGTTACTTATAGCTTTTCCCCATGGCAAATCTGCAGTGGCTGCACTGCAATATGGAAATTCTGATATCTCTCAGACTTTTCACTATTAATTATTTGAATATGGCCTGGAAGAGAAAGAGGAGAAGAATCTTTTCATGTGTTTCCTGGCCCTCAAAAACAATGATTAGCCTGGTTAATGGAATTCAGATTCTACAGTTTCAGTCAGATATATTTAGTATTGTGCAGATGCTGTCTGGGAAAGAAACAAATGAGATAAAGCCTGCAGGGAACAAAAATAAAGGGCAGAGCTAGGTCAGCAAGTAAGAGATTTGTTTTTAACCTCACAATTTGAAAGAGACACACAGCCCATGTACATCATGTAGCAAAGACATAATTTGCTGAAAAATCAGTGTCAGGGTTTGATGTAAAGCCGTTTCAATACTATAGATCAGAAATCTCCAGGAGTATTTTATTTAAACCAGCTAGCAGGGTTGAAGACATGATAATTACTAGCCTTCATGGAATTTAGATTTAATTTGCCTGAACATTTGATAGCTTGGCGGGATATTTATAGGGATCTAGTGTTTGTGAAACTGGCAGACTGACACTCCAGGAACTTGAAATCTTCTATTTTGCCATAGAATAGACAACACCAGCAGCAGCACTGCAGGCTCTCTGACATCGTTTCAACCCTGTTCTGGAAGGAATCACTGCTAAGGTCGAGAGTAGTTTATCCTTCGTTTATTCAGTTCTTTGCCTCACTGCGGAGGCTCCCAAATGAAGTTATCAGTTGTTATAGAAGGCACTTGACTAAAACCACAATCAAAATAATATAAACTACCAAAAAAGTATCATATAGTAATGACGTTCTTTCACTGCTAATCTGGCTGAAATTGCATAGGCCGCTTATAGATGAAACTCGTCATGTCCCAATTATTAGTTTCCTGGGAGAGCCAGTTCCCTTTGTACCAAGAGGCCAGTTCACTGGGGGTATGTCTACACTACAAAGTTAATTCGAACTAACAGCCATTAGTTCGAATTAACTTTGATAGGTGCTACAGATACAAACCGCTAGTTGGAACTTAATTCGAACTAGCGGAGCGCTTAATTCAAACTAGGTAAACCTCATTCTATGAGGACTAACGCCTAGTTCGAACTAAGGGCTGTGTAGCCACTTAATTCGAACTAGTGGGAGGCTAGCCCTCCCCAGCTTTCCCTGGTGTCCACTCTGGGCCATACCAGGGAAACTGGTCTGCCCCCTTCCCGGCCCCGGAGCCCTTAAAGGGGCACGGTCTGGCTACAGTACCCGTGCCAAGTGCAAGCCTGCCAGCACCCAGCCAGCAGACCCTGCACCTGGCACGGGATGAGCCAGACACACGCTGATCCCCAAACCTCCGCCTCTTCCCAGGACCAGGCTGGCGGCTCCCAGGAGCCTGCCCGGGGCCACAGGAGGCGGGCGACCACCTGGTCTAGTGCGGAGATCGGGGACCTCATCCAGGTTTGGAAGGAAGTCTCCAACGTTCACGACCTCTGCACTAGGCACAGGAAAGTGGCCGTCTAGGGCAGGATAGCTGCCAGCCTGGCCACCCAGGAGCAGGTTTGCATGAAAATCAAGGTGGTCCAGTGAGACCCCTGACCCTGAGCCCTGAGCTTAGAACATAAAAACATAAGAACAGCCGTACTGGGTCAGATCTATCTAGCTCAGTAGCCTGTATGCCGACAGTGGCCCACACTAGGTACCCTAGAGGGGATGGATCAAAGACAATGACCAAGCCATTTGTCTCGTGCCATCCATCTCCAGAGGCCAGGGACACCATTTTTGCCCCCTGGCTAATACCGCTCCATGGACCCAACCTCCATAAATTAATCTAACTTCTCTTTAAACTCTGTTATAGTTCTAGCCTGCACAGCCTCCTGCAGCAAGGAGTTCCACAGGTTGACTATTTGCTTTGTGAAGAAGAACTTTCTGTTATTAGTTTGAAACCTGCTATCCATTCATTTCATTTGGTGTCCTCTAGTCCTCCTATTATGGGAACTAATGAAGAATTTTTCTTTATGCACCCTCTCCACACCACTCGTGCTTTTATAGACCTCTCTCATATCCCCCCTCAGTCTCCTCTTTTCTACGCTGAAAAGTCCCAGTCTCTTTAGCCTCTCTTCATATGGGACCTGTTCCAAACCCCTGATCTTTTTAGTTGCCCTCCCCTCTCCCACCCTCTCTCTTCCCCTCTCCCACCTCCTTTTCCCAGTCTCCCCGAGTTTTGTTCAATAAAGAGAGATTCTATTTTTGACCACACGTTTTCTTTATTTTGTACATCAGGAAGGGGGGCTAGGGAAGGGTAAGTGGAAAGAGGTGAGGGAGGAATGGGGTACGAGCCCCCGATGGGGAGGACTGGGCTGGCTCTGTGGGCTTCTGGGGGTGGAAGCTCTCCTGCAGCCCCCCAATTGCCCCCTCTCCCCAGATGGCAGCCTGCGGCAAGTGCAGCCGGTCTAATGGCCGAGTGCTGTGATGTGCCGAGTGTGGGCATTCAGGGCATTCCAAGCCAGGACTGCTTTGCTGTCCCTCATCGAGTTAGACAAGCGAGCGGGGAACCCCTAAGAACTGTCTGTCCGGGGTGGGGGTCGGTTCCCTTTAAGCACAGCCCTCGGCTAGCCTGAGACAGCAGCTCCACGCCCTAATCTGATGCCCTGCCGGCACTGCTTCCGGCCATCCTTAACCTCGGTTCAGGGTCCACTCAATGTGGACATGCTAGTTCGAATTAGAAAAATGCTAATTCAAACTAATTTTTAGGTCTAGATGCACTAGTTCGAATTAGCTGAGTTAGAATTAACTAATTCGAATTAAGTTAGTTTGAATTAGTGCTGTAGTGTAGACATACCCTGGGAGTGTAAAGTGTGGTATAACATTCATGTAAATTGTAGGCTGTAGGCATTCAGCGAAGTATGTGTCTTCTTGGCCTACTTGTGGGAGCTGTGATGGGAAATAGAGGGGCTCAAAGGAAAAAAAGTATGGTGAAATCCCTTGGTTACAGACACACACATATGGGAGCCTGGGGTTACTGGGAAGAGTTTAGTCAGATGTAGAAATATTTAAACGTATTGCCTCCTCATTTGGAGTCTTTGAATCTCTCATTGCTCAGCGCAAAACAAAGTGGAGCTCCTCAGACCCACCTGCATGACAACTGAGATCTTTCTAATTTCTTCAGGGACATAATTACATTTCTGCTTCTACTCAAGGTTTTGTTTTGCTTTGCTTGCTGTCATTTGACTCCATGTCACAAAACATTACTTTTTAAACTGATCAGTTCTGATCCAAAATTCTGCTATTACCTAAGTGGGGAGAAATAACAATAAATCTAGCATGCAAAAGAAATCATGGAGTGTATTGGTAACATTTGCTAACATAAACATACCTATTTATGCCTCTTAGAATTAGTCCTTGAGCATGATTTCTTTTTGTCAAATGGTGTAAATGACATTCATAAGCACTATAATTCGAATGGAAAGAGAACTAAGAGAAGATGTTATCTGAGATAATGGAAAATCAAGAAATACATTCACCTAGCAAATGCTATGTTAAAATAAAGTTATAAATTCCAGAGAAGAGCCATAAAATGGTCTAGCTACATGCTGGGTTATAGGAAATTTAAATGAACACTAGTATGAAAAGGAGTAAGGAAAGTGAATATGTGTTTAAAAATTATATACCTATGCTGAGTTAGTTTCTCTAGTTTACCTTTTTTCATACTACAAGGACAAAGGAGACACATGGTGAAATTAAAAGACCAACACATTTAAAAAGGAGACAAGAAAATACCTTTTATTCCATGTGCAATTTATCTGTAGAACTTAACTGCTGAAGAATATAATTAATTAGTCATGTTTGAAACTCAGCAGTTTCGCTTTTGTAGGGGTTTATGCAAGCATTTTTCTTTGGTTCTGATCTTTTTGGGGGTATGAATGAGTGAGCTTGGTTTTGTGCTTTGGGATTAAATGAACTACAAATTTCACAAAAACTCAGTTGAAGTTAGTGCACATAATGTGGCTTCCCCTGCTAAACCACAGCGTTTCACGTGGTTTGCTCTTTGCACTGTAATACAGCCCAATTAAGTTTGAAACAGGACCAAGCCTTGCTCAAAATAGGGGCTCCATTTTGGGAATCTTAGTAAACCTTTAAATATCATGGCTTGAGTTTCAAGTCTAATGAAACGTGAAAGCAAATGAATTTTGCATGAATTCCAATTTTGTTGAAAGTATCTCACACAGCTCTGTTAGAGTATGTATCTATTTTCCTTTCCCCAGATCCACACAGAGATGTAATTAAAAGGGCTTATGACAGCCAAACCACAACTTGTTACATGCAGTATGGTTCTATAAATTCATCTTTCCCACTTTCCCCATATACACAGATAAAAAAATCTAGGGTAAACTGTGAAATGAATGTGAAGGTTTTGCTTTATTTTTTCCATAGATGGATATTATTCTCCCTCCTCTCTTCATAGTATCTGTGATAGCTGAGAAGCTATGGGTTGTTTTTTTGTGCCATAAATGTCCAGGATTAGCTGTATTTTATACAAGCATGTGTGGGGTCTGTCACTGTTATAAGGAGTTGCCCTCTAGAGAAAACAACTCAGAAGGCATTCACAGTGATTGATGAATTGTGATTTGTACATGCCATGAACTGTCCCATATAATAGCTACCATTTACAGCGAGGGTCAAATTGGTCATAAGAGTAGAAAACCATAAGAGAAAAGAAGATATGTGCAGGGGAGTTGGGGTGGGAATGGAAGAAATCATTTTATTATTTGTGTTGCCTGTAATCATACTAAAGCAGATCTTTACAACCTGCCTATAAAGTAATCATTAAAGTCTTAAAGGCTGCAATTCTTCTTTAGAACAATAGTTATAATGTAAAACCACAACAAACTGAGGCAAAGAAATACACTAAGGAAACTACTTTTTTTGTCTGAATCTCCCAAGTACCAATCAGACTTTTGTAATGTAGGCAATTGTTAATGGGGTATTCTTTTTTTAACGTATAAGAAACAACAGAAGGAAAGTTGAGCATGAGAGTTGTCCAGGAAGGGTACTCCATGGAATATTGTTTTGTCCAAAGAGAATCAGTTTGTTTCTTGAATGATCTTGTGCGTTTACTTTAATTCCCTAAAATTATTATGCAGTGAGTTTTTGAAAGTGCATAAAGCTCACAGGAGGACATAGAACACATTCTATACACTGTCCACCTGTCCAGCAAAAAAATCAGTCAGCATATCAGTGTGTGTTTGTGCCCAATTCATAGGTTCATCCAGGATAAAATGAGAAAGGGGAAACGACCTTTAAAACAGTAAGAGTAAGAATAACAATATTTACTGCTTTAGGATCTATGTAAGATATCAAAGCTGATTCACTTAATGCTCATAAAACCACATATTCCAATCTCAATGAGTCTCAGGTCACATGAACTTTTCACTCAATTCTCTGTAGTGCAAAAGCATCCACAAATCTGTTTAAGCACTTCACTGCCACTTCTAGTGATTTAGTGGTATTGTGGTTTAGTCAATTTCTGAATGAAACATACAGACACATTACTTTAACCCCTGTAAGGTCAGAATATATAACAATTTATGATCAACCAACACACTTAATCACATTCGGTAGCATGTCCCCTCATGAGGCAGATTCTTAAAGGAATGTAGATGTCTAAAGATGCAGATAAGTTACTAGTAGGATTTTCAAAAGTGAACATTCCATTATGTGATTATGTGCTTATATTCCTTTAAAAATCTGGTCCGTGTGTATTTTCACTTACACAAACTTATGCACTAAGTCTATGTCTAGACAGCGGAACTATTTCAGGATACTGGAAGTATCCCAAAATAGCAATTCTGCATCTTTAAAGGCACCCATTATTTCAAAATATATTTTGAAATAACCGACGCTCTATTCTGGCATCCTTGTAATCCTCGTTCCACAAGGGACTTGTCGGAACAGTGCTTTATTTTGAAATCTGGCACCATGTAGTCAGTGCCAAATTTAAAAATGATCTGTTTCAAAATTTCCTCAAAACAAGCTATGTAATTTGAGGTAGTGCAAATTACATAGCTTATTTTGAGGTAAGGGTGCTATGTAAACGCACCCTAAAGGTGAACCACGTACTTTTTACCTGTAAGGCTTTTCTTCACTGAGGGCTAAAGTTAAGTTAAGATATGCAACTTCAGTTACGTTAATTGCGTAGCTGAGGTCAAAGTACCTTAACTCAACGTTTGGTGCTGTCTACACAGCAGAAAGGCGAAGGAAGAACACTTTTCCTTCAACTTCCCTTACCCCTAGTGAAATGAGGGTTACAGAATTCAGGGTAAGAAGCCCTGTTATATCCATTTTTTTTTAAATAATGGGGTTGCGCTGTAGATGCGTACTCTTTTATTCAAAATTAGCACACAGTGTAGACATAGCCCAGAATTCCCTATAAGTTATCCAAACCCTGCACTGCTTTAGTTGTTATTGGTTTTATAAAGTATTCTAACGAAAACACAGAATTTTCAAGGCAAGCCTTGGCAATCAAAAAAATGATGAACTTATTCTCAAATCTTTCATTTAAATAGGTCTTAATTTGTAACTCTGCATACATATTTGGTTAATGATTTAGCTTCTTTCTCTTCAAATCTCTCTATTCGTTTTTTTTAATGCACTGAATTTCCTGACATACTGAAAGTCTCAAAGCCAGTAAGATAAATATACACTCTGAAATGCAAAAATAATAGTTTGTCTTCTCTTTAAGAGTAATAAATCTAAGATTGATAGTATAATTTTTGTATGGTATACATAGACTGCTGTGAAATAGATACATATTTTTTGTGATTGCCTGTATTGTTGTAAGAAAGAATCTAGCTATGTTAAATGTATGTAAATGTATTGTATGGAGAGGGCAAAGGGCCAAATTCAGCTCTCAGGTTCACCCTTACCAATCAATCTCTTCAATAGGGTTTCATGAATGTAAGTGAAAGCTAGAATTTTGCCAGTGCATTTATTACAAGTCCCTTCAATGTTTTGAAGATATAGTTTTAACATTAAGGTAACAAGTAATGGTATTCTAATACATAGCAGTCTATAGCAATGGACTCTTTAAGGTATGCTTGCTCTCTTAAATGTTATTTTGTAAAAATGGCTTCATTGTGTGCCACATGTTCTCTCTGATTTCCACTGCGTGTGCTGTTCCTAAATTAAAAATTAAAAATTGTCTCAGTGTCAGGCATGCAAACTCAATACCAGATCTAAAAGTCAAGATGGATTCTTCTTCTGATCATCACAAGTACCAAAAGTCTGAAACTGGAATTCTGTTAATAAAGCATGGAAGATTTGCAAGCGAGAAAAAGAACCCATGTCGTGTTCCAGAGCCAAATTACCTTTTTAATAGCATTGTATTATAAATAGTAAAATTTTTTTTGCCATTTTTGGCAGATATGACTCTGAACACACTGGCTGTGTCTACACTGGCACCCTTTTCCGTAAAAGGGATGCTAATGAGACACTTCGGAATTGCAAATGCCGTGGGGGATTTAAATATCCCCCGCGGCATTTGCATGAACATGGCTGCCGCTTTTTTCCAGCTCGGGGTTTTACCAGAGAAAAGCGCCAGTCTAGATGGGATCTTGCAGAAAATAAGCCCTTTTCCGGAAGATTCCTTATTCCTACTTGAAAATAAGCCCTTTTCCGCAAGATCCCTTATTCCTACTTGGAAGTAGGAATAAGGGATCTTGCGGAAAAGGGCTTATTTTCCGCAAGTTCCCGTCTAGACTGGTGCTTTTCTCCGGCAAAACCCCAAGCCGAAAAAAGCGGCAGCCATGTTCATGCAAATGCCGCGGGGGATATTTAAATCCCCTGCGGAATTTGCAATTCTGACTGGTCTCATTAGAATCCCTTTTACGGAAAGGGGTGCCAATGTAGACACAGCCACAGAGAGTGATCTGCTGAGTAAGAAGATATTTTTACATATGCTACGTCTATGCTGCAGGCCTCTTGTGCAAGAACTTTTTGTGGAAGAAAAGTTCTTGCGCAAGAGCTCGTCCACACTGCCATGTGCTTTTGTGCAAGAGAGAGTCCACACTGCCATGGATGCTCTTTTACAAGAAAATTCTGATGGCCATTCACAGAATGGCCATCATAGCACCTGTGCTTTTTCCGATAGGGGTTTCTTGTACATGTCCATCTACACATTCCTTTTTGCACAAGAGCTCTTTCACAAAAAGGCTTATTCCTCATAGAAAGAGGAATAACTCTTGTTCAAAAAGCCCTGCCTTCTGATGATCCACTGTACTTTTTCTTGTGCAAAAACATGATTGTAGTGCGGCTGCTCCGTGCGTTTTTGCGCAAAAATGACAATTTTTATGCAAAAACTCAACAGTGTAGACATAGCCATAGTCATTTTCTAAGCACAATAGTAATTTAAAAAAACCCAAAGACTCATCTTATGCTCAAGAGTTGTTTCTTCTTCTTTTCAATCCATACTTCCAAAGAGGTGCTATGGAAATTTTAATATTGAATTTGGGATACTCATAAAAAATAAGTATAGGTATTATATATTTATTGCTATCTATTATGTGCTTGCATTATGATTTACCTTTTATTGGTTGGCAGTTGCAAAAACCAGCACTGCCTGCTTCCTAAAGAAGTAAATGCATCTTGTCCTTCTTCAGTGACTACACTCAAGAAGATGGCACCTTAAAATATTTATTCAAATTCTCAGAAAACATTGTTGCATGAAAGTGCATTTTAATTCTTTCTTTCAACTGGCAAGCCCATTTAAAGGTGATTAATAAAAGGTTCAAAAAAATCACCAATCATTATTAAATAAGAGTGTAGGACATTTCAGAAAATATGTCCCTCTATTTCAAATTTGTAATTGTACTATATTGTGGTACAAATAAATAAAGCCTTTTCCTATATCCCCACTCTTATAAAAAAAAAATGCTGACTTTTCATACTGACTTTTCACCAACTTCTTGCTTGTAGTGAGATACTCCACCATGCACCATCCTGATGGAATAGTCTTGATGCCTGGTGCCATTATAATATATGGATTTTTTTGCCTTAGGGGATGGTATATTTAGCATCTTAATTTAAATCTCATCAGTTACAAAATTCTAAAAGATTATTTTAAAAAAATCAACTCCAGAAATTAATTGAACACATCAGAAAAGAACCGGATGTATACTTGGACAATGGGTAAAATTTTCAAAACTGCCTATGTGTCCAAGCTCCTTGAAAATGCATTTCTGAGTTGTTTCTAAAAATTACAGTTGTGCCAGTCACAGCAGTAAGGATTAACACAGCAGCCACAAGAACAGTTTGGAATGGAAAAAGTGCTTCTGAGTACATGGCAGCTTCTAACAAATGAATATTGATAAAAATCTTTTCCTATGGAGAGAAGTCTAAGAGGGGGAGCTATGTTAGTCTGCACCTGCAAAAACAATGAGGAGTCCTATGGTACTCTACAGACTAACAGATTTATTTGGGCATAAATAAAACCACTTCATCAGATGCATTGGAGTGGAAATTACAGTGGCAGGGATGTATATGTAATAGTATATTAAAAAATGGGAATGACTTATCAAGGTTAGACCCAGTGTTAATGAGGCCAACTCAGTCAGGGTTGATGTGACTCACTCTCAGCATATGATGGGGAGATATGAATACCAAGAGAAGGAAAACTGCCTTTGTAGTGAACTGAACATACTAAATCCTTATTCAGTACTAATTTGATTGTGTTAAATTTGCAAATGAATTGCAGCACTGCTGTTGAACTTTGTAGTCTAGGTTTTAAGGGTTTCTTGGAGGATGGGTGTGTGTAAAAGGATGGCTGGGTATTCAGAGAGGTTACCATGTTCTTTTACTGTCTTTGTATGTTACATTTCTTGATGTCTGATTTATGTCTATTTATATTTTGGAGCAGAGAGCCTCAGGTTTGGCCAATGCAGAAGGGCATTGTTGGCACATGATGGCATATAGCACATTAGTAGATGTGCAGGTGGATGAGCCTCTGATGGTATGGCTTGTCTGATTAGGTCCTATGAAGGCGTATATTCATATGTGGACAGAATTGACAATGTTTTTTTTTCCAGAGATTAGTTCCTGGGTTAATATTTCTGTAGTGTGTGGCTGCTGATGAATATGTACTTCAGGCTGGGGGGCTGTCTGGAGGCAAGGACTGACCTGTCTTCCTAGGTCTGAGAGAGTGAGGGATCATTTTCCAGGATAGGCTATAGCTTGTCAATGAAGTGCTGGAGGGTGGTAGGTGATAACCAGTGATGTTCTGTTATTTTCTTTGATGGACCTGTCCTGTATGGAGAGGTTATTTTTGGACTGCCTACTGTGGGGTTTCTTTCCGTTTATTCTGAAGTATCTGGTGCTGGCTACTCTTATAAACAGGATGTGGGACTAGCTAGATGATGAGGTAAACCAAGTATACATATAGGTTGGTATGTGTACTAATGATATCTGCCTAGACATTCAGCTGCTTTTAGCAATGTTATGTTGTGATTTTTTTAACACCGTTTCTGTTTACCTGTATGCTATGCCATATGCATATAATGCTTAATCACGCATTTAGGAGCCACTAATATTTCCATATTCTTCTTTATATTAATCCAATATAAAATTATTTTACAGACTAAGAAGACTTCTAAGTACATTATGTAGTTACAATTCTATATATATAATTGACAGGAAGGAAGCAACACACTATTTTTTATACAATGGGATGTGAATCAGTCACAATCAAGATAATCAAATATGAACATGAAATTAGTGAGTGGTAACTGACCTATACAATACACATTCTGTGCTATACAACATTCCAGATTCCATCATCTTCATGTGATATGGGAATTTGCTCTTATCTCTAGCCAAAATGAAATCTTAAACACACGTACCGCAAGTATTGCATAATAGCTAATTTTCCTAAAATATTAAAATAAACACCTTATAAATTAGTTTTATCTGTTTACAATATGTATTTTTTGTCAGCAGAGCTTCAAAAATTATAGATTTGGGGGTCAAATAAATATTTTGTTCTACTCAAAACAAAATAATTCATTTTGAATTTTGAATTTTGTAAAAACATAAATTTGAAGGAAAATTCAAAACAAATCATTTGAATAAAAAATTAAATGTTTTATTTTGCAAAGGGCAAAATGAAGCATTTTGATAGTTCTAGAATTTGTTTGTAGGCATAAACATCCATCAAAACTAACTTGGGGTATGTCTACACGGCACCATTATGCCGGAATAACGGCCATGATTCAGGAAAAGCACTACAAGCATCCACACATCATTTGCATTATTTTGAAAGCAAATCGAAGTAACAGAGGGCTTTTCTCAACATTGGTAAACCTCATTCCACACCGAATAATGCCTCTTCTGAAAAAGGTCTTTCAGAAGAGGGTGTGTATGGGTGCTTCACTGCTACTATACCTAAATAGTTCCTCACCAGGGCCATTCTATGTTATTCCTGCCCAGTGACTCCTGGGGCTCTAAATTGAGATAACGTATCCACATTAGAGGAGCCTGCTACTAATTTTGAGGCTTTCCTGTAGTGTGGACACTCTATTTCAAAATAATCTATTCCAGAAGATATCTTCCAGAATAGCTTTTTCCGAAATAAGCTTGCAGTGTAGACATACCCATAAATTTACAAAATAGTTCAGTGTTGCATAACCTTCATTTTTTTCACTGAAAATAGTTTAGGCTTAAAATTTAATCCATTTACTCATAAGTTTACTCAAACTCTAGTTTTTTAATGTTTTACAGGGGGTGTTTTTCTGTAAACAGAATGAAGACAAGATTTTCAAGTACTAAAATGCTGAGAAGTTGAAACAGGTTTCTCTCTTTCAAAAGTAGTACAGAGTTTAGCAAGTTCAACATACTGGAATTATATTTGTCACATATAATATTCAAAAGAAGAAATATGATTTTGCTTAACTTTACAGGTGTTAAAAAAAACCTAAGAAATATATTATACAAGCAAATAATTTTGTCACTATCCAGACCTAGGATCTGACTATCATAAATATTGTTACATTCGATCTCTTATTCCAGGCTTGTGCAGGAGAACAAACAGGCTGCAATAAGTTGCTTATATCAAGACAGAGTTGCACATTTACCAAAGACTGAGAAGTAATGTTACCACACTAATCAGTGTAAATGTCATATAAGCAGCCATTCCTGTACATCCTGCTCCAGTTGTGTCTAAATTGCTGCCACCGTCGGTTTGATGGATTTGCTTTATGTCACTGAGGTTTGTCTTGTCTGGCATCCCTGTTGAGGCAAATAAGAAAATACAGGATGATGCATGCTTTCCCACTACTGGCAACATGATACAGCTAGGACAAATTTAAATATACAGAGCACACAGACTGTCACTGTTTGGTTTCTAATTCTTTATGCTACTGCCAAATTCAAAACTCTTTGTAATGTTGTCTGGAAACACATGCCACACTCTATGGAAGTTTATCCTGTAAAGTAATTCACAGCCTTACCAGTACTGGACAGAGCAGTTATTGTAGAATTACAATTAAGAAAATATTCACAGACTACAGTGAATAGTTTGTGAGTTCCAGGATTACCTAGAAGTCAACTACTCACAGCGTACACTTGGATGAAGATGGGCATGTTTTTATTAGAACTTTCAGATGTGTGACTCCAAAACTTAGATGAAATGCAAGAGTAACTGATAGAGGATTTCAGGGCCTCCATTTTAGTAAAGAGAAAAATAGACATTCTAAGACAAACGGTAAACGAGGAAGCCTATGTCTACATAGCAGCATTATTTTGGAATAACTAACGTTATTCCAATATTACATAGCCCATGTCCACACAGCAAGCAGTTATTTTGACATAATGTCAACATAATGTCGAGCTGGAGGACTCCTTACTCTGACTTCTGTAACCCTCATTGTGTGAGGAATATGGAAAGTCTGAGAAAGAGTGTGCTATTTTGAAATAAGATACACAATTGACATAGCTCAATTTGCATAGCTTATTTTAAAGTAAGACTTGCAGTGTAGATGCACCCTTTTGAGGAGTAAGGAAAGGCAGTGGAAGAGTGCTCTTTCTTGGACTTTCTGCTGTGTAGATAGTGCCAAAAAACTGAAATAAACTATTTTGACTTAAGCTACACAATAGACATAGCTCAAGTTGCATAGCTTATTTTGGCTTTATCCCGGCTGTGTGGATATGCCCAAAGAGCCTTATTGATTTCCTGGTTGAATGTTTCTGAACTTTAGGAACATATGTAAGAAGAAGTTTTTTTCCCTCCCTGCTTGCATATGAAACACGGATATTACAATAATCCAATTATAGCTCCAATACCTGGTTCAATAATCAGAAGTAGAAGGGTCACAGTTAGCTATATCACTATTGTCATTTGCTTTCATTTTTGTGCACATACTTCCGAACTAACTGTTTTATCCTATATAATAACTTCTGGCATACCACTATCAATCAAAATTAACAAGTCTAAATTCAATATTATTACATGCAACACATATTGACATTGTAATTACACTGAGACTGAAAAGGGCTTCATATAAAGCAAAGTCAATATTTATATAATTAGGTCAATACATATATAATTCAGGAGGTATGCTCTATTGCACTGGAACAGAGGCATTATAAAGAAGCTCAGCTCTACTGAACTGATGTATTGATTCTACAGTCTGAGTTCCTGCATTATGATTCATTGTTTAAGACTTCTTTCACTCTTCTGCATCATAAGCAAAGACAAATAGTCTCATGATTCCATTGCGTTTTCAGGGGCTATGATGAAGTCTGAATATTTTAGTTACAGTTTTATACTTCTTGTTAGAATTTAACCAGAATCTGTGGCAGCTATCTACACCTCTGCAAGGAAGAGTAGGCAAAAGCTAATCATATTGTCTGTAAAACCTGCTGGAATATGTTTGTCTTCTTTGCTGTTGCTCTCAGACAGAAGAATGGACTACTATATTCTGTGGATCAATTGTGATTGCTTGGGATCTGTGAAAATTAGCTCCATAAGTATGCCAGTAATAATAGGGACCATGAACTGAGGAGAAGTAAGTCCTCATCATGCTCACTGTGTAGCCTCTCTGGGAGAACATCAATAACTCAGTACTTCACGGAATCAGTGTTTAGTGGATCACAGAACAGGGTGGATCGAGGCATTTTTTCTTAGGGTTGTGGGGGGTGGAAGCAGAAAGCAGACGGTCTGGGTCATTTGTCCAGCTCTTCAGCGAAGGTTTACTTCATTTGAACAATTGACTTCTACAGATCGTGCTACATCATAGTGAATTCCTTGGGTCAAATTTCGCTTTCAACTACTCTTGGGCAACTCCACTGAATTCAACCAGGTTGTATGGATATTACACAGATACATTTAGCACAATGGATTTCTGAGACAATCTAAAAGAGAGATTGTAAAATTTCTAGCCTCTAAGATAAATCCAGCCCACATAATGCATTTTTTTAACCCACAAGAAATATTTATATTGTACATACTCTCACTTTAACACTAGGGCTATGTTGACCCTGCAAGCTTATTTTGGAATAAGCTTTTCTGGAAGAGATCTTCCAGAAAAGTTTATTTCTAAATAGAGTGTCTACATACAAAAAGCACAATGAAATAGCGATGTGCTATTTCAAAAGATAGAATCCACACTGATTGGACACTCTCTCTCATTTAAGGCCACCAGGAACCAGTTCAGGCAGGGCATTAGGTCAGCTTCCTGGAGCTGCTGCCTGAGGCTATCTGAGAAGCATGCTTAAAGGGATCCCCCTGAACAGCTGTTTCTCAGGTTCTTCTGCTTGCTTGCCTATCTCTCTGAGGGACAGCAAAGCATTTCCAGTTTCTGCAGCAGTTTCTGCAGGCTGCCCTCATGGTCCTGAATAAGCTCAACTCCGAGCTCATAATTGAGAACCTCTGCATGTGTGCAGGAGTGCGGCACTTGCAATCGCACCCCACTGTGGAGCGATGCATCTGGTGGCTGGACACCGGCATGTGAGTTAAGACTCCTATAATCAATGCATGTCTTCCGGTCTTCTTTAGTCTTTTTTACAACTACAATGGGAGTGCCTATGGTAAAATACATTGTTCAGTCAGGACATACTCCATATTGTGACGTTAGCATCTCTTTTATTGTAACACAGCAGGGGAATATGAGCTACATGATGGGAGGGGGAAAGGAGCAGTTTCCTGGAGCCCAGTGACTCAAAGGAGCCTGGGGCTCCTGGCCATCACCACTGTGACTGCAACAGTGGCAGCAACCGGAGCTCCAGGCCCTTCAAATCACTGCTGCAGCACCACTCAGCATGCTCCATGCAGCTCTGTGGGCTAGGAGGGTGCCATGTTTTGGGTGGCACTGAGGGCTGGTATGTAGGGGGTCACTGCACTCAGAGTGGTGCAGAGAGCTGGCTGCCTCAGCCCTGCCTATTGTGCTCAAAGCCCTGCCAGGAGCTTGGAGACAGCCCTTCCACTTCCCCCTCTCCCCGCCCCCCCGTCAGCACTTCTGCCTATAATATGAATGGTAGAAGCACTTCTAAGGCTCCAAGAGTTGCTCCCTAGTGTGGAGCACAACTATTGAAAATGGACATGAATGTCAAATGACACCAAAGCTATATAATCAATTTATTGAAGACTTACCAGTAGTTGAAGAAATTTTGTTGAAAGGTGATAACGTAGTAATTCCTTTAGGCTTAACAGCAGAGGTGTTGTAATGCATATATGAGGGATATTTAGGCATAGAAATACAAAAAAATCATAGTGCAAAGGAAGTTCTGATTTTGCCACAAATGAATCCAAACATGGAGGACTATATAAAAGAATGTGGCAAATGTCAAAAATATAGAAATGTTAAAATCTATGACATGCATGCAATAGAGTCCACAGTAATTTTAAGAACATACAAATGGTTATACTGCGTCAGACCAATGGTCCATCTAACCCAGTATTCTCTTTTCTGACAATGGTCAATGCTGGACCACTTAAAGGGAGTGAATAGAACAGGAAATCGCTGAGAAAATGTCTACTCTACAGAGTTGTTTTGAAATAAAGTGAGCGTCCACACAGCATGCACATTATTTAAAAATTATTGTGAAATAATGGGCTTATTTCAAAATAGTAAGCCCTTATTTTATGAGGAGTAATACCTATTTTGAAATAGCTATTTCAAAATAGGATGAGTGTAGATGGCACAGCTGTGCTTATTTCAGAATAATTGGCCTCCAGGGCTTCTCACTGCTGCCCTAGTGGCCAGTCTAGCCACACCTCTCAAAACTCTATGGTTTCCCTTCCCTTGGAGAATTTAAAGGTGCAGGCAGAAGGAAAGGTACTTGTGGCATGACGCAAGCCCTGCTTGCACCGTGGCATACACCAACACCTTGCCTAGACTTCTCTTCTGCCATGGCAGACCCCAGTACTCCTGCCCAGCCCCCCACGGCTGCAAGTACACCGGCAGCCAGCTTTAAACCCCAGGGGCAAAAGAGGATGACACCCTTGTAGACTGATGCATAGATTCTGAATCTCAAGGTCTGAGGACATCAGTCAAACCTCCAGGATCTCTGTACCAGATGGCAAAATGCTGATGTCTACAACTGGATTGCCACCAGCCTGGTCCAGAGGGGACATAGCTGCACTCTGGACCAGATTAGGATGAAGATCAAGGAGCCTATACCAAGGCTAGGGAAAGAAGTTCCTGATTGGGAGAGGCACCCCAGACCTGTGGCTTTTACACTCAGCAGAATGGCATCCTGGGTGGGAGGGAAGTCACCTCCTCTACCCTTGTCATTGACTCTGACATGGATACATCCATTGTTAGGCTCCCGGAGGGTGGGGCTGTGGAGGAGGATGGCAAGGATGACAACGAGGAGGAGTCCAGCACTGATACCATGCCTACCAACCAGGATGTCAGCCTGTCCAGGGAGCCAGTACTCCCCTCCCAGGATGTCTCCCAGGATTCGAACGACACTGGAGAAGACCTATCAGCTAAGTTTCATCACTTTCCATATCTACATGTAGGGGCAAGTGTCGGGTAGCGAGGGGCTGTGTAGTCCTCACTTGGCCTTCTTGGGCTGGGGATAGCACAACAGCCTGTGCAAGTGGGTGCACATGGAGTGCCAGTCCAGAGCAGACAGCTCCATGAAACTGCCACACAGGAACTTGTTGCTCCTTCTCACAAGGTTCTTGTACAGGCCTGCTTTAGTCCAGACTCCAAGTTGGAACACCCCACCACAAGCCACCACTCAAGAGGCTGAGGTCAGGGAAACACACAAAAGTGCCACACATGGCACAGGGTCATGCCTACACTCTCAGGATAGCATCCGCTCCCAGTCAAGCACAGCAAGGCGGAGAACACCAATCCCCTGCAGGGGAACCTGTCAGGGAGAAGGAAGTGGAGGGGATCTCAGTACCATCCTTCCCAGCAAACGGTGTCTGCTGCTCACACGCACCTCCCCAGCACCCTCCCCCCTCTCCTCCAGTGGGCAGGGATAGAATTTCTCTTTCTGTGGGATGTCACCACAGCCAAACCCAGTGTGTTCAGGGTAGGGAGGTAAGCTAAGCCGCCCTGTCACCCCCCTCCTGCCTGCAGGCTCCTAGCCTCACCAGCACCTTCCCATGCCTGCTTGTACCCCTGCAGGGCATTGCCAACTGCCTAGGCCACAGATGGCCTTGCTCGAAGCACTTCATCTTTCGGTGTTGGCTCACACATTAGAGCTAGGCTTCAAGCATACTGTCTCCTGGAATGATTGGGCTGTGCGTGGGGTGCGTGAGTGGGGGGAAGTAACTTCAGGGATTATGAGTCAATTTTTTCCAGAAATGATATGTCTAATTTTAGAAAGTATGATTCTTTCATTGATAAGAAATGAGTTCTGAATAATAACTTTTCACAGCAAGAAAAATTGGAGAAAATTAAGATAGTTAATCAATCAGGGTCATACAATGTCCCTTTCGATGCTTTTAACAGCAAAATACCAGATGTCTGTGCTGAGAACAGAGAAATTAACTTAGTATACAGTGTGGCCCTGGTATCCTACTTTGTTTAGCTTTCAGTTAACAAAGACTAAATTAAGTAGATAATATTTAGTGTCTATAATTATCAAAAATATCACAAGAAGCTTTTTGGCTTTAGGCCTTAATATTTAAGAAAAATCAATTATCTAGCATTACCCATGGGTTTCCTTATCTGTGTTATAAATCTGTTTGGTCAACTTTAAACTCATTGTTTCTTCACTGGAGCTATGTTAGCTAAGATGGTACATGATGAAAGAAAGTTCAATGAAAAAGGAAAAAAAGCGGTGTTAGGGAGAAAATCCTTATGGTTTATTTGGAGGGCATGAGACTTTTTCATCCTGGACACAATTATCTGTGTAAGCATTTATAATTGCCATCTCTGTTACTGGAAACTGAACCTAAAATTCTTTACTGAAAAATGTGTTAAAATCTAAAATCTCATCTTTGGGCAGACTGGAGAAAAAAACAGCTTGAAAGAAAAATAATTATGGAAATTCCTGATCTTATCTAGTGTGGCATCAGCCATCTATTATAGTAGACTGTCTCTGAAAGGAGGGTGAAAGAAAACCCACACTGGAGAATTTGGAATACACGGCCCACTGGAAAAAAATTTCCCAACCTTTGCCATTCAGAAGTTATGACCCAATCCTTGAGGATATATATTGCCTATTATTAAAAAAGAACAGAGTTCTGAATGTTTTCACTATGCACGTAAGTGCCTAATAACATCACTCCAGCCTCTCCTCAGCAAGACAAACAAAAACAAAAAGTGTTAAACAAGAAGCAATATCAAACCGAAACAACTTATTTTTTTTCCAGAATCTTGAACACATTTTTTCACTATGTAGGCTGAGTAGTCTTAGAAAATGACCATTTAAAAAACTTAAAGCAATGTTAATAACATTGACAGTGATCTCATATTTAACAGAATAATTTTTCAGCAACTTCTCTACAGAGCTTATATGTGTTATTGGGTTCCAGAAATGCTGAGCTTGCTTGTAATTCTTTTATCACAGAAAACATAATGCAAATGAAAATATTAATGTAAAGGACAGAACAGGACAAATTCATGAGCATCAATAGCTAGAGGTAAAGCTCTGTATCTGGAGACTATAACTACTCATGAGTTCTATGTATTGGGCACACTGCATGATCTGCAACACACATAGCTTGCGATACACAGTCTGCCCATTACAGACTAAACTGAGACCATACAAACATTTCACATATAGGCAGCAACACCATTCAATATACCCAGTAGGCCAGGCAAGTACAAATCAAAGACAACTTCCTGCTCCAAACATTCACCATGCTCATAATTCTCCCTAGTTTACAAATGCCTAAGTAAAAATATAATCTTCACGGTGTGCCTTGAAGACTATTAGACATGGGCTACTGCAGACCCAGCTGAGGGAGTGAATTTAAAACATGTCCCAAAGAATTAATAATGGCCTCCCACAAAAAAAGAGGGGAAGGTTTACAAAAATACAGTTCATCTACATTTTAAGGGACTAAATTAAATGGGGGAAAAAAGGATAGGAGTACCACTTGGACTCAGCAGAAACCCACTGCTTTAAGAAATTAAAGGGAGTCAATGGACATTAACCCAGGGGAACATTGCTTGGGTGCTTGGATATGTAAGGCCAAGGGAAATGGTCCCACAGTCAATAAGAGCCAACCCCATGGTCAACCTTGGTTTCCAGACTGATAAGAGTCAATCATTTCTGAGGTAATTGTATGGTGGGAGAGCCATCTCACCAAAAACCTAATTCAAATAAAGGAGAATTACATTATGTTGCTAGCACTGTGACCATTCAGAGATGGTCATTATTCAAACCTGAAGGAAAATTATTAATGAGTCCCATGACATTTGACTGTAACAGTAGAACAGTGGCTGACAGATCAGTTCTTGTTAGGTACCTCAATGTGAAAGTAGAAAGAATTATACTGTAAGAGAAAGATGAATTAAGCTGTAATAATTGAATGAGTTGAAGGAATACTGTTTGTCTCTGAACAGGAAGAAGAAAAGTATGTTAATGTTGTTTGTAGGTATGCAGATTCCAGAGTGCTAGCCAGAGTTAATAGGAAAAGGAACATTAGGTATTAGGGAGAAAGCAATTGAGATAACCAAGGAGATATGGACAGGAGATTGATGTGTGCTTGATGTGGAAATGAAGATACTTGACTAGCCTCACACTAATTATGTGAAGTTTTGCCCCTCTTTTAATCCTGTTAATTTTGGCTTTCTTTTGACTGTATAAATCAAGGGGTTTGAACCTTGTATGGCACTCACATTTTCTGGGTGAATTTAACAGAGCAGCTTTGCTAATAAACGGAGCGGTCTGACAAATCTGTGAGTCCTGTCTGACTTTGACATCAAGCAACCTATGCCAACCCTTGACTACTAGGAAGAATATAGAATTTGATTCTGCATTTCCACATGGAAGCAATGCAGAGAAGTAAGCATTGATGTAATGTTGATAGGTTATGTTACTAAACAGGTAAGCTGATACATTCAGGCTCCACCAGAGATGATTCAGTGCTGGCAGTTTCATTCCCAAATATAATGAATACCAGGAATCAAGCTGAGAGGTCACAGATTAATGGTTCATGGCAGTTAGAGTCCAGTAGGATGGGACACACTCTTCTGGCCAGTAGTAGAAAAAGAACATTTATAGCAGTTGTAGGACAATTAGCATATCCCTGAGTAGTGAAGAGTCCAGAAAGACACCAAGCTTGTGAAAGCTCTTTAATACTGAAGGGCAGATTTCCTCAAGGGACTTCCATCATAGGGAAAACTTTAGCATATGGATGAAGTGGTAATTTTTTTTCAAAGAGCTTCCTTTTCCTTTCCAACATAACCTTTCTGTCCTTTCTAGAATTTTTAGTGCTCTTGAGTTGTTACATTCTATTGGGCAAATTGAGTCATAGAAGTTAGAAATAGATTTTTTCCACAAAGAGCATTCTCTAGTGATTTATTCAAACCTGTTTTAAGTGACATAGCTTTCACCAATTTCCCTAGGGGAAACTATTCCACAACCAGTAAAATGTAGCACTCCTTAGTATGAAGATCCTTGGTGAGATAAAGCTAAGATCCATTTAGGGACTATTTTGTTTGCTGAACTGTTGTCAGGTTTTTTTTTCCTTTGCTTCTGTAGTAAACTGTATGGTTGGCCATGAAGAATACTATTCTGCAATAAAATTGTTGCTGAATAAACTTCCTGAGAATATAGTTTGTTCTATTTAGAAGGAAATAATTTAGTCTTATTTAAAATCCTCTTTTTCAGTTTATACATTTTAATGGTGATTTTAAAAATTTACAAACAGACAAGAACAAACGCAAGCACATAAGGAATCTCAAGTTGCTAATCACGCCTACAGACAAAGGAATAGCATTACTGTTAATGTTAGAATCCAATTAAACAGACTTTCTAATAACATTAGCTAGGAGAATTCTCCATGGCCACCCATATATTAAGAAATAAAACCCACGTATCATGCTTAATTGTACATATTTTCTCCAAGCTGTATAAACTAGAAATAGAGTGTAACCAATGGTCTTAAGATAAATCTGGGAAGTTGTTTTGCACAGTGAGAACAGCACATACTAAAACCTTTGCAATCAATGCAAAACCCAGCATAAAACAATGGTAATAAAACCAAAGTCCTAGAAATCAGCAACTTTTCTGATGATTGTGAAAATAGGCAAATTCTTCTTTGTTAGTATTTTCTGTCCTAGTAATGAAACACTTTATTTAAAGTCCGGGCTCTTAAACAATTCATACTTGTTTTGACTCAGTTTTAAACTTTATGCTTTCAGTTAATCAAAAGGCTATTGTAGAGGTTTACAGACTAATCAATAATTTTGGTATATACCAGGATATCATCTAGGATGGAGAGATGAATTTGAACAAACCCCTCATAATAGAAAACCAAAATGTTCCCAAATTAATTAAAATTTCCTAAATTTAATGAAGTTAAATTGTTTTGCAAACTTTTTTCAAATTTTTCAAAGGTAGCTTCAATAATACATAATTCACATGAAGTTATGTCAAATTTCTACAAACCTTGATTTCCTGTCAATACAATATTTTGATATTTTCATTCTGATTTGCCTACATTTACTCTTTAAATAGAAGACAAAAAAACCCATACTTTCTCAGATGAGGCATCTCATGAGTCACTTTTGTGGGCCAGAGGCTAAAGCTTCTGCAAAATAATGTCTGAAATTTGTTATGCAATAATCCACCTAAAATCTAGTATGCCTGTCTTTATCATACGATGTATTGTCTGGTCCTCACTTTTCATTTGAGAAATTGGTGACTTTGATGGAATGTTCAATTTCATTTGTGCCAGACCCAAACACGCTTCCCACCTGTGACAAATGTGGAGGGACTCTGTAAAGAATAGACATCTGTATGCCAAAATGTGTGGTGTGCTGCAATGTCAAGGAAAGAAGTCAGTTCCAGCACATCACCCTGTGGTTGCAAGTCATTAAGACTGAATAAGTCTAACTGCCAAAAAATAGAACAAGCAGCACTAGAGTATTTTCTTTGATGAGCTGCCTGGCTGAGGCCTTGTCTATACTATAGAATTTTGTCTGGCATACAGACACTATGTTAATTAAAATGCTGTTGGATATCCAGACTATACATCTTCTGTCTGCATAGTGAACCACATTGGCAGCTCTTGCATTGACAGAGAATGCATTGTGGGTATCTATCCCGCTGTATGATTGGCCACAGCATGCCTTGCAAAAGGTTTACAATGCCTTATAGGTAGGGTCCAAGCAAATTTATGGCCATGAAAAGCACATCATGGACTGTAAACTCTAGGTCCCCCCTGTGAAATCTAGTCTTTTGTGTACTTTTATCATATACTACACATATTTCACTATATTTCTGAAATTGGAAATCCTGATTCAAAGGGGAATTGCAAGTTATTATAGGGGGTGAAGGGTATGGTATTACCACTCCTATTTCTATGCTGTCATCAGGGCTGAGCAGCTCTGAAAGCAGTGGCTGTTGACTGGGTCTCTAGCTCTGAAGCCCCCTCCAGCAGCAATGTAGAAGTAAAAGTGGCAAGACCAAACCATTCCACCCTTAGAGTATGTCTACACTACCACCCTAGTTCGAACTAGGGTGGTTAATGTAGTCATACGAACTTGTAAATGAATCCCGGGATTTGAAATTCCTGGGCTTCATTTGCATGTTGCCGGGTGCCGCCATTTTTAAATGTCCGCTAGTGCGGACTCCGTGCCCGCGGCTACACGCGGCACGAACTAGCTAGTTCGGATTAGGCTTCCTATTCTGAACTAGCTGTACGCCTCGTGGAAACCTAATCCGAACTAGCTAGTTCATGCCGCGTGTAGTCGCGGGCACGGAGTCCGCACTAGCGGACATTTAAAAATGGTGGCACCCAGCAACATGCAAATGAAGCCCAGGAATTTCAAATCCTGGGCTTTATTTGCAAGTTTGTATGACTACATTAACCTCCCTAGTTTGAACTAGGGTGGTAGTGTAGACATACCCTTACTTCTATGCTGCTGCCTTCAGGGCTGGGTGGCAAGAGAGTAATAGCTGCTGACTGAGGGCCCAGCTCTGTAGGCAGCAATACAAAATGAAAGGTAGCAATACCATACATGCCATCCTTACTTCTGTGTTGCTGCTGGAAGCTACTCTCTACCAGCAGCAGCAGCAGCAGCAGCAGCAACAAAGTAAGGATGGCAATACTGCAATTCCCTCCAATAAGATTGCAACCCCCTACAAGTACTTTTAGGGTCAGCACTCCTATAATTACACCACCATGACATTTCAGTTGAAATACCTGAAATCATGAAATGTACAATTTGTAAAATCCTATCCCCATGACATTTGGTAGAGCCCTACTCATGGGGTAGGTACAGCACCACATGATGCAAGTTTCTCAATATCATTATTCAATGGATATCCTAGAAGCTTGCCAGCCTCTTTTCAACTGAGTTGTGTGGGGGTGGGTATGGAGGGAGGCTGTGTGACAGGAAGGGAGAGTCAGAGAGAGAGAGAGAGTGAGTAGGCAGACACAGAATTTGTGCTGAGGAAGTTGGTGTGTGTGTGTTGTGGAGAACATGGGTATGTCTGCATGCTGTCTCAGGCTATGTCTAGACTGCAAGCTTTTTTCAGAATAAGCTTTTTTAGAAGAGATCTTCCTGAAAAGCTTTTTTCGAAAGAGAGCATTCACCCAGCAAAAGCTCAACAAAAAAGCATTGTGCTTTTTCAAAAGATAGTGTCCACACTATTTGGATGCTACCTTGCATTTAAGGCCACCCGAAACCAGTTCAGGCAAGATATTAGGTCAGCAGTTGCTTTCAGGTGCTGCTGCCTGATGCTAGCTGAGACATGTGCTTAAAGGGACCTCCCTGGACAGCCGTTTCTCAGCTTCTGCTATTTGCTTGCCTACCTCTCTGAGGGACAGCAGAGCTTTAGCAGTGTGTGCTTTCATTGACCAGCTTTTGGACACCACAGCACACTTCTTGATATGGAGCCAGAGCTGCTTCTGGGTATGCACTGGCCCCACACGGCCATGCTGCAGTTTCTGTAGCACTTTGTGGAGGCTGCCTTCATGGCCCTGCACAAGCTTGCCACCAAGCTCATCACTGAGACCCTCTCCCTGTGTGTGGGAGCAAGTCCCTTGCAATTGCACCCCACAGTGGAGGGAAGGTTCTAGAGGCTGGACACCAGTTCTGACTGGTGGGACCGGCTGGTCATGGAGCAGTGGGACAACCAGCAGCGGCTCCAAAACTTCCGCATGAAAAAGGTTACCTTCACGGAGCTGTGTTTGGCTTGCTTCTACCCTCTGATGACGGGATACCCAGATACGACCTGCCATCACCCTAGAGAAGCAGATTGCCATCATCATCTGGAATCTCACCACCCCAGACAGTTTCCAGTTTGTGGGCAACCAGTTCGGCATGGGAAAGTCCACCATCAGGGCCCTCCTCATAGAGGTAAGGCACTCTCAGGCTGCAGTTCCTGCGGGGGTGGGGGAGGGGAAAGATGTGAAAGTACAGGAAAGGGGGACCTTAGAGAATATACATCATCGAAAAAGCGCATTGAAAAAGTGATCTGCTTTTTTGAAAGATAGCGTCCACACTGAATAGTATCTCGCATTTTAGCTGTGATTACTATGGATGGAGTGGCCACCGGGGCACCTGTACTTTTTCCCCTTTTCTCTCCCCCTTCCCTGTCCACACACACCTTTTTCTGAAAGAGGTCTTTCAGAAAAGGGCTTCTTCCTCGTAGAATGAGGATTACCGATGTCAGAAAAACCCTTCTGTTCTTTCGATTTTCTTTTGGAAGAATGCATTTGCAGTGTTGATGCAATTGAAACTTTTTTGGAAAAATGGACAATGCTTTGGTCCATTTGCCAATACATCTATTTTGTTTTAAAAAGGATGCTATATAGCAGTTGTCTCAGAGAATTAGTTAAAGAAATCAGCAGAACTGTACCAGTCAAGAACTTAAATGCAGTGGAGACTTGAAATTTCTTCAAATCAACTAAACAAAAGCTATCTAGCATTTTCAATCCAAACAAAAGAAAAACTCTTGTATGGAAAGGCTCCAAATCCAGCGGATGAATAATCACTTTTAAAAGGTTATTAGAAGTAATCTAAGAACCTACAGGAAATGTAAAAAGAGCTGATCAGGAATGAAAGCTACCGAGGATGTTATAAAATGCAGAAATAAAGTGAGAACTGCTAAAAATAAATCAGAATTAGCTCTTAACAAGGAAATTACAATAAATAATAAGAGGCTTTTAGTTATATAAATAAAAAGAGACAAAAGAAGGATGAGATTGGACCACCAAGAAGTGCGGATGGAAAGGAGATTAAATATAATCTAGGCATGCTCCAAAAGACAGATGAAAACTTTGCTTAAGTTTTCAATAAGGATGATAATATACGGTATCTGCACAAATTCAGTATGACTGATAAAAATGAATACTTGGAAATTGAAATTACCACATAGAAGGTGGGAGAAAAGCTTAAAGATCTTAACATGGTCCACTTTGGTCCTGATCATTTCCATCCCCAAATATTGAGAGAATTGGCCCAGGAGATTGCTAGTCCAGTACCAGGGATAAAAGAAAAAAACTTTAGTAGTGTTTAGCACCATATGACTGGAAAATAGCTAACATCTTACTTATGTTTAAGAAAGAGGAAATAAATGTGATCCAGGAAATTACAAATCAGGTAGTATGACCTCAGTGGAATGGAAGGTTCTAGAATGAATTGTAGAAAAATAATATTTAAAATCAGAGAGGTAGATAGGAATCTCCATCTCTGGAGATTTTTAAGAGTAGGTTAGATAATTGTCTATCAGGGATGATCTAGACAGTATTTGGTCCTGCCATGAGGGTAGGGGATTGGACTCGATGACCTCTTGAGGTCCCTTCCAGTCCTAGTATTCTCTGATTCTATAAAGAAGATGTAATGTAAGATGAGTGTTTTCTAGAATAATCTCTGATTTTCTTTATCAGGAAAATAAAAGGTTTTTTGGGGGTTGTTTTTTGTTGTTGTTGTTGTTTGTGGGTTTTTTTGCATAAGGAAACTACAATAGATACAATATACTTGGTCTTCAGGAAACCATTTGTTATGATACTCCATGGAAAAATGATTATTAAATTAGGGAAGATGAAGATTAGTGCAAACATAGAAAAATGTATTAGAAATTCACTAGAAGAAGAAAGCAAAGTGTTAATTAAATTTGATGATTTAAAGCTTAGGGGTATCATCACAATAGAGGAGGAGCAGATGATCTGGATTACTTTGAAGATGAACATGTAATGAAATTCAGTAATACAACATGCAAGGTAATGGATTTAGGGTCAAATATGAGTTTCTTCTTCAAGACTGGGGCTTCACCAGCTGGAAAGAACAGAGGTTGAGAGAGACCTAGGTCAATCACAGATGATTATGAGCCATTAATGTGATGTGACTGTGGAAAATGCAGATGTGTTCTTAGGATGTTTTAGTGGACGCAGTTTCAGTAGAAGTAGAGAAGTATACATGCCAGGTACAAGACAATGGTAAGACCTCGCTTGGAACACTGTCCAATTCTGGTCATCCATGTTTAAGAAAAAATACTGAAACTGAAACAAGGACAAAGAACAGCTTCTAGGGTAATACAGGGAATGGAGAGCTTATCTTATGAGAGGAGACTTCAGCTCTCTTAGTGCATGTCTACACTAGGAAATTATTTGAATTAACTAAATTTGACACAACTCCTGATTTTACAAAATCAAAATAATACGTCCCCACTACAGGGAAGCCTTGAAATTAGTCTGAAATAGGTTCCACTAATGGGTACATGCGACCTCAACTTAGAGACCCATAATCATTGGGGTGTAATTAATTGGAATTACTTTGGGGAGTAGTTATTTCAAAATAGCGGCATCATCCACACTACCACTATTTCAATATAACTATTTCAAAATTAGCATTACTTCCTGAGAAAAGCAGGAGTACAGATTTTAAAATAAGTGGTCCATTATTTTGAAACAACGGGTTTGGTAGTGTGAATGTTCTGCTTATAAATTTGACCTAAGGAGGGTTATTTCAAAATAATGCACTAATGTAGACCTGGGTTATGACTAGCAGAAAAAAGGCTACCAGGTGGTATGTCTGAGCTCTGTAACTTTAGTGGTCTTATTGAAGACCCCCCCACAATACTTGTGCCAGTGGTCTCATTCTGAAATCTCTGCATAACTTATTTCTCTCTTTGAACCTTGTATATTAGATTCAATTTATAACTTCTCTTTAGCCAAGTTTAAGGAGAGAAAAAGTTACAACAAAATGTCTGATCCAGATAACTCCTCTCTTCCAAGTCACTGATGTTTCTTCAGGTACACTTATATGGGGAATATTACGTTTTTCAAAAAGGTATTAATCTTTTTTTACAGCGTTTGGAGTCCAGTAGGTTGGAATTAAAAACTAAGGGGTTGTCGATTACTCAGGACTATCATTTTATTAGTAGACATAAACATTGTGCTGTTAATACTACTGTCCATTAGAGCAGGATCAGACCTCTTAAAGCAAAAAGGTCAAAGTAATTAACTAGAACCTAATTATCAGAGAATGGCTTCTCTATTAAAACATTTCTTATTAAGAACATAGAAACTTCTTAACAATGATAGAGAAGACAGCTATTGTTAAAAAAAACCCACATCGCCAGCATCGTGACTTTTCTTCAAAGAAGTTATGTCAAAAAAGATTGACTATTTAAGCAACTTTTCTAAATTGTCTCTGTTCCCAATTCTGTTTTTCACTTGTCATTTAATATTGCCTGTGACAGATTCAGTAATAATATAGTTGCTTTTCAAGGACAAAAAAGAAAGGTGTCACATTTGTAATACTTGAAAGCAATGAGTGATGTACATGTAATGAACCAAACAGATCATCTCTGTGGTTAGACATTAGGGAAAACAGAGAGATATCTTGCTGTTTAATCCTTTTATTGTCATAGTGATTCATCCGCAGGTGTAAACTATTTTAAGTGCACTCTCCAATTATGAACTTCAAAACTGTAAATAAATGTGAATTTTAGAAAGTCTTTTTTTTATAGAAACATAGGGTTGAAAGAGACCTCAGGAGGACATCCAATCCTCTGCCCAAAGCAGGTCCAACCCCAACTAAATCATCCCAGCCAGGGCTTTGTCAAGCTGGGATGGAGATTCCACCACTGTCTTAAGTAACCCGTTCCAGTATTTCACCACTCACCTAGTAAATTGGTTTTTCGTAATATCCAACCTAGACCTCCCCCCCTGTAATTTGAGACCATTGCTCCTCGTTCTGTCATTTGTTACCATTTGAGAATGGCCTCTCTTCATCCTCTTTGGAGTCCCCCTTCACATAGTTAAAATCTACTATCAAATCCCCCGTCCTTCTCTTCTTCAGACTAAATAAATGAAGGTCATGTGCTCCAGCCCCCTAATCATTTTTGTTGCCCTCTGCTAATGCATCCACATCCTTTCTGAAATGGAGTGAGGGAGGGCTCAGAATTTGATACAATACTCTAGATGTGGCTTCACCAGTGCTGAATAAATGGCAATATTCACTTCTCTAGATCTGCTGGCGAAGCTCTCCCTAATGCTCCCTCTTGGCTACAAGGGCACACTGTTGACTCATATCCAGCTTCTCATCCACTTAATTCCCAGATCTTTTTCTACCAAATTGTTGCCAAATCGGTCAGTCCCCAGCCTGTAACAGTGCTTGGGATTCTTCTGTCCCAAATGCAAGACTCTGCACTTGTCGCTGTTGAACCTCATCAGATTTCTTTTGGCCCAATCCACCAATTTGTCTAAGTCACTCTGAACCCTATCCCTACCCTCCAATATATCTACCTCTCCTGCTAGCTTAGTGTTATCTGGAAACTTGCTGAGGGTACAATCCATCCCCTCATCCAAGTCATTGATAAAGATGTTGAACAAAACCAACCCCAGAACTGATCTCTGGGGCATTCCACTTGACACCGACTACCAACTGGACATCAAGCCATTGATCACTACCCGTTGAGCCCAAAAATCTAGTTAGCTTTCTATCTACCTTACAGTCCATTTATCCAATCTACACTTCTTTAGCTTGCTGGCAAGAATACTGTGGGAATCTGTATCAAAAGCTTTGCTAAGGTCAAAGTTTTTATTTTCTCTGAAGAGAGGATTCATTCCACAAAATATGTCCTGTATACTTCATGCTTGTAAGTCAATGGAATCTATGGTTGCAATTCAGCACAAAAGAAAGAATTTAGGGATTGATCCAGTGGTCTTCCCAGTGATGTCAATTAACAGACTCCCCTTGATTTCACTAAGAGTAGAATATAGATCTGAATGTGTATTATAAATTGATAGGCAAAACAAGCATCATTCTTTCTAATGAGTAATATAAAGCATTCTGAATAAATGAAAATACTATTATGTATTTATTCCATTTAACTTTGCCATTATAGTGTATATGATATGCACTATTTCTTAAAATACTTAACTCAGACACAGTAACATAAGCTAATGGCAGTTTTTCAACTTAAATCAAGGCTTTGCCAAATACAAAAAATTGAACAGACGCTGAAAATATTACAAATATGAAGACTTACTGAAATCAAATTGTCTTTCATGTACTGGAGTTTTTTGATGTCTTACTTTAGTCATGAATTGGATTTGTTAACACCATTTGTACTTGGGAAAATTCTATGCCTGCATTATGCAGGAAGTCTGATTAAATGATCATTTTAATCCCTTCTGGCCTCAATCTATGTATATAAGAGAATTCTCTTAAAATGTAACTAATGCATATTGGCCAGGCTTTCAGATACGCTCACAGATGGAAAGATTATATATGATTACCAATGGCTACAACCTTGGATTGACCAGCCTCATCAGTGTTTGTCTTGAGCAAACTGTATGTAGCTGATGGTTAACTCTTATTGTGTATTTAGGCATTTTGGTTTTGAAATGAAAAGTACTTCAGAATATACATTTTAGATTAGAACATAAAATATTGATTGTGTATTTACATCTATATATATATATATACAATCATTATCTGTATATTATATTTTTGATGAATTCCCATAATCTCCGCTTCCTGCATCATCTTTGTCTCTCGGAAAACATGGTGTGGCCTCCCCAGACGACCTTGGTGACTCCGCTGCTGGAACAGCTCAGAGGTCTGGCTGGCGTGGCACCCTCCATGGCAGCTCCTCCTCTGCGCCCTGGTCAGGGCCCTCCGGTCCCGGATCACTGCCCCTTGGAGTGGCATGGACCGTCCCACCCCCCCCATGATGTGGTCCACGGCATCGAAGTAGGGGCAAATGTTCGTGAGGAGTAACAGTTAATTCGAACTAAGGGGTTTATCTTGGAATCCCGCTTCTCTGCCGCTTGTAGACGCGGGCAGTTACTTTGGGCTAGTCAGTTTCCAAAGTGGCGACCAGCCGGGAATATGCTAATCAAGCGTGGGATATTTAAATCCCACGTATCATTAACAATTTCGGTCGCCCTCATTAGCCTCCAGAGTTCGAACTAGGGGGATAGTGTAGAAGAACCCTGAGTTCTCTGTAGTGCTAGGTACCCAACAGGCAAATAACTATATATGAGTAGCATTTTCCTAAAAATAACTGCCCCCTGTCCTTGTCTCTATTTTTATTTAAAATTACTAACTACTTATAATGTTCAATAATACTATTGAACTATAGATGAAAAAAGCTTGGTACTATTACCTGCTGGAGTGAACTTTTTTCATTTATTTGTTTTCATCTACTGAGGCTCATCCTCCTTAACTTGTATAACTAAATACAATACCATAGTATCAATGCGATGCCACCAATTCACACCAGCTGAGAACCTTATCCTCTGAGTTTTGCTTTGGGTTATGGACTGAAAACGAAAATTTCAAATTGAAATTCAGTCTAAACCTCCAAATTTCAGGATTTTTGTGAATACTCAATTGCTTTGTATGGTTTTCACCTAAACTGTAAATTGACTCAAAATTTCACAGAGTTTTGCTGAAAGCTTCACAGACTTTGGAAAAAGAAGCTGAGAAGTCAAACTGAAGGTATTCATCTGTTTTGGGTTTTGCACAGCTGTGAGTATATCATTATTTTAGTATGCTCAAAGACGTGCCAGGTGCTGCACAGAAGAAACGTGCGCAGAGGTTCTTCTAGTCTCAAAGCTTGGCATGATGCAACAAGTGAAGTTATGATAAATATTAGGGAGGGAATAGGGTAGGAAAGGATCAGGATCACAGTCAAATGATTTCATGGATACTCTGTTTCATCCTGTTTACATTAGTTGATTCAATTATGCCCTAAGATTTAGAAGATAAGTTTTCAATTCCCAACTCTGCCTGATCTGGAGTAGGGACTTAAATCCAGATCTCCCTCCTTCTATGAGAACGCCAAAATCCGTGGTCTATTGAGCACCGTGAGGTGGGACTCTGTCAGTTTTTCTTGTGGCAGCTATTCTACTGTGTGTAATAAATACTTTGTATTTAAATATTCAGTGGGCTGGAGAAAGAAAAACTGAGAGATGGATGCTAAATCCACATCGGGGAGTGTCTTAACTACTGGGCTACTACATATTCTCGTAGGCACACACACACACCTTGTTGCCCCCAAATATTTTTTGTGTGGGCAAGATATGTTTAGCACAGCTACCAAACTGGTTCCACAGGGATGATAGGCGGGGCTTAAGAATTTAGCTTAAGAATCCCACGATGAGTAGAGTGCCAAATGATCTGGCAGCATCAGGGCCTAGGTGGCATTGCTCATACTCATCTGCAAAATCTTAGGTGTCTGGAAAATTTGATACTCAGAGGGTTAAGTGGCAACAGAATAGTAGTTTTGTGACTGTCACTGCTGCCTACATTTTAATCTTAGGCAAGTAAAGAGAGCATTACATGCACAAGCCTCTGTGTCACTATGGCCCTTATCTCAGATACCTTTCAGTACTGTAGTCTGTGTGTCTGATTATATATAAAATTGATCATCTTTTTTGCATTTATAGCAAACAAAAATTTCACTGAATCTAAACATTAGGAGATTCTTTTCACAGCATAAAAATTGTTGTTAGGTATCAATTATATAACCACTAGAAGATTTATCCAGCAGTGCTCAAGGCCTTAACTCAATTAATTTTTGTTATTTGTTAATTAATTCATTGTTCGGGGAGGGAGGGTGATGGAGGTGCGAGGTTCAGTATGCAGTCTGCGCTGGGGAGAGAGGACTGCTCTAGCCTTCTCTCCCAACAGCAGTTTGGAGCCAAGTCATTAATGTCTCTCCATGACCACTGCAGCTCCAGTGAGCACAGCTGGGAGAGGGGTATATGTCCCCCAGCTGGGGAAGGTCAAGGTTTGTCTGCCCTCTGCGCTCCCCAGCCAGAGTGAGGAATGAAGCAAAATGTGCATTTTCCCTGACAAAGGGGAATAGACAGCAAAGTTCCTGCATGAATTGGGGAGTGAGAGGGCTGCTGCAGCTGCAGCCTGTACAGGGTGAGATGCTCAGGGTTGAGGCAGTCCCAGATAGGAGGGGACCCCCTGCCAAATCCTTTCATCTGACTGGTTACTCTGTTTCTCTTCTCTGTGCTGTTATGCATCCCCATATAAAGCGGGGGGAGGAAGTTTCGGCCTCCCTACACACCAAACCCTGACCTTGCTCTAAGTGATGATAAGACAATGCTGCATACCAAATTTGGTGGTCCTAGCTCTTACTTCAGAGGGGAGCCAAGTTAATCTGTAAGAGGAAAGACTTAAAAAAACAACAAATAGGGTACATCTAAACTACGGCCTTCTTTCGAAAGGAGATATGCAAATTTGGTGCTAATTTGCATATTTTCTTCCTATTGCTTTTTTGAAAGCAGTTTTTTTGGAAAAGAAAGCAGTTCAGACATGGTTCTTTAAAAAAAACCCACCTTTTTTGAAACAATAGTAATAGAAATGTAGCCGTGTTAGTCTTGTGTAGCTGAAGCAAAATGCAGGACTATGTAGCACTTTAAAGACTAACAAGATGGTTTATTAGATGATGAGCTTTCGTGGGCCAGACCCACTTCCTCAGATCAAATAGGCTATTTGATCTGAGAAAGTGGGTCTAGCCCACGAAAGCTCATCATCTAATAAACCATCTTGTTAGTCTTTAAAGTGCTACATAGTCCTGCTTTTTTGAAAGAACCCTTCTTCCTCAAAAAATTAGGTGTGAAGGGTTCTTCTGAAAAAGGGATTTTTTTCAAAAGAACTGCGTCTAAACTGCTTTCTTTTTCGAAAAAAAAAAACACTTTTGTGTTCAAGAACTCCTCCTAAACAGTAAGAGCAAGGAAAAACTTAAAAAACAACAAATTGACTAGCAGCACCTTAAAGACTAACAAAACATGTAGATGGTATCATGAGCTTTCATGAGCACAGCCCAGTGCTTCAGATGACAGGAGTGTTAGAAGTCCAGAGCCAAGAATAAATAAGGGAAGAAGGGCTGGGGGGAGAAGGAAAAAAAGAGAAAAAAAGGAGAAAAAAAGGAGGGGAGGAAGAAAAAAGATAGTGAGCTGATAAGCTTCAGAGGCCTAGTTGAATTAGTCTGTAACAGGAAAAATTTAAAAAACAACAAATAGTCTAGTAGCTCCTTAAAGACTAAATAGTTACAAGAGGCTGTTAAGAACCATTAGCACCTCCATTGTTTGGTTGATAGTTTAAGTGAAAAAAGAGGGGGAGAAAAAAGAGAGACATCCAGTAGATGGTTCAAATAGTTTCAAGAGGTCCATTGTTTGGTTGGTTACGTCATTAGGATGTGGAAGGTAACCTGCAAGCCAGGGGATGTCTTTGTTAATACCATTTGCATAAGAATAAAACTTGTAAATGAAGTTAAGTTCTAATCCTTCTCTGTGTATTTGCCTTGTGGAATTTGCCTGAAACAAAATGGTGACTTGGAAATCTATTAACGAGACTATATCTAGACTACAGAGTTTTGATGGAAAAATAGCCATTTTTCTGACGAAACTTGAGTTATGTCCACGCTGTGAGCGTGTTCTTTTGACAGTAAATCAAAAGAACTGAAGGCTTTCTACACAATTGTTAATCCTCATTCTACAAGGAAGAAGCCTTTTTGCAAAAGTGCTCTTTCATAAAAAGGCGTGTGTGGACGGGGAAGAGGGAGTTTTTTTGGAATAAGAGGGAAGAGAAAAAAGCACAGGTGCCCCGGTGGCCATTCTGTCCATAGCAATCACTGCTTACTTGCGAGATAGCATCCAGGCAGTCTGGATGCTATCTTTCAAATAAGCACATCACTTTTTCAATGGGCTTTTGCAGTGTGAATGCTCTCTTGCACAAGAAACTTTTTCGGAAGAAAAACGCTTCTTGCGCAAGAAGCCTGTAGTCTATTCATAGCCTAGGTGTCCAGGTAGATGAAAGTGTTCTCCAACAGGTTTTTGTGCATTGCCTTTTCGGATATCTGATTTGTGTTCATTAATTCTTTCCCATAGAGACTGTCCAGTTTGGTCAATATACATGGCAGTGGAGCATTGCTGGCATTTGATGGCATATATCACATTAGTGGATGTGCAGTTAAATGAGCCACTGATTTGGTGGCTGATGTGGTTGGGTCCAGTGATGAAATCACTGTTATAGATGTGTGTGCAGAGTTGCCACCAGGGTTGATTGCAGGGATGGGTTCCTAGATGATTATGGTGGAGGTGTGTTGCATGGTTATTGGAAATAATTTGTTTGAGGTTAGGGAGTTTTCTGTAAGCAAGAATTGGCCTTTTCCCTAAGGCCTCTGAGAGTGAGGGGTCATTTTCTAGGATAGGTTGTAGATTGTTGATAATGTGTTGGAAGGGTTTTAGTTGTGGACTGTAGGTAATGACAAGTGAAATTCTGTTGTTTTTCTCTTTTTGGCCTGTCTTGAAGTAGTTCATGTCTGGGTACTTTTTTGACTCTATCAATCTATTTTTTCACTTCTCTGGGTAGGTATTTCAGTTTTATGAATGCTCTATATAGATCCTTTAGGTGTTCGTCTCTGCCTGTGGGATTTGAGCAAATATGGTCCCCTCCTTTTTTTCTCCTTTTTTTCTCTTTTTTTCCTTCTCCCCCCAGCCCTCCTTCCCTTATTTATTCTTGGCTCTGGACTTCTAACACTCCTGTCATCTGAAGCACTGGGCTGCGCTCATGAAAGCTCATGATACCATCTACATGTTTTGTTAGTCTTTAAGGTGCTGCTAGTCAATTTGTTGTTTTTTAAGTTTTTCCTTGCTCTTACTGTTTAGGAGGAGTTCTTGAACAAATGGACAGACAAAGGCTCGCTCACTCCCAGACAAAGAAACTCCCCCAAACATATAGTAGATTGTTTTATGAATTATTTATGAAAAACATTTTACTACACAGAATATTTCTGTAGACTAAGATTTTTACAAGGATACGTATTTTACTCTCCCTACAAATTCCCAGTAATACTATAGCTACCTATCTGCAAATTTATGGTTTGCTAATACACAATATCTTATGTGGTATTTCTTGTGGAAAGAATAGCTTGTGATAACATGACCCATTGCCAAACATCTAGGCTACGTCTAGACTGCCTCCTCTTGCACAAGAAAATATGCAAATGAGGCAAAGCAGTGAATATCACCGCACCTCATTTGCATACTTGATGAGCTGCCATTTTGTGCAAGAGGCTTTTGCACAAGAGCCGTTCTTTCTGAAAAAAGGAGTCAGAATGGCTCTTGCGCAAAAGCTCCTTGTGCAAAAATGGTGGCTTATTAAGTATGCAAATGAAGCACGGTGATAGTCACCGCTTTGCCTCATTTGCATATTTTCTTGCTAAACAGGGGGCAGTATAGATGTAGCCCTACAGTCTATGTATGAACATGTTTCAAAGGTCCATGGTCAATTTAGGACAGTATATATCAGTCCCTAACAGACAGACAAAGGAAACCACAGGAAAAAACTATCTGAAGTCAGAAACAAATGTAGGTCCATAGAATGGTCACATAATGTGATAGCTACTCTTCTTCAGGTGCTTTTACTTTGTAAAAGAGTTTTGGGTACACTGAACCAATGTTAAATCCTGCCTCTGCTAGGTTCTATTTAAGTAAGGTATGCTCTAAATGTTAGAATTAATGCCCTAACACTTGTTTATTTAAATCTACTAAGAATGACACATTTTTCTCCTTACCCACTGAAACTGAAATCCAGTTCTGCTCTTGCAGCCAAACCAAAAAATAAAAAATAAAATAAATATTACTGATGGAATCCACATAGCCAAAACACAGACCAGTGTTATTTGCTAAGACAAGTTTTTTGCTAAAATGTGCCTTCATCTACCAAACAAGGCTTACATCATGTCCTAAACCTTGAGCAAACATCATGCTCTTAAAAGTCTCTTTGGATTTGTAGTCAAACAGACCTTTGGAACAGCCAAAATGCAATGCAGTGAAACAGATTTCTTTTTAAAGGCTTTTTTTGTTGTTGTTACTTTTCCAAATTAAACAGGCTGCATACTTTAATGCCAGGATTTACTTTTGGTTTATATAGCAATGACTAGCTGATGCACAAGAATTATCAATAACTGTTCTTTATTTATTGCTTTTAAGACCAAATGACTGCACTTTCTCTTGCTTAGAAATTTAAAGAGGTGAATCTGTAGACCTTGACCCTTCCAAGCTGGATGCCAATAGAATTTGAAAACCTATTTTTTTAGCCAGTGTTTAATTATATTTGTAACATTTATGTAACTCATAAATCTTTAGAGTATTACAATGTAGCACAGTCTGTTAAAAAGTCCTGTTGCTATAAATAGTTATGCTCTAAGCAATCAACTATAACTACGAAATTGAAGTGTCATTTTTACATTATCGTTCCAGAAAATTTAAATGATATGGTGTAATATTAGGGATGTTTTGAGATGTTCAGGATTATTCAAATATCTGGCAACCAATTAAAAATATCTTCAGATACAGTAAAGTCCGCAGCGATGCATCTGACTCAAGGCAGTACTTTGTACTAAACTATCCCAGAGGGAAAGGAGTTGGAAGGACTAAAAGCTGTCCCAAAGCAATTGTTGCTGGGCAAATTGTTTAGAAGCCAAGTGTTTGGCATATCTATTTCAATTTGTTTCTGACATGGAGTGAGACAAGATCAGAGCCTCACACTAGGGGAGAAACAAGAAATAATATTTAATCTTTTCAAAGTGTAAAATAAACTAATTCAAGGATTGGCATTTTCATGAATATACGCAACTGATCACAACTATCCTGATGTGTCCCGGGAACAATTTAAAGGGCAAGGGATGTCAAAGTTTTAGTGTGTTGGGAAGGGACAGATGGGGCATACTTTTTCTGAAATATATTGGGAAGTCTACTAATTCTTTAAAAGCCAGGTCTCTGATCATCTGTTATCTGTAAATTTTAAGCCACACTGTAAATACTTACAGGTAATTTCATTCTACCTGTAAAGAAAATGTAGTTCTTAGTATTTTCCTTAAAAAAATAATTAAAAAATCATTTTTCCACAGAAAGTGAGTAAGCAGTAAATTCTCTCCTAAAAAAATTATCATCACCTTTTAAATACATAAATGAATACCCCAAATTCTAGAAAACTGGCTCCCCCACATTTAAAAAAAACCAAACCCATCAAACAAAAAAACCACCAAGAGTTCACCTGTTCAATGGAAGACAAATCATTTTGGGTTGGGAAACAAATTTCAGAATTATGGTTCAAAGTAGTAGTCAAACAGGCCTTCTCTGGAACAATTAAGTTTATATTCTAGTCTCACTTGGGGGTATGTCTACACTTGCACCATATTTCGAAATAGGGATGCAAATGAAGACATTCAAAATTGCAAATGAAGCCGGGACTTAAATATCCCATGCTTCATTTGCATAATTGCATTATGATGCTATTTCAAACTAGCGCTATTTCAAAATAAAACACACTGTGCAGATGCGTTATTTCAAGAGAAAATCCTTCTCATTAGACCTCGTTTTATGAGGAATAAGGGTTATTTTGAAAGAAGGATTTTCTCTCAAAATACAGTGTCTACACAGTGTGTTTTATTTTGAAATAGTGCCATAACATGATTATACAAATGAATATTTAATGGATATTTAAATGGATTTTTAATTGATTTATATGGATATTTAAATTCTGACTTCATTTGCAATTTCGAATGTCTTCATTTGCATCCCTATGTCAAAATAGGGTGCAAGTGTAGACATACCCTCTCTCTTTCTCCCTGTCTTCCTCTCATGCTCTTCTGTGGAATATCTTGAAAAGTTTGGGATTCAATCCATATAATAATGAAAATAAATGATGACACCTAAACATTTTTCACAAAATGGAATTCTTGTTTTCTGTCCACACCTAGGAGTTAAGGCTTCACTAACAAACAGTAACTTAAGTTAACATACTTTCTCACTAAGACTTTAGCCTTTCCAGACAAATATACCTCTTGAATATAAACTATAACATCAGCGTTTTTAGGAAATATTATTTCTTTCTGATATTGCTGGAGGCAAAAGCAAATGCTGTTTCCCACACTTTCACATTTAATGAATATTTTGCAATTCAAATACTGTGGTTATTTTCTGCAAATATTGTAAAATGAAATTCTGCAGTCTCACCTATCTGCCAACAGCAGTTGATGGAGGAGATTCGAACACCGTTGATTTGTGTGCTAGCAATAGGCCACTTAGGAACATTAGGAAACTTTATTAGAACACAGAGGAACACTAATCCTGATATCCAAGAGTGTTGCAGGAAGGGGACACATTAATCATCCCTATAGCAGCTATTTCCATTATTTTACACTAATATAACTGCCAGAGAATCATAGAATCATAGAGCTGGAAGAGACATCAGGAAGTCATCAAGTTCAACCCCCCGCCCAAGGCAGGACCAATCCCAACTAAATCAACCCAGCCAGGGCTTTGTCAAGCCAAGTCTTAAAAACCTCTAGGGATGGAGATTCCACCACTTCCCTAGGTAACCCATTCCAGAGCTTCACCACCCTCCTAGTGAAATAGTTTTTCCTAATATCCAACCTAGACTTCCACCACTGTAACTTGAGACCATTGCTCCTTGTTCTGCCACCTGTCACTACTGTGAACGGCCTTTCTCCATCCTCTTTGGAACCTCCCTTCAGGAAGTTGAAGGCAGCTATCAAATCCCCCCTCACTCTTCTCTTCTGCAGACTAAACAAACACAACTCCCTCAGTCTCTCCTCATCGGTCATGCGCTCCAGCCCCCTAATCATTTTGGTCACCCTACACTGGACCCTCACCAATGCGTCCACATCCTTTCTATAGTGGGGGGCCCAGAACTGGACACAATACTCCAGATGTGGCCTCACAAAAGCCAAACAAAGGGGAATAATCACTTCTCTAGATCTGCTGGCAATGCTCCTCCTAATGCACCCTAATATGCCATTAGCCTTCTTGGCTACAAGGGCACATTGTTGACTCATATTCAGCTTCTAATCCATTGTAATCCCCAGGTCCTTTTCTGCTGAACTGCTACTTAGCCATTCGGTCTCCAGCCTGTAACAATGCTTGGGACTCTACACTTGTCCTTGTTGAATCTCATCAGATTTCTTTTGGCCCAATCCTCTAATCAATCCAGGTTGGTTTGAGGGAGTGACATCACTTCAGTGACAATGTTTATTTATTGGTGCTCCATTTGGCCTCCCCACAAGAAGATTCAAAACAAACAGTTACCTATGGAAATTGGGGGTATGTCTAGACTACATACCCCATGTAGATGAGTTTACTAGACACAGGAAAATGAAGCGGCGATTTAAATAATCGCCGCATCGTTTACATCAAAATGGCTGTCAACGCAGCCATGTAGTCTAGACATACCTCAAGTGAGCTGACAGACTCACAGGGCTCCTGTACAAAGTGGAGGGAAGGTGGCTCTGTGGTCCTGGAATAGGTGTGGCTGGGCAGTTGGTTTTCAGTGCTGCCCACACTGGGCCCTCCCCCACCCCAATGCCATTCGGAGTGCTTTGCCTGGGGCTCTGCATCACACCACATGGATATCTGGCAAAAATTTATAGGGCCCAAGGATCTATAGGTGGGATCGATGGTCATGAGCTGTTGACAACCAGCACCAATAAACTAACATTGTCACTAAAGTGATGCCACTCCCTCAAACCAATTTCATCACTCCTTTGTGACAGACTGATACATGAAGAAAGAAAGAAAGAAAGAAAGAAAGAAAGAAAGAAAGAAAGAAAGAAAGAAAGAAAGAAAGAAAGAAAGAAAGAAAGAAAGAAAGAAAGAAAGAAAGAAAGAAAGAAAGAACAGTTACATATATCTCAGTAACTACAGGCAGTCCCCGGGTTATGTACAAGATAGGGACTATAGGTTTGTTCTTAAGTTGAATCTGTATGTAAGTCGGAACTGGCATCAGCCGCTGCTGAAACTGATCAGTTTCAACAGCCGCTGAATCTGGACACCAGTTCCACTTACATACAGATTCAAGGTAAGAACACCAGGCGTCCCCAAGTCAGCTGCTGCTGAAACTGATCAGCAGCTGATTCCAGGAAGCCCAGGGCAGAGCAACTCTGCCTCGGGCTTCCTGTAGTCAGCCGCTGGTCAGTTTCAGCAGCGGCTGACTTTGGGACACCTGGGGCAGAGCAGCTCGGGTGCTGCTGGCTTGATCCAGTAGTGCGGCCGCTCCTCGGAGCTACTGGACCAACCCAGAAGCACCCCAGCTCCTCTGCCCCAGGCATCCTGATTCCGCCACTGCTGAAACTGATCAGCAGCTGAATCAGGACGCCTGGGGCAGAGCAGCTGGGTGCTGCCAGGTTGGTCCAGTAGCGCCAAGGAGCGGTGCTGCGGGACCAACCAGCAGTGCCCCACCTGCTCTACCACAGGCCCCCAGCTTTGCTCCACGTCTCCCCAGCAGACCAGGGAAACGTGGAGCAAAGCTGCGGAGGACCCAGGCCGAACCGTGGCGCTTCCAGATCAGTGCCGCGGTCCGGCCCAGGTCTTCCGTGGCTTTGCTCAGCGTCTCCCTGGTCTGCAGACCAGGGAGATGCTGAGCAAAGCCACGGAGGACCCAGGCGGACCCGCGGCTTCCAGATCAGCTGAAAGAGCTGCGGGTCCGGCCCGGGTCCTCCGCCGCTCTGCTCAGCGTCTCCCTGATCTGCAGACCAGGGAGACGCTGAACAAAGCGGCGGAGCACCCGGCAGGACCCGCGCCGCTTCCAGCTGATCTGGAAGCGGCCGCGGGTCCGGCCCCCAGTGCTCCGCCGCTTTGCTCCTGTCTCCCTGGTCTGCTGGCGGAGCCAGCAGACCAGGGAGATGGGGAGCAGCTTTTCTCGCCCCGGAGAAGGCGGGCGGCGGGACCAGGCGTCCCGCTGCTCTAGTTCTCCGGGGCAAGAAATCCCCGTTCGTAACTGCAGATCCGACATAAGTCAGATCCGCGTAACTCGGGGACTGCCTGTACTCTAGGGTGGCAAAATTGTATCCACCCCAAGTAATGTTACCTTATTTGTCAGACAAAATGCAGTAGATGTATTATCCCTAGGTCTTGTAGGCATTGTCTTGCCTTTTACATTCCAGCAAATCCACTGGTCAGAATCGTAGTCTCAAGATAAATCTGCTGTCTGAGAAAGGGGAAGAATAGGCCAGGAGAGCCATATGACAGGCCTTGATTCCTAAAGGTGTTTCTCTGAAAGGTTTTGAAACTTCCAAATATTTGGTCATCATTTGTGGTGGCAAAAAAATCACTGTTGTAGCCTCCATAATAATAGCTGCAACTGAAAGGGTAGCAGTTTGTTGTTTAAATTCAAACTAAAACGCCATGTGTATTATTTAAATAAACTATTAAAAAACAATCTGATTAAAATGACAGTTATTGTTAAAGCCTCTGTTATGTAAACATCAGTTACGTCACAACTACACAGCGGGGCTAAAACTGAAATAAGCTACGCAACTTGAGCTACGTCAAATACGTAGCTTAAATCAAAATAGCTTAATTTGGCTTTTGGCCCTGTCTACACAGCAGGAAGTCTGAGATAGAATCATAGAATCATAGGACTGGAAGGGACCTCGAGAAGTCAACGAGTCCAGCCCCCCCCCCCCTCAAGGCAGGACCAAGCTCTGTCTACACCATCCCTGACAGATGTCTCTCTAACCTGTTCTTAAATATCTCCAGAGAGGGAGATTCCACCACCTCCCTTGGCAATTTATTCCAATATTTGACCACTCTGACAGTTAGGAATTTTTTCCTAATGTCCAATCTAAACCTCCCCTGCTGCACTTTAAGCCCATTACTCCTTGTCCTGTCCTCAGAAACCAAGAGGAACAAATTTTCTCCTTCCTCCTTGGAACACCCTTTTAGATATTTGAAAACCGCTATCATGTCCCCCCTTAATCTTCTTTTTTCCAAACTAAACAAGCCCAGTTCATGAAGCCTGGCTTCATAGGTCATGTTCTCTAAACCTTTAATCATTCTTGTCGCTCTTCTCTGTACCCTTTCCAATTTCTCCACATCTTTCTTGAAATGTGGCGCCCAGAACTGGACACAGTACTCCAGCTGAGGCCTAACTAGTGCAGAGTAGAGCGGCAGAATGACTTCACGAGTTTTGCTTACAACACACCTGTTGATACAACCTAGAATCATATTTGCTTTTTTTGCAACAGCATCACACCGTTGACTCATATTCAACTTGTGGTCCACTATGACCCCTAGATCCCTTTCCGCCATGCTCCTTCCTAGACAGTCGCTTCCCATCTTGTATGTATGGAACTGATTGTTCCTTCCTAAGTGGAGCACTTTGCATTTCTCTTTATTAAACCTCATCCTGTTTACCTCTGACCATTTCTCTAACTTGCTAAGGTCATTTTGAATTATGTCCCTATCCTCCAAAGAAGTTTCAACCCCACCCAGTTTGGTATCATCTGCAAACTTAATAAGCGTACTCTCTATCCCAATATCTACATCATTGATGAAGATATTGAACAGTACAGGTCCCAAAACAGACCCTTGCGGAACTCCACTTGCTATCCCTTTCCAGCAGGATTTAGAACCGTTAACAACAACTCTCTGACTACGGTTATCCAGCCAATTATGCACCCACCTTATCGTGGCCCTATCTAAGTTATATTTGCCTAGTTTATCAATAAGAATATCATGCGAGACCGTATCAAATGCCTTACTAAAGTCTAGGTATATGACATCCACCGCTTCTCCCTTATCCACAAGGCTCGTTATCTTATCAAAGAAAGCTATCAGATTAGTTTGGCATGACTTGTTCGTCACAAACCCATGCTGGCTATTCCCTATCACTTTATTACCTTCCAAGTGTTTGCATATGATTTCCTTAATTACCTGCTCCATTATCTTCCCTGGGACAGACGTTAAACTGACCGGTCTGTAGTTTCCTGGGTTGTTCTTATTCCCCTTTTTATAGATGGGCACAATATTTGCCCTTTTCCAGTCTTCTGGAATCTCCCCTGTCTGCCATGATTTTTCAAAGATCATAGCTAAAGGCTCAGATACCTCCTCTATCAGCTCCTTGAGTATCCTGGGATGCATTTCATCAGGACCTGGTGACTTGCTGACATCTAACTTTCCTAAGTGATTTTTAACTTGTTCTTTGTGTATCCTATCTTCTAAAGGATACACAAAGAACAAGTTAAAAATCACTTAGGAAAGTTAGATGTAGAACTTAGGAAAGAGATAGAGCACTCTTCCTTCGACTTCCCTTTCTCCTCATACAATGAGGGTTACAGGAGGTGGAGTAATAAGTCCTCCAGCTCGACATTATTTTGATACTATGTCAAAATAATTGCTTGCTATGTAGACGCAGACTATGTTATTTTGGAATAACATGTGTTATTCCGAAATAACACTGCTGTATAAACATAGCTTTACTCTTGGATAGTTTTAATGTAACAACACTGCTGAATGGGTATTTTGGGTCTATACATTAACAATTCTTCAGCTGGTCATTGGTTTTAACAACAACATTTTATCTTTGTACGTGTTAGTTTCTAACAAATGCATGCTTAAAACAGCAGCATATGCATTATTTTTAATTCAGCCTTTAGCAGCAGAGGCTATCTGAGGAAGGTTCTCATCAGGCAGGTTAGCCCCTGGTAGGTTATCACTACAATATTTGCCTGTACCTCCATAGGTATGGGCAAATGCAGCTCCCGTTGGCTGTGGATTGCTGTTCCGGGCCAATGAGAGCTGTAGGAAGTGGTACAGACCAGTGATCCACAGCCAACACAAGCTGTAGTTGCCCAGACTTGTGGAGGAGCAGAGAAATATAGTGCCAGCAGCCCACAGGGACTATACCTGAAGAAGCACCATCTTATAGCCCATCCTTGGTGTAGGTATTACCACTGTCTACCAGAAATATGTAAGAGAACAGCTCTATTTTATGTAACATATTATGGTGTCTCCTCATTAGCTTTCACAGTTAATGTCTAGTATATTATCAATTTACAAAGCCAGATTTTCATCTCAGCAAAATCCTCTTTGGAATACTCTGGGAACTGGGAATGTCCCTGATAAGGCTAGTGTAGCTCCCTGTACAGAAGTGTCCGCCATTACCTCCAGCTTAGAGAATATTTTGGGCCCAATCAGGGTGGAAGGCAGAAAGGCTCAAGACAGTTTCCAGTTAGTGGTCTCCACAAGCGAAGTAGAGGTTGTTAAAAGCTACCATAATTCCCCTGCTCTGACTTACATTGGAGGCCAAAGCTTACCCTGGTAGCTTTCTCAAGATGTGAATGGCTCAAGTACTTCAGAGGGTCTTACTAATAGCACATAATATACTGAGAGCAGTGTGGCTCCTTTTCACATTGTAAAGTTTCACTATCTTGTTTCAGTCCTGGATTTCTTTTCTGTTGTAGCCCTTAGGGCCACCTAAGCCTTACATAGGTCTATGATCTCTACCACAGATAAAGTGGTAGAGATCAACAGACACCCTAAATATTGGGAAACTGGAAATAGCTTGCTTAAGATAAAAACTGGCATAAAATGAAATTTGGCAACCACAGGAATGCTGAACTGGTATTTAGCTTGGGTATTTTAGGATAGGATTGTGGGCAAATGTCTGAGCACAAGCTTGCTTTAGCAATGTGGGAATGAGTTAATAGGTATTGATATGCTAGGAAACCAGGGAAAGGCACCCCAGTATTATGAAAGTGAGGAATTGGAAAATGGACAGAGGAGGTTGGGTGTCTGTCTGAATATCCATACTATATAAGCAAGAACCAACATGCAGAAGCAAGCTAGGCCCCCCACTGTTAGATAATAGCACTAAAATATCGATCAGAAGCTTTGGAGATGTGGACTATCGGGACCATTTGTCTTGCTAGAAACTGGGCTGGTCCTTTGTCTTCTTGTCTCTTACTACCAGAATTCCAAGAAAGGGGTGAGTATGAAAGTTTGTGAGCATATGCTAGGCAAGGAATAATTTTTAAGATTTTTCTAATTATTTATCATTATTTGTTTATTACCTTATATGGGTTGGAGCTTTCTTTTCTTTATTAACTGTATAAAGTTTGTTAAAGTTATGTTTTGCTCTTCATGTGAGTGCCTTTGCCTCTGTTGAGTTGGATTCTGGGATGAGAACATTATTATATTCTTCTCAATAGATGAGTACCAACTGGCATTCATTATAGGCTCAGAGTACACTTTACTGTAACTCCCATGGGAATCTGCTATAGCTTAGAATCTGTAAGCTACAGGCAGACTAGTTACAGTTTTCTAATGTACAACCATGCTTATAATCAGTGCTCAGTGGAGTCCCCCCATTAATAAACAAAGCAGGATAAAAGTCCTCCCCCCCTCCTTTTTTGAAACTCTACTTGGTTATTCCGATGTATTATTTCTGAGGCATAATAAATATACATAATATTTTCAAACAAATAAATTGCCCCAGAAGGGCTTAATATCTAACTTTGGTCAAAACAGATGAAGAATTTGGAGAAGGAACAAGGAGGCCAGTGAGATAAAGTGCTATAATGCATGGTTGCTGAAGATGCTGATGTACAATCTTGAGGATCAAGTAGGTTTTGTTATATTTTATTCTTTCTACATTCTTTCTGAAAGAATTCTTTATGCCTTTATGGTTAGAGCCTTTGTCATCTCATGCATGCAGATGAACATAAAGACAAAGGGAAGGAATTAGATTGTGGATTCTTGGGTAAGATGTATTCTAAAGAGAGACTTGAAGGAGAAGGTAAAGGCATGATGGGAGGGATAAGGGAATTGGTTCCAGACATAAGGGTTGAATACAGGAACAGCCAGAGACAAGAGTGAGAGGTGAAAGAAAGAAACTTAATGGTTTGTTGAGAGTAGGAGGCAAAGCACAGCAAAGGAGGTGACTTGAGAAGTAGAAAGGTTGAGGGCGTAGAGGTAATTTGTTCAGGGAAGAACAAGGAAATTGAATTGATATGGAAAAAGAGAGAGAACTAGATAAGCAATTTAAATTGCGTCTGGGTATGCATTACTGTTGCAGCTTAGAGTTGTCTTGCACAAGTTCTAAGTTATGTCTCCAGCTGTGCCAGCTCTCATAGGGCTATTGTAGCAACCATTGCTTGCTAGAAAGCAACTGCAATCTGAGCATGTCCCTGGCATGACTCCATACAAAGAATGAGATGGTCTATTGAAAAAAAAAACAGCAAGCAAATGATCTAGTAGCACTTTATAGACTAACAAAACATGTAGATGGTATCATTAGTTTTCGTGGGCACAGCCCACTTCAATGAGATATTGACATTGCTGTACCCACTGGAACCCATACCGCTCAGTACTCTACTTTTTCTCCTAAGAGTGCACATCATTTCTGCAACATTTCAGCAAATTAGTGTGGGGTGCAAGAGCACAGGGGGCAGCGATAGACAGAACTTTCATTCCTCTTAGCAGCCCCAGGAAAGTGTTTGGATGAGCAAGAAAGTGATACTAGCTCAGGAAGCTGTGGGGAGAGGAAAATTAGGGGATTGTGATGGGCCAGCAGCGGACCGCACTAGAGCAGGGCGGGCAGCAGCCCCGCCACTGGCAGAAACCCCGGGAGGCACAGCGGTTCCAGCCCACCAGCAGGGAAACGCACCGGCCGCTCACGGCGGGGAGCAAAGCCTGGCAGCAGGTGCAGGCGGCTGGGGCCAGCAGAGCGAGCCGGATGTGTGCGGCCCTGGCAGGGCACGCCAAGAGACAACCCCGTCCCCTGCGTGCCGGCGCGGGGACACCCACGCCGCCAAGGGCGAAAGCAGAGCATTTAAAAGGAGGCCACGGCCCCGTCATCGAGGAGGGACGCCGCGGAGACGATCCCTCCCGCCGCGGTGGAGTCAGGCGAGGAGGACATCGGGAGAGCACCCGACCCCAGGACCCGACGCCACGGGCGAAGAGGTGAGCCCAGGCGGTTCGGGGGTCAGGGACAACCCCACAGGGGCAGCTAGGAAGCAGCCCGGGACAGGGACCTTTTGGCACCCGTGGGCTGACGCGCTATGGGCTGGAACCCCGTCAGACGGGTGAGGGGGTGGTAGCCCCCAAGCCCTTAGGGTCCCAGGCTGGGACCCGGTAGAGAGGGCGGGCCCAGGTCCCCTAGCCCCCGCCCGCAACGCTGTACTCGTACCCCCCCACGGGGGACTAGAAACAAGGACCAGGAGGAGGGAGCGACCCACGGGAGGCGGGACTGACACCGCCCAGACTGAGGAGGTGGACTAGGGCTCGCAGGGCCCTGCCGGGCGCCCCCTCCGGGGGAGGGAAGGGCTGGCGGGAGCCCGCGCCCACAGCCTTAGAGGTACACGAGAGACCAATAAGACGGCAGGCTTGCTGGGCCATGACCCTCGGGGAGGGGCACGAGCTCGCACCCATAATGGACCCCGTCACAGGGATGTTTGTATTAGACGGGTCAAGAGTTTATGAGGATAGGGTAGCTGGATGAGAGCAAAGGAAAAAGATTGGTCAGGGCCACTTGTGTACGTGGGGGGAGGGAGCAGACACGTAGGAAATGACATATGAATGGGATTTTCAGACATTATTTTAAGCCTTGTGTCCATGAAGCTTGGCTCCTACCGGATAATTGATGTTGCTGTACCAGAGAGTCCTAGATTTGGGAGGTTCAACTTTTATTTATATTAATCTCAGAGATTCAATAGAGCCTACTATTTAGTATCACTGATTATAAATATCACTTTAAAAAAAATTTAAAAACAACGAGTGGTCCTGTATCACCTTAGGGTGTGTCTAGACTACATCCCTCTTTTGACAGAAGGATGTAAATTAGACACTTTGAAATTGCAACTGAAGCCGGGATTTAAATATCCCACACTTCATTTGCATAATCACATAATGGCGCTCTTTTGAAAAAGCATTATTTTGAAATTGAAACCTCAATCTATGCGCAGTTCTTTCGAAAATAGGGCACTTTTTTGAAAGAGCCTGTAAATCTCATTTTTTGAGGCTTAAAGGATCTTTCGAAAGAACCGTGTCTAGACTGCGGTTTCAATTTCAAAATAGTGCTTTTTCAAAAGCACACCATTACATGATTATGCAAATGAAGCTCAGGATATTTAAATCCCGGCTTTTTTTGCACTTTTGATATGTCTAATTTACATCCCTCTGCCGATGGAGGGGTATAGTTTAGATTTAGCCCCAGAGACTAACAAACAAAATATATAGAATCATGAGCTTTCATGGGCACAACCCACTTCAGCCCACGAAAGCTCATGATACTCTCAATATTTTTATTAGTCTCTAAGGTGCCACAGGACCACTCATTTTTAAAAGTTTTTTTAAGTTACAGACTGCTCCTCCGCTGAGACCTTTAAATATCACTTGGTTATACTGGCCTTCCTGCACCTTTATCTTACAGTTGGTCTCTTCCTAGAAAGGGATGATAATGCAAGAATTCAAAATTTCTGTATGCAAACTAGCTTCATCAGATGATTCCTGTGTTGCAGAAGAGAGGAAGGCTACAAGCTTCACCTGGACAAGGGCAGTGTTCAGAACAGACATTTGTCATGCCTTTTCCTAGGCAAAAATATTTGATCCAGCACACATTTGGGTGAGTGTACTATTGGTCTGCTGATTGTCTGACTAATCCACTTGGCATCCATATAAATTAGAAGATCAGATGTCAGCATGCTAATAAGAATGCTGAAGTCCTGAAAAACCATGCATGTGCAGGTGTTTAACATCATCCCAAGCAGCAAGTACATTAGTTGCTCTAGAGAAGACAATGGCCCTTTGTTACTATAAGTAGGTTCCTATTGTCCTTAGCTTTGCAGGCCATATAGATGCCTTTGAAGGTCTCATTTGTGGAGTAGAAAATTTCCTAAATCTAAGGTTGGTGGGAAAACGGGATCATTGCTCCATTTCCCTTTTATTATTGGTTCAAATTTTGGTCACATGTGGATTGTGTTTTACCTGTTTTTGTTTGGTTTGATACCCGTAGTTTACAATTTGTGGCTATAGATTGTACAGACTCAAAATCTTCTGTGTAAGTGAAGGAAACACTTTAATGAAAAGCTCAGATTTACCTAGCAGCTCCTAATGGGCATAAGCAAAAAATGTTTTTCTGACCTATGGAAACTGACATCCCATTAAGTAAAACTGACAATGTTACACAGATAATAATAAAATGATAAAATCAGTATAGTATTATGCATTTTTAAAGAATCATGCAGACCTTAACCAGGCCCCTCCCAACACCCAGGAAGCAATATTATCTCTATTTTTTCCATCTCTACGTGGAATATATTTTTATGTGCACTGAGACATGTATGGATGTGCCCCACAACTAAAAACATATGCTGTCAGCAGTAGGCACTACTAATCAGCTGGGTGGTATTTGAATCTCTCACAGGCAGCTGTCCAAATGCTCAGTTTACAGGGAACACTGCCAGGAAGTTTTAGGTAATTGGATATTACAGTAGATATTGTGGATTAGATGTTTTTGCCCAGCCTTGCACAGACATGCATGAAAAAATGGGCCCGTGTTCTTGATGCAAAAGAAAGGTAGAGGCTGACAACCATTAGTGACATGCCTTAAAGAAAACTGGAAGGTGTGGGACAAGGATGCAACTTTGTCCCTATTTCTTTCTGCATTGATAGATGACAAAATATGTGTTGTTTCTTTTAAAAGAGGTAACAGAGACTGCTAAGCCCCTTGCTTCACAAAATCTGGTGCTCCCTCAGGCTGTCTAGACAGCAGGATTCTTTCGGAAGAAGCTTTTCCAGAAGAGATCTTCTGGAAAGATCCGTACTGTCAATCGCACCGTCAACCGCATCGAAAAAGCGATCTGTTTTTTTGAAAGATAGCGTCCATTCAGTATGGACGCTATCTCGCATTTAAGCTGTGATTACAGAGTGGCCACCAAAGCACCTGTGTTTTTTCCTCTTTCCTCTTCCCCATCCACAGATGCCTTTTTCCAAAAGAGTTCTTTTGGAAAAAGGCATCTTCCTCATAGAAAGAGGTTTACCGATGTTGGAAAAACCCCTCTGTTCTTTCAAATTTTTTTTGAAAGAACGTGATTGCAGTGTAGACGTAAGTGAATTTTTTTTTGGAAAAATGGGAGTTTTCTGCAGTGTAGACATACCCTTAGTCACAACATCTTTGGAAGTGACTGCTAACATCAGGCCATCTTCAGATCCCCAGCCCTCAGTACTCCAACAGCGGCATAAAGTTACAATCTTGTCTTGTGTCTGTGTTGCGCCTTTTCAAAGGCCCAACAGATCACTGCAGCTCCAGATGGTTTCAGTTTTGCCTGTTTCATGTACTACAATGTGTAGTACTGTTGTTTGCTCTCTTATGCCAGTCATAATATATACTGAAATGAGAAGACTGTACTGTTTAATCTACTTTTAATTACCCATTCTTTGATATTTGTATCATCCTTTTGAATTTTATACTGGCACAAGAAACATCTGTTTCTTTTGTAGAAGTACAGTGCAACACATGTATTTCAATAACTGATTTATTTCTAGCTTTTTCCACCTGTAGTTCATGTGAAAATATGATATACATCCAAAGGAGCTGGTAGTATTACAGTGTACTTCTGCTCCAATTGATGCCATAGACGAGTCTAAACTCAGTTTAAAATCTTCCTAGTGTTCTTTAATGTTTCCTGTAAATTTAAGCTCTGTAGGGGGCCTAAGTTACTCCATTTTCCACTTTGTTGCACACTATTCATTCCTGGAACCTGATGCTGATTGCTAATGTGCTAGATATTTCAAGTTTAATATAACTTCTTTATTGAGATATCAAGCATTACAAAAAAAACTTATGTTGACTATAACTGCATCATCACACCTGAATAGACATCTGGTATGTAACCGCATTGTTTTTACCATCAATGGTTTTATGTACTGTATGTAACTATAAAACAGAGGCAATTAATATTAAGTTACATGCATTTTGAACTGACTAATTCCACTGAATATAAGTGTCACAGGTACAAAATGGAAGGAACATTATACAGTTTTATATTGCTCATAAAATACATGCACTCCATGTATACTGAAGAAAAGATTTACAGAATTTTTAGTAACTCGAATGCAACTGAAGCAAACTAAAAAGGTAACCTAAAACAAGTGATTATTTGAGGTGCTGCACTGTAATGTTCAATATATTGTACATTTACATCCTAGAAATGAACAAAAAACTGATGTGGTATTTTTCTATTGGATGTGTAATTTGAAATAATGCATGAAAGAAACAGGAGAAAATATTTCAATCTCAAGATCTCTACAATATTGAGACAAAGAGGACTAGATTTTTATATGTATATTTAAAAGGAACTATCAAGTAATAATAGTAGGTAATAATAGTACAACAGCAAAAGTTGCAGATTTATAGGCTGCCAAAAGAGCAAAAATCACACTTGGGCTACGTCTATACTGCATCCTTCTTGTGCAAATGAAGCATGGATTAGCATATTTCTGCACTTCATTTGCATAGTTAATTAGGGGCCATTTTTGTTCAAGAGGCTTTTGCGCAGAAAAGAGCTGTGTAGACAGTTCCTTTTTCCGCAAAACTCCCCTCTTGCACAAGAGCCATTCTTCCTGAAAAATGCGGAAGAACAGTTCTTGCACAAGAGGGGGGTTTTGCACAAAAAGGAGCCGTCTACACAGCTCCTTTTTGCTCAAAAGTCTCTGCACAAAAACATCACCTAAATAATTATTCAAATGAAGCATGGCAATATGCTAATCTGTGCTTCATTTGCATAGGCTTTTGTGCAAGAAGGGGGCAGTATAGACGTAGTCTTAGCTATTTTGTAAGTACCTTTGCACAAATTCTGGAATAAAACTTTGTTCTCAGGCTGGTCACCTCTTCAATATGCAAATAAGCTACTACATTCAGGTTGCACAAATAAACAATTAACATGTATAGTTCACTGTACACACACACACACACATTGGTAACGGCATCATGTTTGTTGTAACAAATTAACTTCCGTTTGTTGTCATTGATAAACCACAAACTTACAAAAGTAAGAGAAAAAAATGGTACGTGAAAATTGTACAGCTCAGCCTACCTATGCTGTCAAAGCAAATACCCCTAGCTACTTTGATGTGAAATCACCATTTGAACTAAAAAATTCTTTCATATCATTGTACAGTCAATCCACTCCTGTGTTCACTTGTCTTTTTAAACAGTCTCTTGTAAACCATCAAAAGGTGACAACCAATGACACGTCTGCTTAAATAAAGCTGCACTCAGTTTGAATACAAAGAAACTTCCGCTAGTAATAGCTACCAAAAAAAAAAATCAACCCACATCATTGAGTGGATACTTCTGAGACTGTAAACTGAACAAATTGGAAAAGGAACCTTTTCTAAACACAGCAAGGGATAATTGGATACTTGTTCATAGCTCCTGACTGTGCAAGTCTGTGTTTTGACCCTATGTTTCCCGATAAACTTCCACTCCATCTAGTGAACTTTATCCAGCTCCCACATACTAACACATCTGTACAGTTCTAGGTGTCATCTCTGGATAAACTTTAATGTAGGTTAAACCTCCCTGGTCCAGCACCCTCAGTACCTGACCGGTCCTGGACAAAGGAGTTTGCTGGACCAGGGCAGATTGGAGGTACAGAGGGGTAGGCACCTCCCTCTCAGCCCTGCAAGCTGCAGCAGCCCAGCTGAAACACCCAATCCCACAAGCTGAGGCAGCCTTGCCAAGCTCCTGGCCTTGCGGGCTGACAGCCCCACTGGAGTTCCTGGAGGCCTTGCCCTCCCTGTGGCAACCCCAGTGGAACTCCGGTGGCACTGCCGACATTCCAGCAGCTCCACTGCCCTGCTGGAGCTCCCAGCTGTCCCGCTGCCCCATGAGCTCCATGCGTCCCGCCCCCAGCTTCCCTGCCTCGCCAGCTGCAGGCTCTGGTGCTCAGTGGGCTGTACGATTCTGCTGCCCCCTCTGGCTGGCTCCACTCTGAGCCGCCAGCAACTTCTGCTGCTGTGGCTCTCTAGTCCTACAACCAGAGAGTTGACGGACCAGAGAGTTCCAGACCGTAGAGGTTCAACCTGTAGATGTTTAACTGGTTAATTGTTTTGAATAGTGTCTTCCATATATCTTAGCTTCCTAAAATGTCTGCTAATTATAAATCACATGCTGTCATGTCTTCTTTACATAATTTTCATCATTGGGCCTTTTCACTTCACTATAATTGTTAAACTCAAGAAGATTAAAGCTATGCAAATTTACAATAAAACTTGAATCCATTCCAAACTCAGTTGGTTTCTCGCTGAGTTGGAAAAAAATACATATTTGCCAAAGTTTGTAAAAAACTGCTTGGAATCTGTGAATCTTTTGTACAAAACTGAAGCCAAAATTACTGCTGTCTCTTTAGAGGCTCAAATAGTTTAAAACCAAGGGGCTTCTTTTTCAGAAAAAAAAAACATGGTCACATGGCAGGTCTTCTGGGCAGATTTTAAGAAGATTTAAATCAGTGGTCCCCAACCTTTATGGGCTCCCGGGCGCCCAGGGGCGGGGCCACTCACGCGCCGTGCGCCCAGGGACGGGGCCGCGCGTCCTGGGGCACACCAGGGCTGGGGCCGTCTGAACCCCTTGTGCTGTGGGCCCGGGGCTGGCGCCGCCGCCCGAGCTGTGCGCCTGGGGCCGGCACCGGTGCCGCGCGCCCGCATGCCCTGGGGCTGGTGAGTGTTGCGCGCCTGGGGCCGGCGCCTCCAGTGCGCCACGTGCCGGGGGACGGGGCCAGCCCGGGTTGTCGGCGGGTGCATACAAATGCCCTGGCGGGTGCCATGGTGCCCGCGGGCACCGCATTGGGGACCACAGATTTAAATCAACCAAGCTAAAACTGACACTAAAAGAGTTCCTGAAACATATGAGAATCCCAAATAGCAAGTTTGTCACAACCCTAATGAATATTCACAGAGATGGACCTTCAGAAGCTTATTCCTTGACATTATATATGGTATTTATTTTCTTTCCCGCCCTCACTTTCATTCATAATCAGAGAGACCTGAATGAAAATAGGATTCTTATGTTCGAGATTCTTGTATGATAGAGGAATATAAACAATATTAGCAAAGCAATTTAAAATGTATATAAAATAATATGATCAAAATATTGCCCAAGATGAAAAATAGTTTCTCAGATCGTGATACCATATATTGTCTGAAACACAGTAAATGAAATGATGTTTATTTTGGGGCAATTATTTTCTCGTATTGCAAAAAGAGGCAGTGAATCCCTGAAATTTACATTTCAGGGATTTTGATGTTTGCTTCTAAGTTCCTCTTAAGTTTATATGCCTAGGGCATTCTCCAGGTGCATCTGTTAAGAAGACTCTTTGGTTGTTAGGGTTACGTCATCAAGGTTATCTCCGCATTCACAGTGATCTGTGCCATTGGGCATTTTGTACCAATATTGTTTAAAAAGAAAAATAGTTCCAAAGTGTAATACATATGTATAATAATTTGTAAAGAGATTCTAAATTAAAGGTGATATGTAGAGTGTGTTCCAAACATTTATGTGTCTGTAGTGTTAAAAAAAATCAAAATAGTTTTCTTTCATTAAAATATCTCTCAGGTTACTTAGGGTGATGTACTAATTCATCCGTTATGTCTTAATTTAATATGTCCTATATATAAGCTAGAATCTTTATGCAATAGCAAGCAAAACAAAGTAGGCTTGATCTTATTGGTGTGAGTCTAATGGAAGATAGAAAGTAAATAAACCACAGATCCTTTAAAAAAGAGTATGTAATATTCTCCATTAGTGTGCACAAAATGCTTGTCTCATATTCATTATTTGTCTTGGTTTTTATGTAACAAAGAATTCTTATGGCCATTTTTTTTAGACTATCATCATGTAATGAGCAGAGAAACTTGACAGCATTTGAGCTTGAAGTATTTGAGGAATAATAGAGAGCTTCCACCATTCAAGTGTATGACTAGAGTAGAATGAGAAATATTATGGTGTCTGAAAAGAGAAAATATTGATTCAGAATTAAGTACTTCTCCAAGCCACTAGAAAATACAGTACTTTAAAACTATTGTGGCTGTATCACAAACTGAAGCTTAAAATTAGGTGGCTCACAGTTGGTAGCAGTCTACTGCCTCATCCTGTGACTCATTAAAAAAAAACACTGAAAGAGACTGTAGTAAAGGTAAAGACATTTTCTTTTATGAAAGTTGAATGCTCTGTGTTGTTCATTATCTCTGAAAGTAAAGTTACTTTGCTGGGGAAATTGCTTCACACAGAACAAAATAATCAAGCACTTACTGTTACTAATCCATGTTGAGAGCCTCTGGTACACAGAAATAAGTTTTGTTTAGCCATTTCCTTTTCTTCAGTATCTGTGAAAAACTACATTGCTACAGCCTTTCCATGCGGTATAAGCTTCTCTCTATCACTCTAAAACTGTGGCGGGTTATCTGTGGCCCATCGACCACACATAGAATCATAGAATCATAGGACTGGAAGGGACCTCGAGAGGTCATCGAGTCCAGCCCCCCCCCGCCCCCTCAAGGCAGGACCAAGCTCCGTCTACACCATCCCTGACAGATGTCTATCTAACCTGTTCTTAAATATCTCCAGAGAGGGAGATTCCACCACCTCCCTTGGCAATTTATTCCAATATTTGACCACCCTGACAGTTAGGAATTTTTTCCTAATGACCAATCTAAACCTCCCTTGCTGCACTTTAAGCCCATTACTCCTTGTCCTGTCCTCAGAAACCAAGAGGAACAAATTTTCTCCTTCCTCCTTGTGACACCCTTTTAGATATTTGAAAACCGCTATCATGTCCCCCCTTAATCTTCTTTTTTCCAAACTAAACAAGCCCAGTTCATGAAGCCTGGCTTCATAGGTCATGTTCTCCAGACCTTTAATCATTCTTGTCGCTCTTCTCTGTACCCTTTCTAATTTCTCCACATCTTTCTTGAAATGTGGCGCCCAAAACTGGACACAGTACTCCAGCTGAGGCCTAACTAGTGCAGAGTAGAGCGGAAGAATGACTTCACGAATTTTGCTTACAACACACCTGTTGATACAACCTAGAATCATATTTGCTTTTTTTGCAACAGCATCACACCGTTGACTCATATTCAACTTGTGGTCCACTATGATCCCTAGATGCCTTTCCACCATGCTCCTTCCTAGACAGTCGCTTCCCATCTTGTATGTATGGAACTGATTGTGCCTTCCTAAGTGGAGCACTTTGCATTTCTCTTTATTAAACCTCATCCTGTTTACCTCTGACTATTTCTCTAACTTGCTAAGGTCATTTTGAATTATGTCCCTATCCTCCAAAGAAGTTGCAACCCCACCCAGTTTGGTATCATCTGCAAACTTAATAAGCATACTCTCTATCCCAATATCTACATCATTGATGAAGATATTGAACAGTACGGGTCCCAAAACAGACCCTTGCGGAACTCCACTTGTTATCCCTTTCCAGCAGGATTTAGCACCGTTAACAACAACTCTCTGATTACGGTTATCCAGCCAATTATGCACCCACCTTATCGTGGCCCTATCTAAGTTATATTTGCCTAGTTTATCAATAAGAATATCATGCGAGACCGTATCAAATGCCTTACTAAAGTCTAGGTATATGACATCCACAGCTTCTCCCTTATCCGCAAGGCTCGTTATCCTATCAAAGAAAGCTATCAGATTAGTTTGGCATGACTTGTTCTTCACAAACCCATGCTGACTTGTCAGGGTAAGCTGCTGGTGTGCTGTCAGACAGATTGTTTTCATTGTGTCTGCAGGTATGGCTGCCACAGCTCCTATTAGCTGTAGTTCACTCTTCTTGCAGCCTGTGCTGCTTACCACAGTTCCCATTGGCCAGAAAGGCAACAGCTGTGCCTGTGAATGCAAGGTAAACAACCTGTCTGGCAGCCTGCCACTGGCATACTGTGATGAGCCATATGTGGCCCAGAGGCTACAGGTTGTCCACCATGGCACTAAAAGCAAATGACCAATTCATTAATTACCTTACAACAACTGGTTGATGGTGAAAGGAGATATTTTGTGATTCTTCCTTTAGTGATGAGGGAGTGGGATTTCACACCTACCTCCATTGTGAATATTATTTAAACTCTTTTTTATAGCAAATTATTGGCCATATTCCAATATAGGAAATACTATACTTTAGAACTAGTAGCATTAATTTCAACTTAACTACTTGTAAAATAAAGTATCACTCAACATGAGTATCATCATCATAATCAGGCCCTATATAATTTATCATGTTTGAGGACATCTCTAATCACATAAAGTTCATCATGTAGACAAATGCTTATACTATTTGTGAGAAGAAAGACATAAATATGATTGATATGGTCACAGTTTATCTGTCAATCTATATAATTCTACACTTTGGGTGTGGGGAACAAACTGCATGCCAATCACACCACATATTATGGTATTCAGATTATTTCATTATCTTACCATTTTGGTTCTGAAGGAACAGCACAAAGGCAACGTCTAGACTACATCCCTCTGTCCGCAGAGGGATGTAAATGAAGCACTTCAAAAGTGCAAATGAAGCCGGGATTTAAATACTCCGCCTTTCATTTGCATAATCATGTAATGGCGCTCTTTCGAAAAAGCGCTATTTAGAAATTGAAACCGCAGTCTAGAGGTGGTTCTTTCGAAAACGGGGAGCTTTTTCAAAAGATCCTGTAAGAAATGAGGTTTACAGGATCTTTCGAAAAAACACCCCGTTTTCGAAAGAACTGCATCTAGACTGCAGTTTCAATTTCAAAATAGTGCTTTTTTGAAAAAGCGCCATTATGTGATTATGCAAACGAAGCACAGGATATTTAAATCCTGGTTTCATTTGCACTATCGAAGTGCTTCATTTATATACCTCTGCCAACAGAGGAATGTAGTCTAGACATAGCCAAATTGTCTAGTCTCTCTTCCAGACCTGATATTGCATCAGCCTGTGGTTGAAAGGGAGCAATATCACATATGCATAGGAGAGTGGGTCCCTTCCAGTTCTAGGAGATAGGCAATCTCCATTAATTTAAAAATTTAATTAATATTAAGAATCACTTCTTGTGTCTTGCCTACAACACTCCTGTTAATGCATGCCAGGATGAAGTTAACAGTTGACTCATATTTAGCTTGTGGCCCCCGATCCCTTTTGACAATGTTCTTTCCTAGTCAATCATTCCCATTTTTTGTGTGCAACTAATTGTTCCTTACTGTGATGGAATGTGCATGCCCCACACTAGGTCAGGAGGGGTTAACACCACACTGTGGGTAGAGGAAGTCCCATGCCCAGGACTGTACTTGGCATGCTCAGAGTGCTGTGCCAGTATAAAAGGAAGCAGCTCGGCTCAGTCTGGAATGGATGTCAGACAAAGGGGCCATTTTGAGAGCTCAAAGAGGAGTGCAGTTGCACATACCAGGATGCTGCTTGCTCTTTTTCCCTTCCCTTATGATCAGGGAGCACGGGGAAAGTAGACAGCGTGAGTCACTCACTGTTCTGCCCGCTCCCCTCACCAACCAAGATTGACAGGAATGTATGCAAGCTGTGTGCTTCCCTCTCACTCCCTGATAGCGAGGGGAAGAACAAAAGCATCGACTATTTCGGTATGTGTGGCTGCAGGCCCCCCTGCCAAAATGGCACCCTTGATGTCAGAGAGGAAGGACCTGCAGTGGAAGCTCCAGCTGATAACTGGCCACAGACATTGTTAATGGAAGCTGGAGACTCCAAGACCCAAAATAAGCCTGCACATCAGATGAAGCACCAGAGAGCAACCTGCACTGAGGAACCTGGAGATTCAGAGGCTTCATGGACTAGAGATGTTAGATGTTGATTAATTGAATAATTGTGTAACTGCATCAAATTTTAGTGGTTACATGACAATTCAATAGTCCCATTCCTGGGGAGCCTCCGGAAATCCTGCACTGCTGCCTCTCTATAGGAGGCAGCAGTGGGGGGTGGCAGGAGGGAGCCAGTCTATGCAGGAAGCTGGTTTTCAAAGAGGCTGGTTTTGATATAGAGACAACAGCATGGGGCGGCAGCAGCTCCAGTCCTCACGGGCCCCAGGATAAATTCTGTGTTGGCATCCCAGAGAGCAACATCTGTCTGCAGCAGCCTCCCATGCTCCCCACCTGCCGCTGCCTTCCATGGGGGAGAGGCAGGAAGAAATGGGGAGCTGGCTTTTAAGATGGCTTCCCCCAAGCACTGGCTACTGACACCCTTCTACACCCATCTCTGTGGGAGGCAGCAAAGGGAGGGAGGGCAGGCAATTCCACAGAGCCAGCACTCACATACAACTGGCTTAAAAGCTGGCTCCCCATGGGTATCAGCTCCTGCCTCCCTCCTCTCTCCTTCCCGCCCCCCGCACCACCACACACACAGGTGCCAAATTAGCTTAGTGGGAGCCAATACTCACAGGCAGCCAGCTTGAAAGCTAGTTTCCCGTGTGTACCAGCTCCGGCCTGCCCCTCAATCAAAGGCAGCAGCACAGTAGTTTGGGGGTGGGGGAGAGAGAAAGCAGCTCCACAGGATCCGGTGTTCATGATGAGTTGACTTAAAAGCTGGCTCCTCTTGGGCACCGGCTCCACCTCCCACCCCCTTCAGCCTCAGTATCAGAGACAGCAAGGGGGGCAAGGGCATGTAGTTGATAGGATGAATTGATAAGGCTAGGCTTATTGGTTAATGGTTTAGTCGACTACAGGTTGACATTCCTATAGAAACTGGAGACTCCAAGACCCAAAATAAGCCCCTCATCCTCTCTGGGGTACGTCCTACCATGCACTCCACACCACAGAGCATAGTAGAAAGTACCCCAGAAAGGATGAGTGAGGGGTTTCTTCCACCCAGGTGAGGTCAATGTATTTTGATGGGACTCCCTGCTGAGCCAGCAGCAAACTGCTCTGCAACTGCCAGGATCCTGTGTCAGGGCCCAGTGAAATGAGGTGAGCTCAGGCTCCCCTATGAGGGCCACCAGCCAACCTACTGGTAGCCCCTCTGGTACTGAGTGTTAGGCTATGTTGTCCTATAGTGCGGGAAGATACATTCACTCCTGCTGTGAGGTCACATTGCCCTGCATTGAAAGCTTTTATTGTGACCTTGGCTGCTAGGCTATTCTTCCCTGTACTGAAGATCCTCTTTAATTGACTTGGGCTGATTGGCTCTCCTACCCTAGGCACTGGGGTTATTTCTGTTGCCCTAGGCTTTGAACCTTGGAGTTTGTGAGATCTGAGAACATCCAACAGACTTAACACATACCCACTATGCTCCCCCTTATGGGATGGGGAGGGAGGTCCATACATTGCCAGACTTCCTAAATGGAGTACTTTGCATTTGTCCTTATTGTAGTCATTTAGTTCATTCTGTCAATTAGTTGTGTTATTGTCATGATGAACTCATATGTAATTGCATCTGGAATCACAGAATTAAGTTGTAATACTATAGGAATATAATAATAACAAGTATTTAGGAGTGATAAATGACCATTGTACATATAAGTAATATTAACTGTAATGCAAGGCTAACAGACTAAGGCCTGTAAAATTTCAGCTTGGCCATACTAGACCTTAGGCTTGAAGAGCCTTGAGATAAGTAGGTAACCTCAGAAAAATCCTTTGCCAATAAAGTTCAAGACTGATTACTGTAAAGAATTTGCCAACAGGTGATGTTCTGAAATATATAACCAAATGCACCAGTTTATACCACCAGGCAGCTGATTATATTATGGAAAGTTTTTTTCCTTATCACACATTACCACAACAACATGTTTGCATAAATGTTAATAAGAATAAGGGGAACTAACAGAACAACTTATGAGAAGCTGGACTCCTCAGAATTTATGGTGTGTGGAAAAAATACAGAGAAGGAAAAGGCAGATTGAAATCCTCATGCATAGGGATAAGGTATTAGGCATGATCATAAAAAGACATTCCCTGGTATGGCTAGAGTGGGAAGACCTCCCACCAGGTACCATCTCTCTTTCAATGAACCCCAGTTGACAGATGCACCAAACTCTGTACCATCTTTGAGTACATGCCTATAAATACCGCATGGGCTCTCTTGGGTTGCAGATATGTGCATGTTAGCATAACATAAAAAATCTTGTTTGTGTTATTTGTAACTGAGGTTGTGATCACTTTATTCATTCTTGCTCCTAAGATTCTCCCACTTTAAGAGATTCACAAAGGGTATCTTCCACCCTTTAGATCTGAAAACTCTACTATCACAGAAGCTGAATTTGCTTCCCCTGGGTCCTTTTAACACAGTAGTTTAACACAGAACTATCGATTCAATTTTAAATAGAGGCTATAGATTACCTATGAAAGAGGCTGATTATTTTTTGTGAAACTGTATCAGTCTCATCACTCTGCTGAAAGGGATGTACAAAAGCAAAAGAACAATAAAAACATTCCCTCTACCATCAGTCAAAAATGGTTCAAGGGAACACCAAACCAAGCACACACAATGCTTTTACTTGAGCAGGGAAGCATTTCCACATACAATTCTGAATTTGTGAATCTGCAGTTTGTTTATAAGTTCCTATTGCCAATGATCACCTTTTGAGTCTGTCAGCAGCATTGGGCTTCATCTTTTCCCAGAAGAAAAGACTAGAAATCAAGCCATATACCAAATGTTCACCACTAGAAGTTGGTGAACATTTGGTATATGATATAGAGAGAGCCTCCTGGGAAGGTTTGTAAGAACATAAGAACAACCAATCCAAATCCTAGTAGACTTCTTTCTACTAGAACCACATTTGTGCACATTGTGGAAATGATTTTTTAGAATTGCTACATATGTGAGTATGAACAAATTCAATCTGCTTGTCCTAGATTTCAAGGCTCAGCATCAGGTAGCCCCTGCCTCCATATCAAACATGGTCTTCTTTCAAGTTTCCTCTCCTTTAACGAATTACCCCAGTCCCTTTATATATATATATAGCCAATAACCCGTTATACAACGGGATTTTTTAGGACTCTCCTCCATGTCCGTCTCTCTCCTCCTCCTCCTCTTCCTCCTGCCTCTCCCCTCTCTCTCTAAGCTCTCTTCCACCTCCTGCCCTCTCTCTCCGTCTCTGTTTCTCTTCTCTCCCTCCTGCCTCTCATTCTCCCTTTCTCTTCTCCTCCCCCTCCTGCCTTTCATTCGGGGGGCTGTAGAGCCCAAACAGCTGTTTGGGCTCCACACTCCCCGTGTGGGGGCAAGCAGTGCAAGCGGCTGTTTGGGCTCCACGCTCCTCATGCAGCACAGGGAGAGCGGAGCCTAAACGGCCGCTTGCACCTTTTGCTCCCCCGGCGCAGCCCAGCTGAGTGGCGCAGAACTCAGCCGAGAACTCGGAGCGTCCTGCAGAGGTGAGTCAGTAATGCTACAGCTACTAAATATATGATATATAAATTATATATATATATTTTTCTTAACTCACAGGCATCCCCCTCATGCCTTCATGCTTTGAATGTCATCCAGAAACTGATTTGTCAGTCTTCTAGTCAGAATCTACTGAACATGTAATCATACACCCATATTTTTTTATATCTTTCCTAGATAATCTTAACTTGTCTATCTTGCCCATCGTTTATGCCCTCACCTTGCAATGAGCCTCATATTGGCAGAAAAAACAATGCAATGTGTAGAGTCTCACTGTGTGCCTTCGGTAAGCACCCAGCACATCTGTAGGTCCTTTGTATTTTATTAGAACAGCTTTAAGAGCTGAAACTATTATTATAACAGTAATAAATAGATACAGTACAAAGACAAAGTAGTTTACTTGAAAATTGTATGTCATAGGTACCATACATTCTGAGAAGAGTATGCATTGACAGCAAACGTATTCTGAGAATAAAGTAGAAAATATAAGGAATTAAATAATTGGAAATGTAGATGAGCCAGATAGGCTGCAGAACTAACAGATGCATTAGGGAGAGACTGGTTCAAAATCTCATCATTTACATTCTCTGCCAATGTGAATTTCTTTTGCTAAATTTATAATTAATATATTTTAAAGGGGACAAAGTAGGCCTAGCTGGTACAGCCAGCTACATAGAACAAACTGTTGGGTGAATTTTCCCAGAAATGTCATTACACAGAATCAGTTCTGAAGGCCTTATATCCTTATATTGCTCACAGGGACACTGTCAAGAAGTTACAGGCTAAATGCCATCTATAGTTTTGCACTATGGAAATGGGAATTTGTAACCGAGAAGAATATGAGGTATGTATTTAAATACAGGCTAAATGATACCTGCATCATACTATGTGGCTTTTTTTATAAATCACTTTTGAAATACTTAAATTATCACTGTGGTGACTGTCTCTTTGACCTTGGTACCCTGAAGGAGAAAAGTTAACAAGAATCTGTGACTGATGTTGCATGATAGATGTGTAATGTACAAACAACATGTTTGAGTGTAATAAGCATTTCAGAAATTACTGCATACCAATACCATCAGAAACAATTTTCCTATAATTTTCCCTGTACCTAGTGAGGCTACATCCCTTTTTTAATCTAAACTCTAAAAGCACATAGAAGAAAATTAGGTAGCCTCATACAGAAGATATAACTATGAAATATTGTGCTTATAGAAAAACTTAGTGGGATGAAATATGACCTTCATTATTGCTATACAAATAATGATTTTCTTTGCAGAATTATGCAGAAAATTAAATGCAATTTTTGCTCCTGAGGGAGCTTAAGTTATTTGTGTTGTAAGGGATCAAAAATTCTTTTTTTTTGTGTGGTGGTCTAACACGTCTTCTTTCATGCATGTCATACTATAGAAAAAGAGATATAAAGGAATGGGAGAAAATATTGAATGCATAACATTATCTTGAAATAGCATTACATTTGTAAGAAAAAACTGACAGGAAATTCAAAGTTAAGATTAACACCCCTTCTAACATATTCTAGTATATTTAAATACATTACTGTATTCAGCATCCAGAGTCCCTACTTCGGTCAAACTCCGTTTGAAGTAAATGAGTTTCATCTGAGTAAAGATTGCAGAATCTAAAGTGTTTAGTACCTTAATTCTATTGTGTGCTGATACATGATTATGGATTATGTCACCAGATATTTTACTTGAAATGAATTAGACAACAACTATATAAGGGTACATCTACACTTTTTGTTTGCGCTCTTCTCTGTACTTTTACCAGTGAGTGAGTGATAGAATTCAGTATTTTTAGAAATTCATGCTTACTGGAGGTATTTCATGGAATACCAATGCTAATTTTCTCCATTATACAATATTGGAGAGCTTACTTGAAAGTATTGCCTGCCTCTATGAATCAAATGCAATTTACCTATAGTGAATATGGACACTACTTTAACAATTACATGTTCAGTTTTCAATGCAGTTAACTAATTTTGTTTTACAGTATATAATCACTTTCTTTAATAACATTACATGCTGTTAAGCAGATCTGAAATGTAACTCATGAGTATGCATTTCCCATAATGCATGGTTTTTTCAGCATGTTAACAAAGCATGATTGGGCAGAATGCTGGGAGTAAAGAGTATCAGTCAGTTAGATACCTCTCATTCGAGGATAAACTACTGTTTACAGCCCAGATATTTCAAATACAGCAAAATTTAAGAGAAAGTCTCCTCCACAGACTTATCACATGTCAAGAGAATCTTTGGATAAAAGTTTGAAAGAATTCTCTCTCTCTCATAGTAATGTTTAGTAAATTATTTTAGTGTATAAAGCAATGATGCTTTAGAAGATGTATTCTCATATATCAATTTACCCATTCATATTAGCAAGAGTATCGAAGGTATTGCATGCCACACCATTCTACATGAGTGCACATTATTAATAAAAGTGCCTGTTCTTGCTCAAATGCAAGCTAAAGTGAAGAGTTGATGTACACCCTCACCTTTCACTTGAATTCATTCACACAACCATAAAAGTAACATCAATAAGAACAGAAAACAAGAGCAAGTTGCAATCAAAAACATTTTGTTAGGAAAAATCCACAACCTTTCAATAACAAAGGCACAGTTACATTAAGGCTGAATTGTGCCTTTATATATAGCACTGAGTAGGAGACGGTATGTAAATTTCACCACTACAGCAGTAGCCATGTAAAGAATTGTACTTTCAAGACACCCATCCAAGGCAAATATATTACCTCCCTTATTTTGGTATGGGCGATGTAAGGTGAAGTAATTTACTGCATGCCTGATCTGGTTGGTTTAATAGGGGAGCAAACCAAGTGTCTGTCCTCTCCGGGCTCCTCTGTATGTCACTTATTTCCCTGGAGGGAGGTTGGAGGGGAAGCTTATCTTAGCATGCCAAGACCAAGTACATATAGGCTGAGTCTAGACTGGCATGATTTTGCGCAAATACTTTTAACAGAAAAGTTTTTCCGTTAAAAGTATTTGTGCAAGAGAGCGTCTATACTGGCATGTGCTTTTGCTCAAAAGCATCCATGCCCAGTGTAGACGCTCTCTTGTGCAAGAAAGCTTCGATGGCCATTTTAGCCATCAGGCTTTCTTGTGCAAGACATTAACTTGTCTGTCTACACTGGCCCTCTTGTGCAAGAATACTTGCGCAAGAGGGCTTATCCCTGAGCAAGAGCGTCGGAGTATTTGCTCAAGAACCACTGATTTTGTACAGTACAAAGTCAGTGTTCTTGCACAAATACTCGCGGCCAGTCTAGACAGGAGGCAAGATTTTGCTCAAAAGCACCTGCTTTTGCGCAAAATCTTGCCAGTCTAGATGCAGCCTTAGAGTATAGGATCAAATAGACAAGAGTCCAGAGCTGGTGTGATTTTTTCCAGGAGTTTTCCACTCTGTTGCAGCTACATCCTGCTCACCAGAGTAATGTCCTTCTGACCTCTCAGAAAAGTTCTAAACTCAAAAGAGAAAGGGCACTGAAAACTAGAGCCCTGACATTCCCTCTGGTTCTGTGTAAAACATACACTTAGCAACTACAAATGGCATTCACACTAAAATATTCCTGATAACTTTTGAGTGCTAGCTATGAAGAGATGTAAGAGGGAATAAGAATGTCCTGCACTTCTGCACAAGCATTTCAATAAGTCACAATCTAGCCTATAACATGTAAAAGTCTTAAAGAGACCCTGCCAGTATTGACTCAGAAGGATGAGAAAGCTATGACAGAATACCTTTCGGTGACAGATGGGAAGCACCTTATCTAATAAGGCAGAATTTTCCAAGATATGACATCACAGCCTATTCCTTAAATCAGGGGTAGAGAACCTCTGACGTGCCAGCTGCATACAGTTAATCATGGTTAGCCACTGGTGATTTGCCAGGTGCTCAGTTGACCTGAGCATCTTCTGGCACAACCGCTTGCTGCTTTCAGTGGCTTCAATTTGCCATTCTAGGCCAATGGAAGCTGCGGGAAGTGGCATGGATGGGCCACTGCTTCCCTTAACTCCATTGACCGGGATTTGTGAACCATGGCCACTAGAAGCTGTGGGACACTGTACCTATGGAGGTTCAGGTAAGCAAAGCATCTGGCAACATGCTAATGGCTAACCTTGACCAACCACGTGCAGCCGGCATGTTGGAGGTTCCCCACCCTTGTCTTAAATTCAGATTTCAATGCTAGAAGGACTGATTATGATAATCTAGTCTGATCTCCTGTATAACAATGGCCAGAAAATGTCTCTGCAATAGTTCCTAGAACAGATCTTTTATAAAAACATCCAAAGATAATTTTAAAATATTCAGTGATGGCGAATCCACCCTGAGCCTTTGGCAGTTGCTTCGATGGTTAATTACTCCCACTGTTAAGGTGTACATTTTTATTTTCAGTCTGAATGTGTCTAGTTTCATCTTCTAGCCCTTGGATCATTTTACATATTTCATTGCCCATTATTAAATACTAGCAGAAATATCCGGCATCGCCCAGGGAAAATATAGTAAAAGGTGTGATGAATGAACTACGTCAATTACATTAACACAGCATATTTTATTGGAAATACTTTTCTTTGATATATTACTTTAAGAAATTAACATAGCTAGTGATGTGCTTACAAAACGACAAATCCCATTGGGTCTCTTTTCTCAATCCCCACAAATCAGGAAGGCCCATCTTCCCTTAAAGACTCTATTTAAACCAAAACCTGCAGCTTCCTTGCCAGAAGCCCTGAGAAATGGAGGGGATGTCTCCTGGGCCCTGCAGCAGCAGCAAATCACTGCTCCCCAAGTAGCCACTCCCCGAGTGCCTTCGGTGCATGCTCCATGGGGCAACCTGACTGGACTTCTTAGCAGCAGCTGGACCAGTTGCATTGATCAGACAAAGCGAAAGATCATCAGACCAGGTACAATGAGTGATATCTAGATGATCAGAACATGCAGCACCTGAACGTACCTGTTCTAATGAGAATAGGCTGTTCTAAGTGTCCTCCTCAGACTACACGGTGCTCAAAACCTTGTCCTCCTACCCACCTCCTCTTTGTATTGTGAGCTGAATCCTGCAAAGTGCATAATGGCCATGGTACTTGCTGATAATGCACACAGCCCTGCAAGGAGAACGCATGCAGCCCAAAGGAGGCAAATGGTGGGACGGCTCATTTCGGTGTGGAGGGAGGGAAGCAAGTTTAATTTCTAGAAGGGATTCAGTCGGAGCCCGGCTGCATGAAGATGTTGAGTGGCTGTGATAGCTGGAGGCTTCTCCCAGACACAAATAGCGAGGCTAGACCCCCGCCAGCATCAGCCACGTTTGGGTCTGTCCTGGAGACCTGCTGGTGCCCCAGTATAGGGGAGGTTGAGGATTCTCTGCCCCACTGCAGCCTCTCCCCCATGGGCTTTCCCTTGATGGTGCTGCAGGTGCCCACATGCTTTATCCTCTAGGATCTCGTAGTTGCAGTTTATGTGACACGCTTAACAGAAGAGTCCAGCAAATGCCTATGATCAGGCTCTACCAAAAGAGAATGATCAGTGGGCCCAATTGGGGCTCTAAGGGGAACCGATTTAGAGTTATAAGCAATCCAGTTATTGAAGTTAGGAAATCAGGAGTATCCATGCAAAATGTGGTGTTTCTAGCGCTTACCATTTCTGAGATCTTTTGGAATTACCAGTGGGTCCAATTAGGGCTCTGGGGGAACCGGGGGAACCAATTTTGAGGTATAACCAATCCAGTTATTTAAGTTAGGAAATCAGTAGTATCCATGCAAAATTTAGTTTTTCTAGCTCTTACTGTTTTGGAGATCTTCCATTTTGGAGATCTGGTGGAATTATCAGTGAGCCCAATTGGGGCTCTGGGGGACCTGGCGGAACTGATTTTGAGATATAACCAATCCAGTTATTTAAGTTAGGAAATCAGTAGCAAAATTTGGTGTTTATAACTCTTACCATTTTGGAAATCTTTTGGGACAAACAAACAAACAAACTTTCAGAAACATTTGTAAGAAGATTTAAATATTTGTTTCCCCATGTACGCATTTATTAACTGTAATCAAGTCAGACTTTTACCTTTATTAAAACAGACTCAAAGAGTACGACTACACAGTAGGGCTAAAGTCGAATTAAGCTATGCAACTTCAGCTACGTAAGTTGTGTAGCTTAAGTCGAAATAGTTTAACTCAAATTTTGAAGTTGTTTACACAGCAGGAAGTCGAAGGAAAAACACTCTTGCTTTGACTTCACTTACCCCTCATGAAATGAGGGTTACCATGAGTCAGAGTAAGAAGTCCTCCAGCTCGACATCATTTAGAAATAAAGGCTTGTAGTGCAGGTACACACTGTTATTTCAGAATAATGTTTGTTATTCTGAAATAACGCTGCTGTGTACACATACTCAAAAAGTCCAGCCACTATAAAACATGTTTTCTAATCTTGTAATCATTCTCTTGACTCTTCTCCAAATCCTCTCAAATGTATCAATATTTTTCTTGCGGACCCCAAAACAGACACCGGTTTTCTAGTAGTGGCCACACCGCTACTAAACACATAAATAAAACAATCTCTTTACTTGTTCTCAGTATCCCCATGTTTATGTAATGAAGTACTGGAAGAATGTATGGGACTCTGACCATACTGTAAACAGAGGCACCACTGGGAAGTTTCCCACATACAAATATTGAAATAAATGGTTTATTTTGGAAGATTATTTTAAACATGTGGAAAAGCAGATTTTTTTTCTTGCCAATGAGTTTCCATTTACCACTTGGAAAAAGCAGATCTATGAGGTGTCTGGTTTGGATTTTTTTTTTAATTTTATTTCAAAGAAATTCAGTAGATGCTTCTGTGTTTGCTGTGTCTTAAATGAAAACACTCCCACAAGAAAGAAAAAAGAAATTCCTTTCATTTCATTTTCAATAAACGACTTGTTTCTGCCTTCCTAGGAAGAGGTCAGCTTCTGCTCCAGGGAGACCAGTCTTGCAGCATGAGAACACGCATCTAAACAAGATGGGTAGCAAGGGCAGAGGCACCAGAAAGAATATACTTTTCTGGTACCCATGGGATATCCTTTGCAGCTCAGGCTTTATGTATTGTATAGTACAGGATTTTGACATCTATAGAAATCATGTTAATGATGGGTGTTTCTGAAAAGTCCCAGAAGATGAAACAATGATTTGCCCGTAAGAACAAAGAGGGAATCAGTATAGGCAACAATTAAAAACCTGTCCTCAGTATAATGTGAAAAGAAAGCGATACTGATCTCCTGCTTTAAACCATTCAACAATAAGCCTATTAACAAGAAAATGGGGAGTGCTGTCATTTCATCTGTTTAATTACTGTGCTGACTGCATGCAACTGCTTTGAGCATCACTTAATGTTACTTAGAAATAATTAGTAAAGCCCCGATCATGCACTCCTGCTAGACAACCAGATGAAGGGGATCAAGGGAAAAACAATTTTGCTGGCTTTCCCCAATATTGTTTGAAGTGACAGGCAAATCCCCCCATCCTTATCCAGAGTCTGAATTCAGAGGTAGACTGAGAACTCCAGGACAGCTGTCCACAGAAGCCCCATAAAGGGTCGATTCTCAACAATTCATGCCAGGTAGTGGTCTGTCTCTGTGTGAGTTGCTGCAATACACACCTTCCCTTATAACTACAACCAATCTCAAAGCTCACTAAGCTAACTAGAAGGGGAAACTGGTAATAATGTTCCCAAAATGTCCGGAATTTGCAGGTGATTTTTATTCAGTCTATTTTCATTTAATATATGAAAACCACCTTGTACCTGTCCTCTTTTATAGCAGTCATTAGCCTGCTGTCTCTTAGACAGTTTTAGTGAGAGTAACAGTGATCATGCTTGGTTATCGGCTACAGGTATTGCTGCGCTGGATAGGACCTTTAACACCAGTTTCCTCCAAGAAGATATGTGATGGGATGCCCGCCCCACACTGATTCATTAAAAGTAAAACCCAGCTCTAGGAGAGGGCTGAGAGAGAAAAGCTCCACAGCTGAGGCAAATACTGACAATTAGGACCCAGCTGGGGGCTGTATAAACAAGGGCTCCAGGAGAAAGGAGAGTGACAGACTCTCACGTTAGCCGGGGAGCAGGAGAGACCTGGCTGCCAGAGAAGCAGGAGCTTCCTGAGACTGAGCAGTGCTGAGGAAAGGCAGGCAGAGCTCCTGGTCTCACTCCCAGGCTGCAGGGAGGGTCTGAGGGAATGCCTGAGTGTACTGGACTACAGGGAGACACCATTCTGGTGACAGGACAGAACAATCCATAAACAATTGAAATGAACATACAGCCATTCCATCTAAAAATACTCTTAGAATTCCTGCATGTTCTTTTATACATATTATTTTATATTATTTCTGTAAAACCCCCTTATTTATGTGTTCCATGATTCATGGATGGTGTAAAACTAAAACAACAAGATCCACCACCACCACCTCCTTTTGGAGCATTTCTGGCCTCTTCCATTCTAATTTCTACAAGAACAAAATAATCAATTAAGTTTACATAAGTACACACCATAAAGAGACTTCTTTAAGAGTAAGGCATGGGTAGCAGAAGCTGTCTCTAAGTATGTCTAGACAGCATCTAGACATCTGTCTCTAAGTATGCCTCTTCTACGTCTTTTTCATGCGCCTGTTATTTCAAAATAGATTTAGAAATTACAGGCGCACTATTCCGACATCCCTGTAACCCTCATTACATGAGGGTTAAGGGATCTCAAAATAGTGTGTTATTCTGAAATTTGGTGCTGTGTACACAGTGCCAAATTTTGAAATAAGCTATTTCGAAATGCATTCAAAATATGCTAACTTACGTATTTTATTCCAAGATAAGGGTGATGTCTAGATGCACCCTAAATTTTTAGCATATTAATCAGTTTATTAAATAAACAGCTAAAGGATTTAACTGATAAAGATTTTCTCATCAGAATATCAATTCCAAAATGTGACCTGCAATAACTGCTTTTATTTATCTATATTTTTGGAAGTACAGGCAGTCCCCGACTTACGCGGATCCGACTTATGTCGGATCTGCACTTACGAATGGGGCTTTCTCGCCCTGGAGCTCGCAGGCAGCGGTCCCGCCACCTCGACCTCCGGGGCGAAAAAAGCTGCTCCCGGTGCCCCTGGTCTGCTGGGGACCGTCTCCAGCAGTCCAAGGGCACCGGGAGCAAAGCCGCAGCCACGGCGTGGTCCCGCGCCTCTGAGGCTTTGCCAGAGCAAAGCCTCAGAAGCGCGGGAACCTGCTGCCGCTGCGGCTTTGCTCCCCATGTCCCTGGTCTGCTGGGGGGGGGGGCAGCTAGTGTGCCCCCCCCAGCAGACCAGGCTTTTGTTGTTGACCCTGGGGCAGAGCAGCTGGGGCGCTGCCGGTTGGTCCCGCAGCACCGCTCTGGGCACTACTGGACCAACCCGGCAGCACCCCAGCTGCTCTGCCCCAGGCGTCCTGATTCCGCCGCTGCTGGTCAGTTTCAGCAGCGGCTGAATCAGGATGCCTGGGGCAGAGAAGATGGGGTGCTGCTGGGTTGGTCCAGTAGCGCCGAGGAGCGGTGCTACTGGAGCAACCCAGCAGCACCCCAGCTGCTCTGCCCCAGGCGTCCCCAAGTCAGCCGCTGCTGAAATTGACCGGCGCTGACTACAGGAAGCCCGAGGCAGAGTTGCTCTGCCTCGGGCTTCCTGTAGTCAGCCGCTGGTCAATTTCAGCAGCGGCTGAATCTGAACGCCAGTTCCGACTTACATACAGATTCAACTTAAGAACAAACCTACAGTCCCTATCTTGTACGTAACCCGGGGACTGCCTGTACTTAAAAAGGTCACCGTTCTTTATGGTCTAGGATGCTTTGACACATCTTAAATTGTTGCATTTGCACTTTTAAGTTAACCTAGCACAGCCCAGCACAAATCATATAATCTTCCAAATTGTTCCCTACCCCTAGAATTACAATTAAATATACACACCATTTTTAAATGCAGATGATTTTGCGGAAAAACTTGCCAGTTTAGACACAGCCTTGTTGTTTTTTTCTCTTGTGCTCTGGCCCATTCTTCTGAGTTCCAGTACCTACCTCAGATGTTCAGTGCAATAGACTGGGCACCACAGGCTACTCCACTTTCTTATTAGTCTTTCCAAGTTAGTCTTTACCTGGCATACCAGTGGCTTCTGCTTTCAGTATTCTTAATGCATCAGTACCTGATCCATGTTCTTCACACCACAGACCTATCACCCTCTCAAACTAGTGTGGGTCTGTGCTTTGTTGACACTCTGCTACCAGAGCTTTTATTTAGATAACATTAAAGGAGGAAGAAAGGTATTATGGGCTAAAAATAACCACAAGCTGGAAAGGGGTTAACAGTGAATTAATGACAGTACAGTGCAATAAATGCACCCATTTAGTTGCACCCAAGCCATAGGGGCAGGACTGAGAGACCTCAGATGATAGTCGAATACACACGTGAACCCCATATAAGGGAACAGACTTCAGTCTGAAAGGGGAAGCCACAGGAACCAAAGAGGAAAGATGACTCCTGTGAGAGGCTGAAGAGCCAGATGTTCTTAGAGGCTTCAGGAAGATTTCACTTTGGCAGGACAGTATCTGGTACTAGAGCTGGGTAAAAGCAGCGACATTCCTTTGAAGCACACTGCTCCGTGGATAAGGTGATTTCTTCTGACTTTTGATTGCTCTTGGATATTTGTTATCCTGGAAGGGATTGATATTAGCTTTTCTTTAAATGGGAAGCAGAGTGGTGCAAAAGTCAATGGACCCATACGTCCAGTTCACAAAGATACAAAATTTGAATATGCGGAATTGTAAATATTAGCGCTGTTATCTTAAAGTATACAGCAAACCATATGGAATGCTTTAATGTTAGAATTTAATGCAAGCAAAATCAGTCAAAGACTATTGCGGACTTAATTAAATATTTTTATACTTCAAATGTGTGTTGGTGGAAACTGACTGACTCAAGTATGAAATTTTCAGGTACATTAAAACCAAATGTTAAAATCACACCTTTTGAGACAGTATTTCTGTTAAAGACAGTGTTGAAATTATATCTCTGTGAACAAGCAAACCTGCAACTGTCTTTTGATAATTACTGTAGTTCTACTATTTTTATATTGCTATACTTGAATCTTGTGCTGATATTTAAAGGTCTGGAATGTAGTTAACAACGGTTATTATTGCTTTTCATTGAGGCAAAGGGATGAGAAGATTTTAAAAAAAAGATGTTTTCTTATATTTTTGTATGATGATAGCACAAAAGTCCTGCTTCATGTCTATTTGTGGATGGTTTTGGAACTAAGCCGCTTCATTTTTAAGGACAATAGAAAACACTCTCATCCGCATTCCAAAGATTTGGTCTCTGAAGCAATATGGCTTGTCTCATGGACATTTGTGGGAGCTGTAACTTGCTTCTGTCAAATATAAACAAATGGGTAACTAAAGTGTCCTCGTACTACATATGCAATACATGTGTCTGATTCTAGCTGCCACAAAATGTTAGATTCAAATAAATCCAACTAACATTCCTTCACACAAATTTTATACCAGAGTAAACTCATGTACTGCCATAGAATTAATTGGTTTTTTATGCTAGTGTTATTCAAAGAGGAATCAAGTACAGACTATCTACCCCTCGCAAGAGCACCTAAAATTCGTATAATGATCCCAAATCTGGAACATCTTTGATACCAAATCTGGGACATCATAATGCACCTGGCAAATTGTACAGTAAAATGACATGAACTTTCAAACCCTTTGATAAATAGATATTGCCTACGCTAGTGGTATTTCCATTCCATAGTTGGGGAAAGCCTGTTCAAACAACATAGGAAAGGGAGTCTCAGAGGAGAGCCAGGTAAATCCACAGATACTATATTTATATTGGTGGGTATCTGCATCTATGGATGTGGATGCAGATATCCGCAGCTCATTTTTGCAGTTGCAGATACAAATGTATCTAAACCCCTTCAAAGTTGCAGATATTCCTGGATCACTTTTGCATATGTAAATAGAGATACCAATTTTGTATCCATGCAGTGCTCTTACTCAGAGAACACTGTTTTGGTCCTTATACATACACACTATTTGCTTATAACGAAATCCCATAAAAAGGATCTTTGTTCTTTTCGGCACAAAAAGCCCAGCACTGTGAAGTCAGCACTGTTTCTGGGTGACGGTAAATGAAGCCTACCCTGCACTTCTAGAAAAGACTCAGCAGTTCAGCAGAGCACCTGGGTGCAGTGTCTTATGGCCATACTCAGACACAGGAAACAGACAGGAGGAAAGACAGAGAGAGAAAAAATAACAACCGTAAAGAGGAGATTTAACAGGAGTCGTGGAATAAAAAGAGGTAGTTTGGGAATAGAGAAGTACTTTGTGTGAAGAACAAGCGTGTGTATGTGTACACACATTTTAGCAAGTGGCAGGGTAGCAGAGGGCCAATGTGCAGAAGGAAAGGAACAAGTTCAGAGAAATTCGTAATCAGACTGGTGTTAATTCAGATTGGTGCTGCTGACTCATTTTTCTTGTGCTGTCACTATTCTGATTGTTACTGGTTACCCCTCAAATGAGCTTCCCACAAGCAGAGTAGAATCCCAATTTAATTAGAAGTTAGTCCCACAATGGAGTAAACATTTATAGCAACTATATAAAATAGGCACTTCTGATCAGTTTGCCAAGTTATAATCCTTTCAATCTATAAAAGGCCAAGGCGATACTTCATTAGGGTGTAAAAGAAGCAGAAAATTACCTGCAAAGAAATCTCCTTGAAAGTCAAAGACACAACTTAAAAGTAGTTTTGCAAAATAACATTAATGTTGAAGAAATATGCTTAAAGTGGAAATTGCTTTGGGAAGTTGGGAAATGATCTCATGGCCCCGGGTGTCACATAGTAGAAGCAGATCACAGAATAGAGTGCAAAAAGACAGGACAGGGCAAGGACAAAGTTAAAAAATGTTGCCAGAGAAGACAGAGAATCTTAAAGTTAAAGCTGGTAACTGCCAGACCTGTTCCTATCCTGAGTAATATTTTCATCTTCCAGCCCTTTCAAACTCTCAAAACAAAATAATCATTTTAGCCTGGAATTTCTCCTGTTTATTTTCATGTCAGATTTCTTTATTTATTTGTTTCTTTGTTTTAATTGGTGGTTGAGTAGAGAGTGTCAAACAGAAATTTCACTTTACAACATTTTTGGAGGGGAAGATCTCTATTACAAATCATGGACAAAAAGAAACAGACCGGGTGTGATTATATATATCATCCAAATTGCAAAGAAAACAGTGATGTTAGAGGGGAAACTAATATATTGAGCAATCCTATAAATTACAGTTTCTGTTTATAAGCAAAGCAGCTGCAGGAAATAACTTAGACAGCAGGCACTAGTGGTCTCACATATTTCATCACTGTGGACATTATTTCATCGTAAGCACATTAAATATGTGCTTAACTTTAAACACAAGTATTTCCATTGTCTTTGTTGGTGTAGAAGCAGGGTCCTAGTCTACTGACTGTCCATATGAAACAAGTTGGAACACTAATTTAAAGCTCACTGTAGGATTTTCTCTCAGTCAGTATACATGGGTATGTCTATACTACCCCGCTAGTTCGAACTAGCGGGGGTAATGTAGTCATCCGCAGTTACAAATGAAGCCCGGGATTTGAATTTCCCGGGCTTCATTTGCATGAAGCTGGCCGGCGCCATTTTTAAATGCCGGCTAGTTCGAACCCCGTGCCACGCGGCTACACGCGGCACGGAATAGCTAGTTCGGATTAGGCTTCTAATCTGAACTAGCTGTACTCCTCGAGAAGCCTAATCCAAACTAGCTATTCCGTGCCGCGTGTAGCCACGTGGCACAGGGTTTGAACTAGCCGGCATTTAAAAATGGTGCCGGCCGGCTTCATGCAAATGAAGCCCGGGAAATTCAAATCCCAGGCTTCATTTGCAACTGCGGATGACTACATTACCCCCGCTAGTTTGAACTAGCGGGGTAATGTAGACATACCCCATGTTATTTATCTATCATCATCATCAACAACCATGGACTCAATGCCTGTTGGTGTCCGATGCCTTCTTTACTATTTCCTTCCATCTTTCCGAGTCCAGTGAAAAGTGGCTTAGTTTCTGTAGACTAGCTCTGTACCAATCTACTATATCATCTACCCATTCTCTGTTGGGTCTGCCTTTCCTATTCAGACCATCCATTATGCCGAATACCAAGGTCTTAACTTTTTGCTTGTCCATTTTGCAGATCTTCCCCAATAGCTGTAACTTCCGTTGTATAACTTTCTGTAGTAGGTTCTCTTTTGGCTGTATCTTCCTATATAATTCCTTGTTGGTGACCTTCTGCATCCATCCTATTCTCAGGATCTTTCTATAACAACGCCTCTCAAATGCCAATATCCTTCTCTTTGATCTAGCTTTGTTTTATTTCTCCGTTGTTAAAGGATGGACATAATAAGTTAAACATATAGTATTAGAATGTACATGTTATGAAAGCATTGATAGTAACTATAGTTACAGTTGCAATGAAATTTTCTGTTATAAAAGGATGTATCTCTTTTTGGTTTGCACTTCAATAACAGTCTAGTCTCCAGATTTGGTACACTGGAGCTTCATAAGTTATCCTACACATTATAGAAAACCGCATCAAAGAGTCACCTTTTGTAACTGTACTTGAGACTTTATTACACACACACACACACACACACACACAAAATCCTGTTCAGCATTATATACAGGGTGATTTCAACAAACCACAGAATCAAACCAATGACCTGATTTTGGTCTCACCTGTTTTTTATACTGCTCATCGTAAGTGATATTCTGACCAGTTCTTCAAGTCACTGCTCTCTCTTAATTAAATCTACCCTAAACAACTAATTTCTATACATTTCCTATTGGATCAACGTACCATAAACACCTAACTCATAATATCATATGTAAATTTAACTGAACCATGTGTGACATATTAGATCACAGAAGTTTTCTTGGGATTGCCCCACAGTATTCTGATCATGTCACTGATGCCTGCCTTCCTGCTCTCTCAGGCTCACCACCACCCTGTCCTTCTGGGCCAGATCACCCCAACTAACCCCAACCAAAGCACAGAGTTCAGGTTACCACCCTTGTTCAGGGTAACACAGAGGCTGAATCAGTTCAGCTATAAGGGTTCAGTACCCAGGAAACCAGCCCCAAAAAGGGACCAAACCCCAAATAAATCTGTCTTATTCTGTGTAACAGTTTTACACAGAGAAAGCTTATAAGTTCATCCCTTTTACCCAGGAAAGAGAGATATGCACAATGGTTACCCTATCCTCCCTTAACAATTACTTTCACTGGCGTTGATAATAAACAAATTATCATTTTTGTTTTATTAAGTACAAAGTAGGATTTAACTGGTTACAAGTCAATATAGTCAGATCAAAGTACATTACTAAGCAAAAATAAAAAATGCCAGCTAGTCCTAACCCACTGAGAAACTTGTTTCACATTGAATAGTGGTAGAAATGTAGCCGTGTTAGTCTGGTGCAGCTGAAACAAAAAACAGGACTGTGTAGCACTTTAAAGACTAACAAGATGGTTTAATAGGTGATGAGCTTTCGTGGGCCAGACCTACTTCCTCAGATCAAATAGTGGAAGAAAATTGTCACAACCATATATACCAAAGGATACAATTAAAAAAATGAACACATATGAAAAGGACAAATCAAATTTCAGAACAGAAGGGGGATGGAGGGGGAAAGGGGGGAGGTAAATGTCTTCAAAGAGAATCCTCTGAACTGTCATTCATGCTTAAATTCGACACTTTACACTCAAATTTGAATAAAGACGCTAATTATCTTACCCATTACAAAGATAGCTTCCCCAATTATCACCTCTAATATCATTAGCTCACAGACATCTACCTCCTCCCCCCCCCCATCCCCCTTCTGTTCTGAAATTTGATTTGTCCTTTTCATATGTGTCCATTTTTTTAATTGTATCCTTTGGTATATATGGTTGTGACAATTTTCTTCCACTATTTGATCTGAGGAAGTAGGTCTGGCCCATGAAAGCTCATCACCTATTAAACCATCTTGTTATTCTTTAAAGTGCTACATAGTCAGGTGCACTCCCCTTTGCCCCTGGCCTCATATCCATTTTTTCCCAAGGCAGGAATTCTTTGTGCACAGTTCAAACTTTTGTCTCATCAAATTGTAAAGTACAAGATCCAAAATGGGCTTCAGCATGGCCACGTGTCTTTGTAAGACCAACCACAGTTTGAGCTTGTATGGGGAAATTTGGGCAAATCCTGTTCAGTGCCTGAACCACTATTGCTTACTGCTAGTACCAACCAAGCCAACAGGTCCAAAATAGGCCTAGACAGCAGCCTCAGCATGACCAAGTTGGGGAGAGAGAAGAAGGTGGCTTGTGTGTCACCGAGATGGCAGCTTGACTCTGTGTCCTTTCTGAGGGCCAGATATCTGTTGAAATTGCTGAGCTATACTTTTAGAAAACAGGAAGCTTGTCCAGATGTCCTAAGGGATATGTCTGACAGGGCATGCAGACACTGGCTAAACTGATGATCAGAAGAAAACCTCTTGCCAAACCTTTAAAAAGTGCTTGCCTAATAAGGTATGGGGTTGGGGTTTTTTTTTGTTTGTTTGTTTTTTGAGTAACGTTATTGTAATACTAATGGATAAAAAGGAAGGAAAGTTTGGGATATTTGGACACTTTGAGGACTCTTTGGGGCCCCTTTGTGGTCTCTACTTCTGGACACATGTTCAGTCTCCACCAATAGATGGAAGACTTGGCCATCGGAAGCCTACCCTGTGTCACTCGAGAGCCACACTCAACTTCAGTAATTATTGAAGGTGGGAGTGTTTTACTAACCAGTTGTGGATGTGTGTAAGTGCTTGTAAAGTACAGCTTTAAGTGAAAGCACTCCTGTGTTGCCCTGTCTATATGCTCCATCTATTGATCACATGTCTCCCTTGAGTGATTTCCTGATACCACCTCAGAGAGAGTAAAGTTACGGGGAGGTTTGGGTTGAGAGAACCCTGGGTAACAAGCTTATAGGACAAACAAGATTATCCACAGATCATTGGCTTGAATGCTGAGCCATTATATTCCTACCCTTAATGGCGCTCATTCACGCATTCAGAATTAAAAGCAGATTCAAACTTCATATGTCTAATTTAACATACAAGCATGATATGTGCATCTTGTCTAGGACTGAAATGCCAATTAAAATTTTTTATCAAACACACATTCAGTAATATATTCTAAAAGCTTAGCATTAAGGTGATCATACATCCCATTCTGGTCAGGACATTTCTGTTTTTAAGCCCTATCCTAGCTGTCCTGATTTTTTTTTTCAAAAGTGGGAATCTGTCCCATTTGCTCTCATCAACTAATGATCAGTTGGCAAGAGGGTATGCCCATGGGGTGTGCACCCTATAGGGGCTCAGAGGAATGTGTGTGGAGTAAGAGCGGGAGAGAGAGTGGTGAAGCCAGCACAAAAGAGGGAGGAGGACAAGGCCCCTGCAAGTAGTAATGCCAGCCATACAGTGGGGAGAAAAGATTTGAGCGAGCAATAAGAGCCAGCTGCATGGGGGGCAGGCAGTGTATGGGAGAGCAATGATGCCAGCACTATATGGGGAGCAGTCTGGGCTTGAATGAGAGTGCTGAGCATGGGTTAGCCCCATGTGAGCTGGGGTAAGGGAGGCAGGACATGGGCCAGCTCCATGTGCAGGAGGAAGGAGGACCAAGGCTCAGAAAAGCAGCTCAGACCAGCTCTTCATGGTGTTTCATTTTCCTTTTGGGAAATATAGTCATCCTAGTTAGTGCAGATATGTCAGTGCATACTTTTTACACATCTTGGTTTGTTGACTTGAAGACTAAATTTCACCATAGTCTTTAACTAAATCAGCTCAGAATTGGTCCAGTATGCAGTGTCTTGCCTACGCTAGACTTGTAAAATGTGTTTATTTAGAAGGTGTTTGCTCACACTTCCTAAGAAAACACCTCTAACTTCCAATCACAATAAATCTTAAAGAAGATAGTCATACAGCAGTTTTAAACATGCATTTGTAGACTTGAATGCCTGTTAGGATCAACTTCCCTAGTGGCTGATCATTGTGCAGGGAAAGCTAGCCTTTAATCATTACTGGGTCTGAGCTCTTTTCCTGGCATAAAGGGGATGTTAAAGCTCATTTATCACAAAGTACTGCAATTTACTTTTTCAACAGAAAAAAACAGAATACAGTAAAATCTGTGATATCCAGCAAGCTCAGAGATTAAGGCATTCTGGTTATCTAAAAATTATGGTTATCTGAGGGTCCCATCAACCTAGGAAAACCAATGGACAATAATAGTAAAACTCAAGTTTTTAATACTGTTAGTTTTGTAGTGTGAAGCAGTTGTTCTCACATTTCTATTTTGAGTTAAAGAAGATTAGTATTTCTTAAATAAAAAATTGTTAAACCAATCATGGTAAACCAAGCCAAGCCTGTGAACCTAAAGATGTGACAGTATCGTGGCTGGGGGCAAAGCCGGTTAACAACATTTTCTGGTTAATAGAGTACTGGATAACAAAGGTTTCACTGTAGTTTCTTTTTATCAACTACATTTAATAGGGAGCAAATGGGGGCAGGAGGTCAAATACAAATATTTTTCACCATTTCTTAAACAGCAATCACTATATGGTAGGTTAGTGTTTTTAAATATAAAAGCAAAAAAAAATGCTGAAATGTTCATGGTTTGTTCATTTTTTTCACTACTGCAAAAAGATCAAAGACTCAGATACACTCAGCATACTAAGGTGTGCCTAAAAGCAATCTGCACATTTTAATTGCTTAGAAATACAAACAGTTCACCAACCCTTTAATTGTTTAATATAAGTTATGAATGTATTAAAACACTTTTGTAAGAGAATGCACCAGAGTGTGTATTTGAATACTTATATTCAAATATTTTTAGTTAGAAACAAAAGCTCTTTTAAGCTAACAACAATAAAGAATTGCAGAAAATCATATGCAACTCACTGGGGCATTTATTGACCTATTCCATCTCCTTTCTTAACTGAGTCTGAGCACTGCTTATGGATGTTATTGATCATGTTTTTTAAAATGACAGATGACCTCCACAATAGCTTGCACCCCAGTATCTTTTAATAAAATGCAGTGTTACTTGTCAATGCCAGCATAATAATTGAACAAGACATTGATGGACAAGACCTTCAATTTACTGTTGAAACATGTAGATTCCCCTGATTAAACTGGTGCTTTTGTGTTTAATGAGCTCATATTGATTCAGTGTTTACTGTTACAGTAAATTGTAGCATTATTGTTCTCAATGCCTTAGTTAAGGTGTTAGCATTTCCATTATAACACCTAGCTATGAACACTGATTTATAATTTTTAATTTAAAATAAAATCTCATTCATTACAATAGAAACCATACAAGGTCTAATCTGGATAGCAAATTCCTTTCCAATATTAAAAATATATATTTGACACTTAAATTCTATGAGTAAGCAAAATAGGAGGAGCTGCATCAAAACATAAGTCATTTCTGCTGTGTCTGACACTTTCAATAAAAGTCTGTGCACTGTAATTAGAATGCCTCAAAAGACTTCCAGGACTGTTCTTCCACTGGGGAATGGAAACTAAAAATATGGTTCTTCTTTCAAAAGTAACAGCTGGGATTAAGAAAGTTTAAATCAATCACCTAACACAAGCCTTGATTCAGAAAAGGATTGGGACTTTAGAACATACTTGAAATTATGCATGTAACTGCCTTCTTAAAAACCAGGAGACGAGGTGGGTAAAGTGAAATATTTTATGCAATTAGCTTTTGGTGGTAAGAGAGAGAACAGAATTGGTCCAAAAAAGATTTTCATCGCACTTCCCTGTCTCTCTAGTATCCTGGGACTGACATGGCTACAGCTACACTACATTCCTCAAACAGGGTCATAATTGATATATACATATTTTTTCTGTAGAAATGTTGCTGTGATATATTTCAAAAAACTGTCTTAAAGCCCAATTCCTCCACTCATATATAGGATTAAGTATACTGCATGGTAAAGTATTACTCATGAGTGAAACCTTGACTACACTGAAGTCATTTTCATAACTTCCATTAATTTGATTGACTACAATACCTCCCTGAACCACACTGCAGTGTATTTTCATTTCTGTAAAATCAAGCTTGTACTACAGAGGGCAATGCAAATATATTTGTCTTCCTGAATCAAGTTTGTTTAATTTCAGGAATTCCTCAAATTTCTCAAGATTACATTGTGTTTTGGTTCTACCTCCTGAAGTGTTTGTAGTTCCTCCTGTAGTTTCCCTCAGTTTCACATCACAATTTCATAGAATCATATAATACTTGAACGGGAAGGAATCTTGAGAGGTCATCACGTCCAGTGCCCTGCACTCATCTCAGGACCAAATATCATCTAGATGATCCGTGACAGGTGTTTGTCTAACCTGTTATTAAAAATCTCCAGTGATGAAGATTTCACAGCCTCCCTGGGTAATTTCTTCCAGTGATCAATCACCCTGACAGGATTTTTTTCCTAATGTCCAATCTAAACCTCCCCTGCTGCAATTTAAGCCCATTGCTTCTTGTACTGTCCTCAGAGGTTAAAGAGAATCATTTTTCTCCCTCTTCTTTGTAACAATCTTTTAGGTACTTGAAAGCTGCTCACATATCCCCTCTCAGGAGGCTTCTCTTTTCCAAATTAAAAAAAACCCAATTCTTTCAATCCTTCCTCTTAAGTCATGTTTTCTAGACTTATCATAATTTTTGTTGTTCTTCTCTGAATCTTTCCCAATTTGTCCACATCTTTCCTGAAATGTGATGTGCAGAACTGGATACAGTACTCCAGGTTTAATCAGTACTGAGGTTTAATCAGTGCAGAATAGAATGGAAGAATTACTTCTCATGGCTTGCTCATAAAACACCTGTTAATGCATTCCAGAATGTTGTTTGCTTTTTTTGTAACAGTGTAACACTGCTGGCTCATATTTAGCTTGTGGTCCTCTCTGACCCCTAGAATCCTTTTCTGCATTATTCCTTACTAGACAGTCATTTCCCATTTTTTGTATGTGTGAAACCAATAGTTCTTTCATAAACTGAGTTCTTTGCATTTTTCCTTATTGAACTTCATCCTATTTACCTCAGAACATTTCTCCAGTTGGTCCAGATCATTTTGAACTGTAACCCTATCTTCCAAAGCACTTACAAACTCTCTCAGATTGGTATAACTTCAACTTTATAAGTATATTCGCTACCATTATCTAAATAATTGATGAAGATATTGAATTGAACCGGTACCAAAACTGATCCCTGCAGAACCCTCTTGTTGTGCCCCTCCAGCATGACTGTGAACCATTGATAACTATTCTCTAGGAATAGCTATCCCACTTATACCTTATCACCTTATTTTCTTCCAGATGCTTGCAAATAAAATCCTTAATTGTTTGTTCCAATATTTTTCCTGTATCAGAGGGGTAGCCGTGTTAGTCTGGATCTGGTAACAGATGTGTTAGTCTATAAGGTGCCACAGGACTCCTTGTCGCTTTTTCAGATTCAGACTAACACGGCTACCCCTCTGATACTTGACACCATGCAAGGCATTAAATTTAGCTGTATGGAGTGGAATAATTTTCCTGTTTCAGAAGTTAAGTTGACTGGTCCCTAGTTGTAATTTTATCTATTTTCCACTTTTTATAGGACTCTTTTTTGATTTTTAAATTATTCAAGATCTCCTGGTTAAGTCAGGGAGGTCTCTTGTCATACTTCCTATATTTATAGGCATCGGAATAGTTTGCTCTTGCATCCTTAATATTGTCTCTTTGAAAAACTGTCTTCGGTTGTTTTTCCTCTTAGACTCGCTTCCCTTAGGACCTCACATATCAATTCCCTGAGTTTGCTGAAGTCTGCCTTCTTGAAATTCATTGTCTTTAGTTTGCTGTTCTCCCACCTTCCATGTCTTAGAATCATGAACTCTATCATTTCCAGGCCACTCTCACCCAAGCTGCCTTCCGCTTTCAAATTCTCAGCCAGTTTCTTCCTATTTGTTTAAATCTAACCCTTTACCCCTTTCATTGTACCCAGAGATTCTCAACAAATCTGTCATCTATGCCCATTTTAACCTCAGTCCAAGTGTCTACATTTTTTATATATATAAGGAAACACCTCCTCCATTTTGCCCTGTCCTTCCTCAGAAAACTGTACCTGTCTATACCAATATTCCATTCGTACATTTTATCCCACCAAGTCTCCATGATACCAACTATGTCATAATTGTGTTTATTTACTGGCATTTCAAGTTCTTCCTGCTTATTCCCCGCTTCTCACATTAGTATATAGACAACTAAGATATTGATTTGATTTTAAAAATGAGTAGTCCGGTGGCACAGTAGAACTAACAAATAAGTATCATGAGCTTTCATGGGCAAAACATACTTCTCTGCTTTTGATTAACATATTCCACACACCTTCACTGAAGCTATTGATAAACATATTGATTAGTATTGGATTGAGAGGAATACCCACAAGAGCTAAGAGAGCCCTAATTTTCAACCTGACAGTGCATCATAAATATTGATATTTTGATTTTTCATTAAAATCAGTTGCATAGATCCATATGACTTTCCTGATACAATGATTACATTATAATCTTTCTATGCAGGTAATTTTTCCTACCTGGATAGTTAATCATATGACTCTAGTATTTGACCCTCTCTCAAGCATTTATTAGTTAAATAATAAAAAATTGAATATAATGTGTTAACTGAAAAATATTAAGTGACTGTGTACTTGAAAACTGCACTGAATTGCTTATGCATAAGAGGCTGCTCAAATAAAAATGTTTGGCATTTTTTTACTTTTGAGTATCTAACTATGCAACAGTGTTCTTTTAGTCTCATTTTTGTTTATTTTCAAAGGAGTTTGTAATCTCACATGGAATTCATAATTTTGTAGAGAGCCTCAATTCATCAAAAAATTAGAAACTCACTGAATAGTAGTAGAAGCTACAAGATTGATGTAAAGTAGAATGTAGAAAATAATCAGGGCTTGACAAATAATGCAATCTACTTGCCTATGGCGAGTAGATTGCAACCCGGAAGAGCCGGGTTCGGGCGATCTGTGCATGCGCAGAACGATCTGTGCATGCGGTTCGGCGAACCCTGAAAATAATGATTCATAAACTAGACCATAGTAGCCCAGTACACAGATCACAAAAATGGCAGTTTTTTACTCAAGAGTGAAAAACCTAATGAAGAAACAAAAGCAGAAAAAAATAGTGTATTAGAAAATAAGTATGCCTAAAAACTCAGCAATATAAGTCTGAAGATTTCAGTACTGTATTTTCATCTGTGATTATTTTTGCATTTTCATGGTTCTAAAAGACACATCACTAATTCAGTAAGGGTGCAGTAAGCACCCTAAACTTGAAATAAGATACACAATTTGCACTATGCAAATTGTGCATCTTATTTCAAATCTATTTTAAAATATCTTATTTTGAAATTTGGCGCATCTACACAGCACCAAATTTCAAAATCACACGCTATTTTGAGCCATTCCTTATCCCTCATGCAACAAGGTTTACCAGGATGGCAAAATAGCATGCCTGTTATTTCAAAAAATACTTTGAAATAACCGACGGCTTATGTAAGCACTGGGTAGCTATTTTGGGATCTGGTATCCCGAAATAGCCATGCAGTGTAGATGTATCCTAACAGAAGCACAGATATAAATGCTGAGATATGCAAATTCCCGAGGAATTGTATCTTCTTCTGATCTCACTTGTGAAAGTGTAAAAGAGTGGCTTTTTGAAAAAGGGGGGGTGGGTTGCCAAAAAAACGCATCCCAATTTCTTCCGAAAGTGAGATCGGAAGAAGATATGCAAATTTCTACGGACTTTGCATATCCTCTTTCTAAACTTCAGCATAGTCTAAATGAGCCCTAGTGCTAGAGGCTGTCCCTGAAACCCAAACTGTTCACAAACTCAGCTACTGTTCATAAATTCAGCAAAAAATAAAGAGAAAAAAACCCTCAGACTTTATCTATCATCTTGAAGAGTAATCCTATGAAAAATATGCCTAATTATTATTCCTGTGTATAGATCTGACAAAAATCCTTTGAAAGGAAGCAAAATAAAATGTACAGATTTTGAAACTGAGAAAACACTTAGTACTTTATAAATTCAAAGAGCTATAAAACTTTAACTAATTAACAAACCTCTCATCATTTGCCATAACTTAATAGATGTTGTAAAAGTCTTTTAAACCAGTAAACTAAACTGTATAGTATGTACATATACTACATACTTTCTTAATACATGAACACAGCAAAACTAAGTAACCATATAGTTCTGTATCTATAAACATTAGTGTACATTTCAGCCACTTCCCTAACCATCTCAGACCCTATGGATGTTGATCACATTTGTTATTCCACATGTGAAAAATTCAAATATTCAAAACTTTAAATTCAGCTAGTATTATCAAAATCAAGTGCGCAGAATCATGGAAAGGCACCAAAAAAAGATAAATCTGGTTTAAAATCATGGTAGGATGGTTTCTGAGTCTTTGCGGTAGGTACACTTCCTTCACATTTCGATGCTATTTTCTGCAATCATGAGAGTTGGAAACATCGAAGTGGAGAGTCTCATGTAATATGTTGATCCCAGCAGATGGTGCTTTAAGAAAAACACCTGATCTATTAAGACTTATGATGAAATTGTATGAGTTGGTAATCTGCTTACTTAGCCTTTCTTGGCTTATCTTTCTGACATTAATAGGATTTTAAAAATTTAATAGGATTTTAAAATTAAGCTATTTCTGAAGACCTTGGTTGTAAACTGACCTACTTACATTGGTTGCAGAGGAGCTAGGCCAATTCACAACAGTCAAGGTTCTGGTACTACATGTACTGTAACCTACTGTAAAAAATTCCAGTATATAATCTACATATACATTTTAGAGGGTGTTGGTTTGCAAATCCATTTGTTCAAAAACTTCTAAATGGCAAGAGCTATGGCCACCAAATATGAAATGCAGCTTTCTCTTCTCCTACCGTAAAGCAAGGTCAGGGTTTGGTTGGTCAGCAAGGTCAGGGACAACTGGAAGACCTGGGAAAAGGGAGGAGCTGCTGTTTAGAGACACCATATGAGAGTGACCACCAGGAGGGGCAGAGAGCTATACTGCAGAGTATCCACTATGGGTAGTCATACCACAAAAGGAGTGCCTAGCAGGACTGGAACAGGAGTCCACCATCTTGCCTGACATCACACCCATGAGTAGCCCACTTGCCTCCAAACTCTTCCCCCTCCCAGCCACTGGCCGCAATATTGGAGAGGGGGGAGAAAAAAGGCCCCGGTGGTTGCGAGGAGGATTTAGGAGGGACGGGGGGAGAAGGCAGCTGGCAGGCAACAACAGGTCCCTGGTGGACTGAGGAGGGGCCTGGGGAGGGAAGACAATGGTGGCAGTCTGGGAGAGTCTGGTAGGGAGAGAATAGGTCCCTGGCCTCAGCCTCCTGCACACATCTCCCCTACCACATACCCAAGGCCCCGCCCTGAAGGATCTGGGCAACACCTGGTAAGTTTGCTAGTTATTAGTATGTTGTATTATTTGACAAAACAACAATATAATGAGACATTGTTTTAGACAGAAAGAACAAAAGATGTTACAATGTGGTTTATAATTCCTCAACTCTCAATGATAATAGGATGTTCTGAGCACAATTATTTTCCCACAATCCAAGTACAATCTTTATTTACAGTTGGCTATTCCAATAATCAAGGCAAAAGGGGTTTAGATAGATAGATAGATAGATAGATAGATAGATAGATAGATAGATAGATAGATAGATAGATAGATAGATAGATAGATAGATAGATAGATAGATAGATAGATAGATAGATATACAAAAAGGAAAAAGTTCAGATAGCAATAATTTCATTATACATTTACATTTACAGAGTTTAATAAAATAGGCTGCAGGCTGTTAAGCCCATGTCCTGAATCCTGGGGTAAAGAAAACTGCATTAAAATGCAAAGCATAACATTGATCACTCCAGCAAATTAAACTGGTTTTTTCAATTTATTTAAATGCATATGACAAATTATAGGAAATGTATCCTTTCAGGCAGATTGTTACACATTCCAATCTGAGGCTACGTGACGCTGCACAGAAATCTATCCAGAGGCTTAAACCAGTACAGAATGCAGCAGCCTGCATTTGAAATGTTTCCTCTCAGTGGCAGCATATTAGAGCTCCATGAACTACCCTGGTTGTCAGTTAGTTTTTCAATGGATTTCCAATTGGTTTTGACCTATACAGCCCTACATTGGGATCTACCCCTTAAGGGTATTCTGCTTTTTCCTTGGAGTACTGCCACAGCTATGGTAAGCAGAGGCCCTTAAGTTTAAACCTACCTATTACAAAAGGGGTGGTGCTGAGGACTACTGGCAGTGCATTCCATGGACTTCCTTCCTTTGGATTACTGTGCTAATCAGGGCCTGAAATAGCCTGTATTTATTGACCTACTAAATATGTTGAAAAGCCCATTAGTTTGAGTGAGCAATAGTGGAGCATAGAGCTAACTTTTTGTTTTTAAGGGGTTTTTTGTTTGTTTTTTTAAGGATGGGATTTCTGTCTAGGTGGGAAATGCAACGGGGAAGTATAAACCATGCAGATCATAAGACTGTGATCACAAAATTGTGAAAGAATGAAGAAAATGTTTCTGCCTTTTTTTGTATCTCCTTTGTTCTTGCGTTTTACAATGAATGTCAAAGGTCTGGATGGTGTTCATTGGTGTGGAAATTAATATTTCAATAAATGCATACATACATTAAAATCATAAACACATTAGATGTGTTATTTTTTTAAAATGTTCATTTATAAAAACATGATTTGTAAAATGTGGCCTTACTCTTTATTTAATATTAAATAAAATCATACACAGTTATCCACCCAGACTATCATAAACGGTTCAGCTGAACATCAGCAACAGTGACCTTTCCTGCTATAGTACACTGTATAGTTGGCTAGCCATTCACAGCCTTTGTTTAATCCTAAAGTGATGGTGTCAAATTTGCAGATGAACTGAGTTACAAAGGCTGTGAATGGCTAGCCAACTACAAAAGCAGTTCCTCCTCTCTTGGTGTTCACACCTCCACATCAGCTGCTAGAAGTGGACCTCATCCTCCTGACAGAATTGACCTCGTTATGGTTAGCCTTACTCTTGATTGGAACTCTTTTCTTATGCTTGTATATTAATACCTCCCTCTGGAATTTCCACTACATGCATCTGATGAAGTGAGTCTTTGCCCACAAAAGCTTATGCTCCTATAAATCTGTTAGTCTATACTGTGTTTAAAATTTTCTACAAATTCTCAGTTACTGTTTTCCTAGTACAGCACCTCCATCCGTGCCAGGACGTGTGTCTGGTGAAACCGAACAGTTTTCCAACTTAAGATATGGATATATATCTATAGCACATTTCCTACCTTTGGAAATAAATCCTCTACAGCAGCGTGTGCAGGCAAATAATTAAAATGTAATTGCTCACTGGGAACTTGTTGCATAATTCAGTATCTGCCTTAATAATGGGAGCAAACAGTACGGTTTAGGTATGTTTTTAGAAGCAGATTGAGCTCTTTTCTAAATTCAAGATGAAAAGCAGCCAGATAACTAACTGCATTTGATTTTTAGAATAAAATAGGCAGGCAAATTGGGAGAATAAAGTATCATGATCAAAGCTCCATCACAATATGTTTACAAAGCTGAGAAACTGTGTACAATGGTTTTGGTGCTTTTATTCAAAGTTCTGTCAGAAACTGATGCTTGATTTTGGAGCAGACAATTTTTATCCTTCAGCTATTGTAGAATAAATGCATCCTAGAAGTGACATACTAAGATTAGAGGAGAAATAATAGACCTCAGAAAATCCTGCTTGCCTATACCTGAGGTAACTGGTGTAAACTTCAAAGGAAGTCATTTGCCTCCTGTATACTGTACTTTGATACATTAGTGCTATATGTGGTATTCTTCCACCAGACGTCATTTAGAAGCAGTAAGGACAGGTTTCAATGATGTCAAGGGACTAAGTACTGGAGCTAGGGATCTGGGAGGTTCTGTAGCATGCCCTGACTGTTTCCCATTATATACACAATTTACAGTTTGGTTCAATGGCTCGCAGCACCTCCACTATAAGAAATGTTGCAATACCCCTGGTTTAAAATAAATAAATAAATAAATAAATAACAAAGTGATTGTGTCAAGCCCCACCTAAAACCTTATCCCCTCCACCTCTTGTCACCTTTATAACTTTCTCCCCTTCTGACAAGCATTGACAAGTCCCTGAAAATATGAAACTGTCAATACCTTTTAGTTGGTAGACTGAGGTTAGCATCTATTTACATAGAAATGAAATGAGAATAAACCAAAACAGCATATCAAAGGTATGAGCAATCTCACAGTCAAATTATTAAATGTCCAAAATAATCCTATCCTCCTAAACCCCACAAGATCAGTTAAGGTCAGTGATGAAGGCCGCAGTCAAATCTGCAGAATTCTAGTAAAATCCATACTGTAATGTTGCACTCCATATTGTTTATGGAAATATGCTTATGGATAGGAATATGGCATAACTCAAATATGATCTATGCAAATACCTCATGTAACATATAATTTGAAAAAGTTATAATTTGCTGAATGTGTCTGTTCTATTGTGTATGTATCATTCCTGTATTTGAAGTTAGAAATACCAAGGTTAAACCTATTTACTAATCTACACATGCTGAGTGAGGGCCATTAGTAGTACTTAAGGAGCTTAATGGCACAGTACTTGGGACAATGATCTGTGAATAGTTTTACTTTTCCTGTAAATCTGGACTACGGCTAGTCCTGCCAAGACATGTGGACAGGTCACCTGAAGCTGCAACCCATTTTGGATGTTTTTCCATGGGAAGTATGAAAAAGTTTAAACTGTACACAAAGGTTTCCCACATTAGGCAAAACCTATATATAGATGGAGAAGCAGACCATTGGGGACATAGACTCCAGAAAACCCATGTTTACCAGCTAAGACAGAGGTGGACACCTTGTGGCCTGTGCACCACATGTGGCCCACTGGGGCTCCACCAGTGGCCCATGGACCCCTTGATTGCCCTTCTCTCCCACATGCTCAATCTGTACACATTTTATGCAGAATAAGACACATTTATCTGGGTTTCTGATCCCACTGGGACTGTTCAGTTGGGTGTAGGGTCAAGTCCCTTTGACTGAGCCTTCCCAGAGATGAGCAGCTTCCAGTGTCTGTGTTACTCTACTGTGGGCTGCAACTCCACATCTGTGACATCACTGGAGGAGACTGAGGGCCCTGGTTTAGCAGGACAGGGTAAGTGGTCTCAGTGGTATTTCAGCACGTCAAGTGACAATCCCAAGGAGATCTCTGTGACTAAACCGGTTACACATACCACCTAACAGCATTTTCAGAGTCAGTTACAGGTTGGACCTCCCTGGTCTGGCACCCTTGAGACCTGACCCATCTCAACTGAGGTAATGTGCCAGATCAAGGGAGGTCCCCCTGTCACCAGCCCTCAAGGACACTGCCCTTCCTCTGACTGGCTCTGCTCCAGCCCTGCTGCTACAGGGCTTGGGCTTGGCTCTGACCTACTTCTGCCAGCTGGCTGGGGCTCTCCAGGGACAGATCTCCCCATCTACCATGGTTATGCTTCTGTCCTGCCTGGCTGGGGCTTTCCAGGAATGGGACTCTGTGGCTGTCCACTGCTACTGCGTCCAGCCGGGAATTCCCATGGTCAGGATTCTGCGGCTGCCCCACTACTGCCGTGCCCAATTGTGGCTCCCCAGGATGGGGCTCACCAAATCCGATGGTAGGGCTCACCACTGCTAGACTCCTGACCATCTTAAGCTCCTGGCGCTGGGGCTCTCAGGTCCACCAACATCTGTGATCCTGACGGATCCAATTCCAAAAAGCCACCATCACCGCTGCTATTCCACTGAGGTTCATATATACCTTTGTTGTCATAGTCCATGTGCACCTTCCAAATGGGCCAGAGAACTGAATATATCTATTACATAAAGATCATTCTTAGTCAGCCTTCCCACAGCGTTAAAACTATGTGCTGTAATGTTTTGTGTTGGTAGAGTTGGGGAGGAAGGATTGTGGGGGTGGGGGGAGAGTGGTAGTTGTTGTTTCTTTTTTAAATGTCCAAATGTGGTTAAGTTAGAGAAGGCAAGGCGAGAGAAATGCGCCTTCCACTTTGTGATGGCCCTTCCCTAGCAGCCAAGAAAGCTTTATCTCTTCAACGGATAAGTTTTTATTTTATGGTAGAAAGTTCCTTATGCTAGAGGACCATAATTATCAATCAGTCTTTCCCCTGTAATATCTGGCAGCCTTTTAGATATGCTGGGCCCAGGCAATTTTGTGTTTTGGAAATAATATCAGAGATTTTGAACGTGATTTAATATTCTATGGGAAGCTAGTATAGGGATGATCCACAATATTTTGTAGCTGTTGGGGAGACATGGTGCCACAAAAGTCTGGGAATATCACATTGCTGTCATCCAGACAGGAGACAATGAAGGCATTTACAGGATAGGACAAAGTCTCCTAACTAACTGGCAATAGTAGAAAGGCTTCCATATCAGGAGAAATTAATAAGACTGGGACTTTTCAGCTTGGACTAAGAAGGATTATGACAGTGGTCTATAAAATCATCATTGATATGAATGAAGAAAGTAAATAAGGAGATGTTATTTACTCCTCATAATATAAGAAGTAAGGGTTACCAAATGAAATTAATATACAGTATGTTTAAAACTCACAAAAAAGGAACTGCTTTTTCACAGAACATATACACGACCTCTGGAACTCCTTGCCAGAGGATATTGTGAAGGACAAGAATTGCTACAGGTTCAAAAAAGAACTAAGATAGATCACTCGATGATTACCTGCTCTATTCATTCCCTCTGGGACACTTGGCATTGACCACTGTCAGAAGACAGGATACTGGGCTAGATGGACTTTTGGTATGATCTAGTATGGCCATTTTTATGTTCTTTAAATATTATTTGGAGATATTGCTGTGTGACAGCTTAGTGTTAGTGAGAAATCAAGGAGCACTGTTAAGTTACTGACCTGCTGTGGATATTTACCTTCAACCAAAGGAGTGCGCACTGGGGGCTACAAATTCTTCAAAATTTTCTCTTTTGTACACCAGCATCTGTCCTATTTTTTTCACCTTGAACCAGCTGTTCTCCATCTATGATCTCATCCAAGCATGGGGCAATCTTAGTGGTAGTAGTTTGGAGGACAAGTAGAACTGCTTGTTATCTGTATATTGCTGGCACTTGAGTCCAAGTCACTTTGCTAGTTCACCTAGGGCATGTCTACACTAGGGAATTAGTTCAAGAAAACTAAATTTGACTTATCTCCCAATTTTACAAAATTGAAATAGGGTGTCCCACTACAGGGAAGCCTCAAAATTAGTCTGAAGCAGGGTCCATTCATGTGGACACATTATCTCAACTTAGGGCCTGACAAAGCACTGGGAAGAAATTAGTTTGAATTAATATGAGGAGTAGTTATTTCAAAATAGCAGCACCAGGGTGTCCACACTAATGCTATTTTGAAATAACTATTTAAATAAATTAGCATTGTTCACTGAGGAAAGCAACAGCACAGCTTTCAAAATAAGCAGCTGGTTATTTCGAAATAACGGGCTTGGTAGTGTGGATGCTCCATTTGTAATTTTGATTTAAGTGGGTTATTTTGAAATAATGCCCTACTGTAGACCAGAGCCTAGTGGTTACACGTAGATATTAAATAAGACCAGAACTGCTCCAGGCCAGAACCACAAAGTTAGCTCCCCAGCTTGGTCCTACAAAGATTGTTTCACAAAGTGCCCAGACTCTTGAAGGGGAATCATATCATAGGGCAAGACCTATACAGCACATGCCTCCTCCTTGACAAATGAACTGTTTAATTCTGATTCACTTAGAAGAGTTACATGGAGTAATTAATGGGACAGTACAGCAGAATGGTGCAGCAGAGTCAGCTCCACTACTACTGCTGGCAGTGGGAGGAGGGAGCTTGGAAAGCAGGCAAAGGGAAGGATTACATACACAGGGAAATGTAATTGTTGCTGTGTTGTCCCAGGGTATTAGTGAGAACACGTGGGAGAACTCTTCACTCTCTCACTAAGAAAAACTGGTCCAATACAGGGTACTATCTCACTTATCTGTTTCTCATACTCAAGGAAGACAGTCTTAAATGTCATGGAACACTGGCTTCATTACCTACGGAGTCAGCTACTTCACGTACATCACTGAATCCAGCCTAGGGGAAATAAGAAATGAGCGAGAACACGGAACAACTAAAAGCTGCTTATATGGGGTTTGGTTATTTCCTTATATGTTTTTATGCCAATGTTGGTTCTTAGTCACTTGACTAACTAATCCTACTGATTAATCATACTGGCACCAGGAGGCTAAAGATTTGTACAGCTTTTCAAAAATCTCCAGTATAATTATTTTGTGACTTTGCAAATGCCATTCCTGTTAAAGAAGAGCTATGGTTAGGATAGTCTCTGAAAATAACCTTTGTTGATTTTAGCTGAATTGAATGAATGAAACAGCCATTTAACAGAACAGAAAGCTCTATTTACATAATGTAGAGATGGTGACAAACTAGTAAAACATGTGAAAACCCAAATTAACTTTTACACCGCCTTCTTAAAGTGTCAGAGTCAGTTATTTGAATTTGGGATTTCAGATGCACGTCTGTGTGGCCACCACTGATATTAGTGAGAGTTATGTATGAATGCACCTAAGAAAAGAAGGTTTTTTGTGTATATATAGTGCTCCCTAATATTTTAATTTCCCCTCCTCCATGTATCAGCAGCCACTTGAGTCACTGGAGCTTTGCCGTGTTGAAGAGAGAGTCTCTTTTGTAACCCAGACTCATAATATGTGTCTAGAGCTAGGAAATGAAGAGTGTTTCTAGAACTCCTGTGTCACACCCATAATAAAGAATGTGAAAAGAAGACTGAAATTTTGTCAAAAACAAAGCAAATTACTTCCTTACTTTGAAAGAGAACCTCATAAACAACTAGAGGAGGTAGTTTCGGTGCCTTAAATTGTCTTGAAATTGTTTTGCAGAGAGAACAAATAGTGTAAAATACAGGCAGTCCCTGGGTTACGTACAAGATAGGGACTGTAGGTTTGTTCTTAAGTTGAATCTGTATGTAAGTCGGAACTGGCGTCCAGATTCAGCCGCTGCTGAAACTGACCGCCAGTTCTGACTTACATACAGAATCAACTTAAGAACCCCAAGCGTCCCCAAGTCAGCTGCTGCTGAAACTGATCAGCAGCTGATTCCAGGAAGCCCGGGGCAGAGCAACTCTGCCTCGGGCTTCCTGTAGTCAGCACTGGTCAGTTTCAGCAGCGGCTAAATCAGGACGCCTGGAGCAGAACAGCTGGGGTGCTGCTGGGTTGTTCCAGTAGCGCCGCTCCTCGGCACTACTGGACCAACCCAGCAGCACCCCATCTGCTCTGCCCCAGGCGTCCTGATTCAGCCGCTGCTGAAACTGACCAGCAGCGGCTGAATCAGGACCAGAGCAGCTGGGGTGCTGCTGGGTTGGACCAGTAGCGCCTAGAGCGGCGCTGCGGGACCAACCGGCAGCACCCCAGCTGCTCTGCCACAGGCATCCGGAGAAAAGCCTAGTCTTCTGGGGGCGGGGGGCGTACTAGCTGCGCCCCCCCCCACCCCAGCAGACCAGGAAGACAAGGGCAGCGGACCGAGACGCACCGCGGTCCTGCCGCCTGGGTCCTCCGCGGCTTTGCTCCCAGTCTCCCTGGTCTGCTGGAGACCAGCAGACCAGGGAGACGGGAAGCAAAGCCTCTGAGGATGCCGGCAGTGGGACAGCCGCGGGGCGTCTGGGCTGTCCCGCTGCCGGCTTCCCCTGTGGCTTTGCAAAGCCTCGGGGAAGCCGGCAGTGGAGCAGCCCAGGCGCGCCTGGGCTGCCTCGCTGCCCGAGCCCCTCCGCGGCTTTGCTCTGAGTCTTCCTGGTCTGCAGACCAGGGAGATGCAGAGAAAGCCCCAGAGTACACGGGCGGCAGGACCGCGAGGTCCCGCAGTCCGTGTACTCTGTGGCAGCTCCGTTCGTATCTGCGGATCTGACGTAAGTCGGGGACTGCCTGTACTCCACAATAACAAATGAGGCAGGCCCAGAATCTTGGAAGATCTGGGGTGGGAAAACTTTTTTGAGTTGGAGGCCAAGGATCAGTGTTCCCTCTAAGTTGCGTGGTAGCACAGCTTCACAGGTGATTAATCAGCCCTGCCCAATTAGTAACTTCAAGCTTTGTGCATGGAAGGAACACTGCCAATGACACACAGAAAAATCAGTCGGAAGCCACACACAAGACAGAAGTTAAAAACAAAAAACCCAACCCCAAAACCCCACTGACCTGATCCCAAGTGAGGAGAAAATAACCCCCTTAGTCCTGGCTCCCAACTGAGAATCAGGGGAAAAAAGACACTCCCCCAACTCCCTAGTTGTAAGGGGAAGGAGGCTCAGGGTTTTCCCCCTGCCAGGCACATCTTCCCCTCAATCAGTCACAACTAGCAGGCCCAATCCAAGCTAGTTGGATTGGGCCTGCAGGGCTCAGGGTTCACCCCTCGCCTGCAGCAAGCATTCCAGACATGGTCTCCCCTGCATGGCTGGAGTGCAAGACGGCTACGTCTAGACTGGCCCCTAATTCCGGAAAAGTCATGCAAAGCAGGTAAGTCAGAATAGGGAATTCCGCGGGGGATTTAAATATCCCCCGCGGTATTTAAATAAACATGTCCGCCGCTTTTTTCCCGGCTTGGGGAAAAGCCGGAAAAAAGCGTCTAGACTGGCCCGATCCTCCGGAATAAAGCCCTTTTCCGGAGGATCTCTTATTCCTACCTGAAAGTATAAGAATAAGAGATCCTCCGGAAAAGGGCTTTATTCCGGAGGATCGGGCCAGTCTAGACGCTTTTTTCCGGCTTTTCCCCAAGCCGGGAAAAAAGCAGCGGACATGTTTATTTAAATCCCGCGGGGGATATTTAAATCCCCCGCGGATTTCCCTATTCTGACTTACCTGCTTTGCATGACTTTTCCGGAATTAGGGGCCAGTGTAGACGTAGCCAACCTGTCTTATGTTGCGGGGGGTGAGGAAGGGGGCACAAGCCATGAGCCTTGTGGGCCAGATCAAGGCAAGCCACAAGCTGGATCCAGCCCATGTGCCGTAAGTTCCCCATCCCTGATCTACAGTATTATCTAGCAGAGCAAAAGAGGGAAAGCAAACTGCAAGATAAAGTAATCCAAAAACATCACAAATATTGTCATGCACGCAGGAATGTCACATGGAAAATAATCATTTTTATTACAAGAAACTAGCTGCCAGATGAGACTGTAGAGTATTATATTGCAGACTTACCAATTAAAGACAAATTGTGTGAATTTTAAATATTAGCAGGTGGACCAATCAGAAAATAAATTATTAGGTGAATATGAGATCAACACAAAGTTGTTAGAAAAATTGATTAGATTTTGCAAAGAACAATGGATATTTGCAGGACTGATAAAACTGCTTCTCAAATTGAAATAAGAGGAACTGAAAGAACTAACATTTATCTAATTAAAATGTATATTAAGAAATAAAAAACAGAATTTAAATGGCAGAGACCAGATTTATTTGCAAGGAATGCCAGGGAAGGCACAGTGTGAAAGTGAGTAGCACAAGCGTTGTGATGGTATGAAGACAGTAGAATCATAGGGTTAGAAGAGACCATGAAGGTCATCTAGTCACTGCAAGATTTGTTGTGTCTAAACTGTCCAAGACAGATGACTAGCCTCCTTTTGAAACCCTCCAGTGAAGAAGCTTCCATAGTCTACTTAGACCATCTCTTCCATTAGCCTACTCTTCTTATAGTTGGGAAGTGTTTCCTGACATTTAATCTAAATCTACTATGCTGTAGTTTGAATCCACTTCTTCTTGTCTTACCCTCTTTTGCAAAAGAGATAAACTGTTCTCGATCTTTTTTTTTGTCAGCCTTTCAAATATCTGAAGATTATCATATACCCTCATAATCTCTTTCCAAGCTATGCATACCCAGCTCCTTCAGCCTTTGCTCACGTCTTGCATTCCATCCCTTTGATCATCTTTGTCACTCACTTCTGGACCCTTTGAAGTTTCTCCACAACCTTTCTATATATTGGTGACCAAAATGAGACACAATACTCCAGCTGAGGCCTTCCTGTGCCTAGTAGAGCAGTACTGTCATCTCCAGTGCCTCTACTAATGCAGTGAAGATACAGTGGTAAGCAGACCTAACTATATTGACTTCAGCTGTGTGAATAACATAGCTGAAGTTGTGTAACTTAGGTCAATGCCCAAGGTAGTATAGACAGGGCATAAGTCTGTGTCCAGTGTAAGTGAAACTGAAGCTTCCTCTCACAGATCCAGTAAAATGGACAACCAGTGCTGCCAGGGTCATGCTAGTGCTAGTAGAACAATTAGGCAAGGCAACACTTAAGCAACACTCTGAATAGAAGTGGGTTTGAGGGGGGAAGTTTAACAGAGTTCATTCAACCAGAATAACAGGAAAGCATCTTTGATGGAATCAAGACTGTGACTTTGTAGGGAGCAAAACTGATAATATTTCTTTTTGGTTTTGGCTTCAAAGAGGTCTACCTGAGGATTCCTCCTGTGCTAGAAAATACATCTGGCTACATTCTGACGGAGAGACTACACATGGTGACTCATAAATGATCTATTAGGCAGGCTGCTAAATCATTCTGTGAATTAGGCTATGAGACCCCAGAATCTCATGCAGTTTCTAGCTGTTGTGACCCGGTGAGCTTTGAGATCCACAAGAGATCAAATTGTTTACAACCTCATGCCCGGAAGGAAAGTTCTCCCTTAAGTATAGTCCAGTACTGCTCCTGTTAACTCTATCCTCTGAACTGAACATCTACACTGTAGCCTTCTTGCAGAAAAGCATATGCAAATGAAGCGCAGCATGGAATATTGCCGTGCTTCATTTGCATGAGTAATGAGCAGCCATTTTTGCACAAGAGGTTTTTGCACAAAAATGAGCAGTGTAGATGGCTCCTTTTTGCACAAAACCCCCCTCTTGCGCAAGAACCATTCTTCCAAGCACTGAAGAAGTAGGAAAAGTGATTTGCAAATGCAGAGATGGCAGCATCTGGCATCGTGGAAATTGGTATGGGTATCCACAAGCAACTCATCAAAATGCTTGTTTATCACCATGGGTATCTAAATGGAGCATGCAGAAGCAGAAGAAGGTGGTGGTGGTCTGTGCCCAAAGATTCTTCTTTCTATGTAAAAGTGACGAGGAGTCCCGTGGCACCTTATAGACTAACAGATGTATTGGAGCCTAAGCTTTTGTGAGCAAAGACCCACTTTGTCAGATGCAGTGGAAATTCCAGAGGCAGGTATAAATATACAGGCATAAGAAAAGAGTACCAACCCAGAGTAAGGCTAGAGATAACAAGGTCAATTCAAAAGCGGCGAGGAATCCTGTGGCACCTTATAGACTAATCGAAGTGTTGGAGCATAAGCTTTCATGGGCAAAGACCCACTTCATCAGATTCATGTCATATGCATCTAACGAAGTGGGTCTTTGCCCACGAAAACTTATGCTCCAACACTTCAGTTAGTCTAAAGATGCCACAGGACTCCTCACCGCTTTTGCAGATTCAGACTAACACAGCTACCCCTCTGATACTTAAGGTCAATTCAGTACCTCTGTGTACATACATACCTTTCTACATATGTCTGGATGAAGAGCTGGGAAAGAGTAATGATGGGTCTGCTACAAATAGAAATATTTTCTCAGCAGAGCCAGATATACAATCCCCCAAACTGTAAAGTTGTCCTAGGTTATGTCTAGACTACAGGGTTTTGTAGACAGAAGTTTTGTCGATAGATACTGTTGACAAAGCTTCTGTCGACAAAGAGCGTCTAGACTACAGCCAGTTCTGTTGACAAAGCAAGCCGCTTTGTCGACATAACAGTGTGGACGCAAAGGACAGTGTAGATGCAATAATGCCTTCTATCGACAGAACTCTGTCAACAAAAGGCGTTATTCCTCGTAGAATGAGGTTTACATACGTCGACAAAACTGCTGAATTTTGTCAACGTTATGTCGACATAGCTCAAAGGCAGTTTGGACACAGGTATAGTTTTGTCGACAAAAGTCTGCTTTTGTCGACAAAACCCTGTAGTCTAGACACACCCCTAGAGTCTTTCAAGCCATAGAGCAGAGGTGGGGAACCTCTGGCATGCCAGCCACAGATGATTCATCAGGTTTAGCCACTAGTGGGTCACCAGTTGCTTGATTTATTTGAGTGTCCATGGGTCTGGAGTCCTGCAGTTCCCAGTGGTAATTGTTTGCCATTCCTGGCCAATGGGACCTGGCAGGGCCACACTTCCTACAGCCCCCACTGGCTGAGAATAGTGAATCATTGACACTAGGGGCTGCAAGTGGCTGTGCCTATGGACATTCAGATAAACAAACCTTCTGGTAGCGCACGAGTGGCTAATCCTGATGAAGTGTGTGCAGCTTGCAGGCTAGAGGTTCCCTAATTTTGCCATGGAGCTTAGAGTCTGTTTTCTTTGAAAACAGGGAATACCTTTGAAAGAAAGGTTAGATCTTGTTGTGCCTATTAAATTTCATTTAGAAACTCTGAAGACTGTTACTCCCAGCTCCTACTTATGGCCGTAGCAGAAGCCACAGTCCTATCTGCTGAGTCTGGCTTCAAATTTCCCATCATCAACTAAAGAGGAGAACTCCTGCCTAGTGTCTTCCAACAGGCTCAAACATTAAAATTATAACTGTCCATAAGAGCTTATAGTTTGGCAATCCTGAGTGGCAACCCTCTCAGTAGAATAACATTTTCTACCAAATAGATCTCGATTTTTGCTTTGCATGATTTGGACCCTGTCCTCATCAAATTCTAATACACTGGGGCTATGTCTACACTGGCAGCTTCTTGTGGAAGAACTGTTTTGTCGATGAGTTCTTGCACAAAAAGTCTTCCACAAGAGCATGTCTACACTGGCATGTGCTTTTGTGCAAGAGATGTGCTTTTGCACAAGAGCGTCTATGGCAGTGTGGATGCTCTCTTGAGCAAGAAAGTTCTGATGGCCATTTTAGCCATAGGGGTTTCTTGTGCAAGAAATTCATGTTGCCTGTCTACACTGCCCTCTTGCACAAGAGGACTTATTCCTCGTGGGGAGAGGAATAACTCTTCCAGAAGAAGCCCTGTTTTCTGACCCTGTACTATAAATTTACTTGCACAAGAACACGCGTGCAGTGTAGACACCCAGCAAGTTTTGCACAGTTGTTCTTGTGCAAGAAGCCACCAGTGTAGACATAGCATGGAAGTCCAGATCCAACAATAAATAAGGGAAGGAGGAAGGGGAGCAGAGAATGGAAAAAAAAGGAGGGAAAGAAGAAAAAAGAGAGACTGAGTAGATAAGCTTTTTTCTTCCTTCCCTCTATTTTTTTCCTTCTCCGTCCCCTTGGATCTGGGCTTTCAACACTCTGGTCATCTGAAGAAGTAGGTTGAGCTCATGAAAGCTAATATTACCATCTACATGTTTTGTTAGTCGTTAATGTGCTATTAGACTACTTGGCTACGTCTAGACTGGAATGATTTTCCGGAAATGCTTTTAACATAAAAGTTTTCTGTTAAAAGCATTTTCGGAAAAGAGCATCCTTGCCAATCTAGACGCGCTTTTCCGCAAAAAAGCCCTGATCGCCATTTTCGCGATCGTGACTTTTTTGCGGAAAACAAATCCGTGCTGTCTACACTGGACCTTTTGCGCAAAAGTTTTGCGCAAAAGGACTTTTGCCTGAACAGGAGCAGCATAGTATTTCCGCAAGAAGCACTGATTTCTTACAGTAGGAAGTCAGTGCTTTTGCGGAAATTCAAGTGGCCAGTGTAGACAGCTGGCAAGATTTTCCAGAAAAGCGGCTGATTTTCCAGAAAAACTGGCCAGCCTAGACACAGCCCTTGTTTTTTAAGTTTTTCCTGTTACATACAAACTTGGCTACCCTCCTGAAGCTTCTATTAGACTAGTAAGACTGAATTTCTTTTTCCAGAAGCCATTTACAGGATACAAATTTCTCTTTCAGCAGCAACTGAGGATTTGTCAACTATTATTAACCCTAGGGCTGACATGATGTTAGACATGGAGATTCCCAGACTGTTTGCTGACAAGGTTCTGAAGTGTTTGATAAAGAATGGAGGTGCCGCCATTCTTCTTCAGCTTTCGAAGAATCTAAGGGAGAAAAGCTAACTCTTGTAGCCACTCAATATACCATGGGGAATCATCTCTGAGGGCACCTCTAGACTTGCTTTCACTTTCAAAAGAAGATATGCAAATTTGGCATGCATTTGCATATCTTCCTCTGATCACTTTTTAGAAAGAGGATTCGAAAAAGAAAGTAGTCTAGACATGGTTCTTTTGAGAAAAAAAAACCCCTTTTTCGAAAGAACCACTCTTCCGAAAAAAATGAGGCTTATGCGATTCTTTCGAAAAAGGGTGGTTTTTTCTTCAAAGAACTTCATCTAGACAACTTTATTTTTCAAAAGAACCTCTTTCGAAAAAGTGATCAGAAGAAGATATGCAAATTTGCACCAAATTTGCACATCTTCTTTCGAAAGTGAAAGCAAGTTTAGACGTGCCCTGAGAGAAGATGAGAGGGGAATGTGTGTGTGTGGGCATTCAGATGCTCACTAAAGTACAGAAGTAAAATACTTAAAAGTGATGTATAGTATTTCAAACACTATTTATAATGGTTTATACTATTTATGCTGTTTTCTCTGTACATTAAATATTTACTAAGAAACTTCATTTTACAAGGAACTATTAACACCTCCTTACCTTGGTTTTCCATGGAATAGCCCAGAAGTTTAATTTTTTAAACCTTTCTGAAAAGTTCTGAAAAGACAGGGCTCAGGCCTATGCTTCAGAAAAACATGAAAAAAGGTGTAGGAAAAAGGGGAATGTAATACTTAGTGTTACTTCAGCATCTTCCCACCCCATTATTGAGCTACTAGTAAAATAGTAAGTAATAAGCACAGCTGCCTCCCACGCTGCATGGCTCCACAGGGACTGCTCATATTAGCAATTCCTGAACTCAGTAGACTACTGCTTTTTTCTTCCTATTCCCTCCCAGAAGAAGCAGCATTGCAAACAAGGAAGGTGGAAGGAATGACAGAGGTCATAACCCTGGTTCCTATATGCACCAGCCCACAGAGTACTGTCACAAAGAAAGGGTGTGTATGTGTTTGTACACATGCCATATTTTGACTCCCTTTTCCTAGTACATAAGGAGTAGCTGCCGCAGGGGTTGTACCACAAAGAACTAGTACAGAAACCTCTTAATTTAGCTCTTTTCAGTTACCACGGAATGCCTTTTATCCACTGACTTATCTATTTGCTTAATCACAACTTAGTCCTTTCCTCATCCGTCTCAAAACCACGAAGAGGTTTTCACAATATGCTGCATGGTTTTAGTATATTCAACTAATACTAGGTTTTATATTTTGCATCCAGAAATTGATTCTGGAAGTGAAAAGTAAATCCCTTTATCCTCTGGCCATTTGATTTAATTAGGCGAACTCTGCAATCTATTGAAGAAAAGTTGAAAATAATGTTGGCTGAAAAATAGAAATTCTGCAGCAAAGCTACATGTACTTTCAAGTTGGGGCTATGTACCATTAAAACCAGTAAGGTAGTAAAGAAAACTCTGGGGAAATTTAACAGGGAAGTGAAAAAAACCCAAAACAATGCAGAACCCCTGCAAATGAAAAAATAAGGAGATCGATTTCCCTTGAGGAGAAGATAGGCAGCTGAAAAAAAATACTGAAATACAGGATGGGAGATCTTATTTCAGCAGGCACTCTCAGTGCAGAAGGCTTACACTGTACAGCAATATGTATGGCTCGTAAAGGTATGTAACATACTATCTGGCATAGACATGTTTTTAAAAAGTGTAATGTCAGAACTCTTGAGCTAGGTCTATACGAGGGGATAAGTTCAAAATAAGATACGCAACTCTAGTTATGTTAGTTGGAGTCAAAGTATCTTAAATAACATATTGCCACTTTCCACACAGCGGGAGGTTGATGGGAGCACACTCTCCCTTCACCTTCCCTTACTCCTTGTAGGAGCAGGACTATCAGCACCAATTGGAACACCCTCTCAATTCAAATTAGCATGTCTTCACTAGACCCACTAATCCAAACACCGGAAGATCAACCACTGCCTCTTCTCTGTAGTGTAGACAAGCCCTTGGAGTTTATTAGGTACAGCAATGGTACAATCAGAAATAAAGAGAAAATACTGATTCCATGGCAAGAAGATCTAGCTCTAAGGTAAATGCACAATCCAAATGAAACTGTCCTGATTTAGGACCATCTACTAAGAGGCCTACAGATGATTTTCAGTGGAAATAATTGTAGAGTAATGTGTAATTGCAATGTTAGGGTATCAGACTCTGGTTGTTTGCTTATACTTCCAGTGAAATTAATTGTACTGCTAAACTTTTTTATAGTGGAAGTGTGGCAGACTAAGACACACTATTTTCAAATGAATAGGGAAAGGCGAAATCTAGTACTGTATATGGTCATTTGATGGTCTAGTGTATAGTTACAACTGTTTAATTATGCATTTGTATTGCCATTTTTTATCTATTTTACCCATCAACAATGAACTTTAGTTCACTTTTCCTCGACTGGCAATAACTGGTGTCCTGCTACTTAGCCTTGATGCTGTATTATTATTTCAATAATAAGGACAAAGACGTGAAAATAAAAGAAACGGAATTGATTATCAGCATCACTTACTATACTTTAAACACTGCAAAGCATCTGTTTGCCTTGTAGAAATGTATTCATGAGAGACTAAATGTTTAGCTCAAGGTTATGAGATATAAACGGGACAGTGATTATGATATAACCAATGCGTACTTCCATAAAAGGTAAGAAAAATAGGATATTTGAAATTTCAGGGATTTTCCTCATTCTGAAATTTAGTGGATTTATGCAATATGAATTGGGAACTTGTAATTTCAAATATCAGGAAGCAATGGTGGTGAAATGAGTTTTATGTTGGTTCTATTGTTGAGAGTGGTCTGTACTGTATTTTATCCAACTAACACTATTCAGCAAGATTAATAGAAATATGTATTCAAATATGTTCCAGCAGTGAATGAACATTAAAAAGGAGGTTGAAGGTGTAGTGCAGTTTAGTTTAAAGATAAATTGATAGTGACAACTGCCTTCTTTCTCTATGTATTGTTATGGTAAATTTTCCAGACTAACGAGAAAAGAGACACACAAAAAGAACATGATTTCAACATCATTTCTGTGCTGCCCTTTGCCCAAAGAAAAACCATGAGTAACTCACTATTTTGGCAAGTTTAATCTCTTATGGAAATAAGAGCAAGGATGTTCAATGGCTTTGTACAACTTATTACACCATCAGGTCACATCACTCAATAATAATCCAATTATTAAGCTAAATTAGAGGCACTGCTTGTGATTATATATGTTTCTGTTTTTAAGAATTAAATCCTAAAATGTACAGCTCTGAACTAATACATTTTGGCCAAATTATAAACCTAGGGTTCATGCGGTATAAGTCAGAGCAGTTTACTGTAGATTAATCTTTTTGGCAATTCACGCCTGAAACCCACTTGTCTTTTTATTCCTCAAGAAAGAAGCAGTCCAAAATTTAGCTCTGATTAAAACCATTTTAGTAGCCCTAATTAAATGGAAAGAGGAGGGATGTGATGTGTGATGTGCTCTCCCTTAATTATCACCCAGCACATTGTTTTAGCCATATGGTGTATAGCTTGATCCCAGGAAATATATGCAGTAGTTTGACCTCAGGTTGACCTAAAATTTAACAGTTATGGAAATGGATACACAACAAGGGACAGCTTAAAACTAGACTGAAAAAACACCAGGGAGGGAGGCAAAGACACAGAGCCAATTAACATGTACAGTAGAAACAAGCAGGCTAAATAAACTGCACAGTGTGAGCAAATTAATGATAGATTTCAACTCTTCTTTACACTTAATATAAACTTTCATCATTCTTTCACATGCTGGGTATACAGGCCAGCATCTCTTTTTACTTAAAAGCTATAGATATTGCATCAGTATTTTTGTCCCATTAGTACACTCTGCGATATTTATACAGGTTTTGACAATTGTCCCTTGATTCTGTATGGTACTGGGAACTATTGTAGCTGCAAGTCACTGTTTTCTACATTACAACACTAATGTGTGGTAGGTCAAGTTTCCCCTCCCCTCCAGAATGTCACTTGAAACTGGGGTACCACAGAGCCCGTATGGTCTCCCCACACACTGTACTTAAATGACCAGACTTGCCAAACCCTCTCTCAGGCTTCAACCTTCACTTTACCTACATACACACAGGTAGGAGACATACCTAGCTACAGAAACACACAGACACTGAGATCAGCTCTGCATGGGCAAGCTTTAGCTAAGGATCTACCCAATTATTGAAGTGTACACCCATTTGTGGAGGGTACTACCAAAATAATACCACATTCTGCTGCACAGCATGGCTATGTCTAGACTGGCATAATTTTCCGCAAATGCTTTTAACAGAAAAGTTTTTCCGTTAAAAGCACTTGCGGAAAAGAGCGTCTAGATTGGCACGGACGTTTTTCCGCAAAACCACTTTTTGCAGAAAAGCGTCTGTGCCAATCTAGTCGCGGTTTTCTGCAAGAAAGACCCGATCGCCATTTTCGCCATCAGGGCTTTTTTGTGCAAAACAGTTTTCAGCTGTCTACACTGGCCCTTTTGCACAAAAGCATTTCCAGAAAAGGGCTTTTGTCCGAACGGGAGCAACATAGTATTCGCGGAAGAACACTGACAATCTTACATGAGGTTGTCAGTGTTCTTGTGCAAATTCAAGTGGCCAGAGTAGACAGCTGGCAAGTTTTTCCGCAGAAAAACTTGCCAGTCTAGATGCAGCCCATATGTTCATGAAATTCACCCCCCTCTCTCAAAGTGGAGAGGAATACACAGTTTTCTGCCCCCAAGTTATAATTTCTACACACTGGTTTTAGAAAAAACAAACAACTTTATTAACTACAAAAGATAGATTTGAAGTGATTATAAGGGGTAGCAAACAGATCAAAACAGATTACCTAGCAAATAAAACAAAACACAGTCTAAGCTTAATAAACTATAGGAATTGAATATTAGCAGCAAATTCTCATCCTAACCATTGGTTTAGGCAGTTTTCAGAGATTCTTGAGGGCAAGCTTCATTTGCTTGAAACTTAAAACCCCAGGTATTTCTTACACAGTTTAGAAACGTCAACAGCCTGCATTTAGCCCTTCCCCCCAGTTCAGTCCTCATTTCTCAGGTGTTTCAGTCTTCTTGGATGGGGAGTTAGTGAATGAAAATGACATTGATATCATTCCCCTATCTTAAATAGCTTTTGCATGTGGCAGGAATACTTTTTCCTCCAACTTTTAGTTCTCGTGCCTTTCAGTGGGAAAACAGTAGTATTCTGTGATACAATCCAGTACCAGGTGACATGGTCACATGTCTCTGTAGGAGAAGCCATAACCCAGAGGTTGTTTGTAGCATCCTTGGAAAGGCTTATTGGTGGTAGATTACCGTCTTCTTAATTATTCTTCCTAGCCAGCCTTCTAGACTAATTGCATTCTAACAGGTGTCCCAAGATTTAAACACTTTTGTAATAAATACATAGACAACATTCCTAACTTCAGATATCAGAATATTACAAGCATGCAAGGTAGGATAATCATATTCAGTATAAATTATTACTTTTTCAATTATATCTGCATGATTATCTTTCACAAAAACATAATTATGTCATACTCATAATAATACTGTGAAGGATATGGAGCTTAGTTTCACATGTGGTTTGACAAGTCTAGAAGGTCTCTCAAGAGAACGACTGTCCATTACATATATTTATACTAGGTCTGTGTCTAGACTGCATCCCTTTTCCGTAAAAGAGATGCAAATTAGACACATCGCAATTGCAAATGAAGCGGGGATTTAAATCTCCCCCACTTCATTTGCATAAACATGGCTGCCGCTTTTTTCCGGCTCGGAGCTTTGAAGGAAAAAAGCACCAGTCTAGATGGAGATCTTTCGGAAAATAAAGCCTTTTCCGAAAGATCCTTTATTCCTTATTTTAAATCCCCGCTTCATTTGCAGTTGCGATGTGTCTAATTTGCATCCCTTTTACGGAAAAGGGATGCAGTCTAGACACAGCCTAGAAGTATAACTGATATGAAGAAAACAGTGAATGGAGTATTGTCACCTGAGAAGTTGGATTCTAATATACATTTTTATATGAAAACTGAACAAAATACAGGCTAGTGTGCAAAGACTTGGTGTAGCTTATGATTATAGCTAATTCAAAAACTATAAATGTTTCTTACAATTTTTTCTTAAAAGGAACAATGTTTGTTTCTTTGATGTTGGCAGGGTTCAATTTTTATGGCTTACTACTGTCTCTCCATTCTACTTGCTTCTTTTACTTATTTTTTTGGTTTTGCTACTGAAAAAGGAAGACAAAAATGAAAATTGTAATTTCATTTTCACTTTTCAGGTTTTGCCAATTTGGACCAGCTCTATTTACAAATTCTTCTCTTTCATCCAGCCTATGACAGGACCATGACAAAGGCAGTCAGGGCAATGGTCAAAGCACAGTCAAACCTTGGGCCAAAATTAGCATTAGAGCTAGTAGCATAGCTCCAGGCCAGATCAATAACATAGATCAGGTTCTGAGTCAGGAGGCAAATTCTAAATCAAACCAAGACTGAAGCCAAGAGTTCGTGAGCAGCAACGCAAAAATAATCTTGACAGAAAAAAAAAGGATCTACACTATTGCCTGGACACTTCCTAGAATGCCCTTGGGTTTTTTTTTTTAAATGGAGAGGGGAGTCAATCAGAAGTCTTAGATTGCTAAAGGATGAGAAGGCACAAACAAGTTCTCTGATCTCCTAATAGTCTCACCTTCATGGTGCTTTTAGCAATGAATTATGCCTCTAAAATGGCTTTTAAACTCTCACTCAGCCTTTCATGTAATTCAGAAATGCCCAAACCTTCTCTTTCCAATGAGTCTTCAGACCATTCTTCCCATTCCTTTTAAATTGATAATATTAGATCCTTGTCATCAATAGATCTGGAAAGTAACCTGGTAAGCTTTAAAGAGGGTGAGATAACTGAATGGATCTGTGGCCTTAAAGTTCAGAACCCAAAGCAGCTAACAAATGAGGGGGAAACATCTGTGGTACTACATTTTCAAATGTGTTTATTGGTGTGTAAATCAACAGAAAGGAACAAAAAAGAAAATCAGTAGCAGGGAATTTGCAATACACAACAGGATCATCTTGCAGTATATTGCCATCAGCAATAAAAAGGAAATAAAACTCATAGTATGATAAAAAGAATTAAAATCTGTTGTGTGTGTGTGTTATTTTTTTCCCTGCTGTGAGTGTAGAAATATCATTAGATGTTTCACTTTTATGAAACTGTTGCCTCAGGACCTCAGGAAAATGCGATACTTGCCTTTCGGGTGAAAACTTTAGATAGATAGATAGATAGATAGATAGATAGATAGATAGATAGATAGATAGATAGATAGATAGATAGATAGATAGATAGATAGATAGATAGATAGATAGATAGATAGATGTTTATTTAATTGGCTACAGCCTCTAGCATATTATGCTCTGTTCAGTTTTATATATGATCTTTCAATGACATTTCATAGGGAAGACTTTTTTTTTCTGCCCTTGACATATGTTAAGTATTCTGCTCAGGTTATAGAAGATGGTTGTCTGATTGCCTGCCCTATTTTTCTTTGCCAGAACAGATAGAGTACGCTTATCTATTAAAAGCACTCTAGAGCAACATTAAGCCTGGACACCTGTGGAGCTTGTCAGCAAAGGTTCTCAAACAGGTCACTGGTTGCTGGGTCAGCGTCAAGAACAGAATAACAAGCATTATTTGGTATGAGAAACGGACATTTGTGTGGAGGTTTTTTGTTTGTTTGTTTGTTTTTTGCAGTCAACATATGAAAAAAGCTGCTGGATCACAAAATGAGAAAGCCTTCTAAAAACACTAATTCACCTTTCCCTGTTTTCATTGATTACTGAGACATTTCCGTGTATTTTTTAATTATAAAAACATCTTGAAAGTATGGAAGGGGTAAGGGCACTGAAAGAATAGATTTTTTGTATTTTGTGCTTTGATAAGACTGCCTCGTTTTGCGTCATGGTTTAACAAGCACTTCTGTCAAAATCCAGAGTTCAAATCAGGCATCAAATTTTCAGCAACTACTCCTATTATTTTCACCCTAGCCTCAATTTTCAAAAGAACTAACTGACATCTCATGAGCTAAGTCTTCTGGTATTATCCCATTGTTAAAGGTCCTGATCCAGCATTGACCTCATTGGGACTACAGATATGCTTACATTTATGCATGTGCTTAAGTGATTTGCTGGATTCGAGGCTTAATGCATTGGAACTTTACAACCACCCTAGATACATATATTAATAGATTATTCTTTAAAATATAGCAAGAAGATTAAAGTAAATGATGGTGCAATAAAGTACCAAAGCAATAATACTTTTTAATTAAATGAATGATTAGGTATCTCAAAATCATTCAGAAGCAATAAATGGTGAACAAGTTTGATAAAGTTTGATCCAGTATAGATTTGGACAATGAATATTATTTTCAGTGCTATTAAGAGTTTTCCTGTTATTGGTGGAATGAAAAGCTCAAGAGGAACTGTGCATCCTCAAATGGGAGTTGCAGCTGTTGAGCAAGATTCAAGACTTGCCCTAATCAAACAAATTTAGTTTAGAACAGAGTCAGTTCATGACTTTTTAAAGTACATCTTTTGGTTCTTTCAAAGAGCCTAACAAGCTAAGGAGTTGAAAACTGACCAATCACATTATCTGATGAAAGAACTTAGGCATTCCTCAGGAGGAGAATTTGTGGTTCCAGATGATACTTGTTTATATTGTGTTTGTGTAATATATCCTTTCAGATTCATTTCCCACTATCTGGGATCATATAGATTCCTTTTTAACTAAACTTGTTTTAGAATATTTTGTAAAATCATTCTCATTACATAACCAAAACTGCTGTAGGAATTTAATATCAGCATGTAAATATTATTATTATTATTATCAATACCTACATAATGTCCGTGTTAATTTTTGTTTGATATCTACATAGTTTTAAATTTAGCATGGTTTAAACTAGAAAAATGTTAAATAATTTGATTTCTATTTCCTTTAAAAATAAAGTGTGATTTCATGTTACTATTGATGATTCCAGGTTATTAATGATTTGGCACAAAGAATAACAGAATTCCCTAATATATTATATTTCACTATACACCAATAAGCCACAACAATGTATACACTAGTAGACTATTGGGAAATGGCTCAGATGGAGTGGCCTTATATGATTAACTGTCAGGGAGGGTCTAAGTCAGGGGTGGGGAAATAGCAACCTGTGGGTCAGATTCAGTCCACAAAAATTAGCCCCTAGTGGGCTACCACTGCTATATTTACTTGGGCCTGCAGTTCCCTTTGGCCTCAGATTGCTGTTCCCAGTGATATACAGCCAATGGAAGCTGCAATTACTGGTATTTGTGAATGTACAGGTAAATTTAGCAGTGGTGGCCCGCCCCAGGTCTAGGTATATTTGGTCCTGCCTCAGGATGAGAGGCTACACAAGATGAATTCTCATGGTCTCTTCCAACCTTATATTTCTATGATCAGTCACACCAAAAGTGCACGATAGCCTATTATGCCATGGTCGTGGGCTTGGTTTCTGAATGAGGCTCCTTCATTGTCAGCTTTAATGATTCTCTTTAAAATATTCTGATTTTTTTTCACAAAGTATATTTCCACTGTGAAAATTAGACCATGGTAAACATTACAGCATATTCTGGGGAATGAGGTGGTGGCCAGAGTGCCAAGTGCAGTTCTTTGGTTGCTCTAACTAGCCAATTGGCAGTTCTAGGACCAGGAGTGATGGAAAGTGGCTTGGTGTGAGTTCAGTGTACCAAAAATTGTGACCTCTAAATTTAAATACTTCACATGTAGCTCCTCCTTTCTTGGGGAAATGCTGATCAAGTGCCAATGCTATTAAACATTATGACAAAGATTCAGGACTGTGTTGAGAGTGTTATCCTCTTTCCAACTTGAGAAAAAAAATCTCAAATTTAGCCTAATCTCTTATAATAGGTAGGTACTGCACCCTCCCTAAAATTTTATTTACAAGCTAAACTTCTTGTTATTTAAGGGACCATCCAACTAGAAATGAGTTATATCTACAATTTCTGTTACACAGGAGATTTCCTCATTTGAATTTGTCCAAAATAGGATGAAAACATTTAAATACCCTCTTTTTTTTCTTTTAAACCAAACACAATGTTCTGAAAAATTTGTATTGGGAAATATTGAAATGAAAAATTTCAAAAATTTTGAGCTGAAATAAAATATTTCAGAGTTCCCAAATTGAAATGTTTCCTTTCATTTTTTAGAGCTGACCCACAATGCTTTGTTTCCAGTGAGTTGAACATTAAACTGCATTTTTCTATGGGGAGTTATAGCTTGAGCATGTTACATCTTCATTCTGCCCCATGGGACAGTCTCCCGGGCCACACCACATCTCCCCTTATGTGCACAGAGCCATGGGAATCCCAGTCTGCACCATTCAGCTAGATCAGAGGGGCATCCACACTCCATTATGTAAGACGTAGTGAAACAAGGAACCTCCGCCCTTATAAGAGAATTGTAGCCCAAACTACAATTCTCACAAGACAATGACCACGCTAGAGGAATGTTCTTTATTGTTGAACCTATTCAACAAAACAAAATGTTCTAATTTGGGCTAAATGATCAGAACTGAAATACTTTGGTTTGGTTTTCCAAATGGAAAATTTAGAGGTTTCAGCAAACTTTATTTTCCTATGGAATGATTTAGCAGAACTGCATTTTCCATCAGAAAATCATCCCGTGGACCATACTTGTGATCTCGCTGATTAAATATGCTCAAAAATTCATAGATTAAAAAGGAGGCATAAAAATGATGAAGGAATTCTGGTAATAAGGTTTGAGAGGAGGCAGTTATGGGAGGGGGTCTGAGATAGAGGGATAAAAGAGAATAGTAGGCTACAATGCACTTCTGGTGTGGCTGATAATAGAAAGCTAGGATTGGAAGAGACTATGAGAAGTAGTCTCTCCTCCCGAGGCAGCTATCAATGACGCTCTGAGAACTGTTTGGTAAGAAATGTAGAATTAGTATGAAAGACGTATGACAACATAATTTGCATCCAAATAGCACCCTCACAAAAAGCCTGGATGCTAAAAATCTGAAGCACTATAAAGCCTTCCTTTGACTTGAGAAATTAGGAAGTGCTCCCAGCTTATGGTGATGGACCAATATGTGCAAAAGTGTGAAGATTATGGACCTGATTCTCCATTGCCCTATTGCTCTTTTCACTGAAAGTTTCTGCAAAATGCTACCTAACTCACAGCAGTATCTTTATGGAGTCGATGAATACTTAGAAAGGTAGCTTTGACAAAGTCTGAGTTAAAGCATTAATAGGATTAATTCATGATAGGTAAATTTGGGGAGATCATTATATGTATAGATCAGTGGCTCTTAAACTTTTGCAGGGGTAACCTCTTTCACATATCAAGCCTATTAAGTAAGACCCTTTTCTTATCAATTTTTTAAAAATTTAACATTATTATAAATGCTAGAGGTGAAACTGGGTTTGGGGGCAAAGGCTGACACAACACCACCATGTAATAATCTCACAACCTCCTGCGTGGTCATGCCTCCCAGCTTGAGACCCTCTTCCCCCAGTACAGAGGGTTATAATACTATTTTAAAAGCTTTATATTCTAATGAATGGATTTGACAGAAAAATATTATGCAAATATTTGTATGACCTTATTAGCAGAGTCTATTTTCTCATGTACTCACATTGCTTCCCTCAAGTGTGTTCTTTTGATTCTTTAGGGCCTGGATTTTGCAAATGTCAGGTCATGATTTCTGATGCTCTGTTGTCAGAAAGTCTTCACCTTCTATGATACTGTTCCAAAGAACTTAGTACTCAAATTGAACAGTGTTCGTATTAAATGGGATTTCATGAATAATTCATATTGTCCAATTTAGTTTTTGCTGGGCATCAAATGATAGTTTAGAGCAGAACACAATTAATGTTTTTTTAAATATAGATTTTTAATGTTGTGCATGGTTAGCCACTTTAAAAAAGGGAAAACAAGTTTTCACAACTTAATTGCATGTTGTGAATAGCTTTTGGGGTGTTTTTGGTATCCAAAGTCTTATTCTGTGTGCTTATGGTTTCCTGAGGCACTCTGGAGGATTTCAAGAATACAAACATGGAAATAAAAAATGCAATGCCTCTTAGTATACAATCAGCAAATTTAATCAAAATTTCATCTCCATGCGGGTTATAGGGAGAATTCTAGATTGGCATACTCCTTTTATGTCTTGGAACAATGCCATTTTCTTTTTGTTGTATTCCTTTGCTTGAGAAAAGGGTGGTCTTATAATTAAGGTGCATGACTAAGTAAAAAGTTACCTGTGGTGAAATGTTGGCCCTGTTGAAGTCAGTGATAAAACTCCCCATTGACTTTAGAAAAGTCAGGATTTCACCATAGGCTCTATTCCTGGTTCAGCTATTTTTTCTGCATTGCATTTGGAAACACACATTGTACCCAACTTTCTACTACCTTGCGCTATAACATCGTTATTTATGCTTGTACAAAGTGGTTGTAAAATACTCTTTTCTTATATGGTAATATTTTGCACCCACTTTGAACTCATTTTTCACAGTTAAACCACCACACCCTGAGTAAATGCTTGTATAAATAACATGGAGATTGCATATTGGGTCTTTTCCCTCTTCTCGAAAATGGTCATAACAATTCTTTATCTTTTTGGATGGTGAAAGGCTAAATGCTCAAGATGGATGCGCAATATCCTGAATGCTTAAAAGCTTAATTCTCCTCCCTCTTTCACTATCTTTACCCCCGTCTAACTCCAATTATTTTATTGGTGTGACTCCCTCTGGTGAGAGAGATGATTCAAACTTAGAAATGCAAAGCAGTATAATTTCCTAAACTTTTCCTATTTTAGGAAATGGGCAACAGGCAGAAAAAATCCTCAAAGATTCATGCCAGAGAATCCACAGATCAGCCAACAAAGTTTGTTTGGGGATAACATAGAACTGCTAGTTATCATCCTAGAGACCCAGTTCATGGGATTCAGAATCTTTTTTCTGAACTAAGGTCAACCCATTAGCGATTGCCAGCAGCACAGCTCCGAGCTGGCCAAGTTCTGTTATTCAGTTGTCTCACCCACTATGATGAATGTAACATACTCCGCTAACCTAAAGCTAACGATTTAGCACTGGAACTGCCATAGCTGTTCAAAAAATAATTAGTCTGTAAGTTGATCTAGGCAATTATACATTTAAAATGTCATAATTCATCTGGTGCCAAAATTCACCAGTCATTGTTTCTTTCTCAGACAAAATAAAACACAGCATTTTTCATAGTTCTCACATGTATAGGCAACTGATGTTTGTGGGGAGAGAGCATACAGGGAGGGCTCATGTGGGTGTACCCCAGTTAGCAATTAAAATTTCGGCAGGGGGACTAGGGATGGTGCACCTCCCAAATGCTATCACAAGTCACCTATGCTCACAGGGCATTATAAAGATATGTACCCAAAATAATATGATCACTTCATTTTTGTTAACAGAAAAACTGAGGATTTGCTTTTTCACAGCAAATAAAAAAAATGTCGCAGAAAGCTCAGAACTCTTAATTTTCACTCCAATTCCTTACTTATTCAGTACAATACAGTCTTCTTTGAAAGAGAGTTTTAGGGTCTAGCAAATAAACAATATAGCTGACCAAAGGGTATTTAGTTATTTTCTGCATTCTAAGAAATTCTTCAAATTGACCTGATGCTCGAAATAACATGAAGAAATTAAAATGTCATAGCATATTTGCTTCCTGTTCTGAGACACATGCTAGAGAGGGATTAAATAACCATGAGTGAAACTGAGTGGAGAACAGCTCTAGCCACCGTTATAGAGTCACTCATGCATATATGTACATTTGCTGGCATTTATTCTGCAGGACTACAGAAGCTATGTAACAAATATAAATGAAGGATGTTGTGACAATGTACTGAAAACAGAAACAGATCCTGCCTCCAAGGGCATGTCTACCCTGCATTTCGAAGCGTGCTGCCCAATGCAGACAGACACATGCAAACTCTGCTCAAGCTACTGAACTAAAAATAACGGCATATACAGGAGCAACTTGAGATAGCTGCTCAAGTATGTAAGCAGGATATCCAGGTGGGATTGTACTCAGGCTGCCAACCCAAGCTACTGCCCAGGATATGCCTGGCTGCACTGCTGCACAAAGCTAGCATATCTGTGTATGGTCCCAGTTGCAGTGCAGACATATCCAAGGAGATTTAGATCAAAGAAATGAGCATGAAAGAGAAGATGATTTGTAGACAACAGGGGTATGAAAATCTGCCCTAGCTGAGGTGAAGGTGATGTCAATGGGGCAAAGATTTCGCCTGTGGATTTGGAAGAGAATATGTTGTGGAAAGCGTTGGAGAAAGCACAGGAATGGGAGTAGCAGAAGTCAATGTGCAAGATGTTAAGTGTTTACTAAACTGTTATTCACTGGAAAAGTGCAAATTGATATCAGAATGAATTGTATTTAGAGCTGCATACAAATTAATGTTGTCTTTGAAACCTTAACTTTAGAATTGCCTCTGTTTTTAACTGTGCAGCCATAATATTTTACAGTGACCCAGACATTTATTTGTTCTCTAGATTTTATAATAGAAAGCTGATTTTGCTGAAAATTTAACTTATAATTCTAAAAAGGTAGCAAATATGCCTCAGATATATTTTGCCAAAAATATGAATCTACGATCTAAAATACAGGAAAAAGCGGAGGGTTAGTTGTTTGTTTTTTCAAAATTTGTTTAGGGGAAAATCCCCAGACCCTTCCACATTAATGATTTTATTTCTTTCCTATAATCTCATTGATGTAATTGTTCTTCATTATGGCTCTGTGTCATAGATATACTGAGCAACATGCATTCTCCATATTGTACTATGGCAATTCCATATATTTCTTCCAATCGCTGCAGTTCCATTTGCTTTGTTGCCAGCTAAGCTGTTCAAGAACAGCTGGAAAAAACAGCAGGCAAAGAGATTATTGGAAAAGGGAAAATACCATCACAGGAAGGAGATCAAGTTTCATGAACAAGGATGTTCGAGCAATCTCTGTTCACCTTAAAACATTCCATTCTCCTCTTGAATGTGCAGAAATTTACTAATTTTGCTGAAAGTCAAGAGAGTAATTATAAGGGTGTGTCTAGACTACAGGATTTTTTCGAAAAAAGTAGCCTTTTTACGAAAAAAATTCTCACGTCTACACTGCTGCCATGTTCTTTTGAAAGTAAATCAAAATAACGGGGCAGGTTTTTTGACTGCGGAAAACCTCATTTTAGAGGAAGAACGCCTTTTTGTGAAAGTGCTCTTTTGAAAAAAAGGCTCTATGTAATGCAAACTGTACTTTTTCGAAAGAGAACATCCATACTGCCTGGGTGCTCTCTTTTGAAAAAGTGCCTTGCTTTTTCGAAAGTACTGGTTGAAGTACTTTTTTTCAAAAGAGACTTTTTCATAAGTATTTTTCGAAAAAGCCTCTTTTGAAAGAGGCTTGCAGTCTAGACATAGCCAAAGACAACCAATATAACCATTATGCTGCAAAAGTTTCAGAGGAGTAGCCAAGTTAGTCTGTAACAGGAAAAACTTAAAAAATAACAAAGAGTCTGGTAGCACTTCAAAGACTAACAAAACACGTAGATGGTATTATGAGCTTTCGTGGACACAGCCCACTTCTTCAGATGACTTGGAGAGTATGAAAAAGAGCAAAGTGAACCAGAAAAAAAATGAGTTGGGCACTAGATGCATCTGTCCAGGCATCTGCAGATGTTCTACAGCTCTGGTCACTGGGTCCATCCAGGATTGTAAAACCCTCAATTTCAGTACAGTCCAAATTTGCTCTTGCTTGTCTCTTCAGATGTTACTATATAACTGTTATTTCATTGCAGAATGGAAATGACCAAGGGAGGGGCCATACGAGTACATTTAAGTTTGTTTATCAACACAAACCAAACCTCAGACAGGGAACCTTTCCTTGCAGAATGATTGTACCTGGGACTGAGTAGTTTCACAAGTGACAAAGGGGTAATTGCTATTTGTTTTTAGTAAGTTATTTACAAAATTCAAACTCATGCCATGACTTGGAGGTCAGGAAAACACTTAGGGGTAAACTTTCAAAGCATACTGTGGTAGTTTGATCACACCACTCCAATTAACTTTTATGGGAACAGCACAGCTACAACCCTGCAGGCACTGAGAATTAATTGTAAGAGACAAAGACACTAGAGGGATTTCCAGAGCCCTTTCCAAACTGTCTTCTTTTTTTTCTTCCTCTTCTTTTTTTAAACTTAAGCAGGATAGTGGAACTAAAATAGCTCAACAGGTAGCATGATGGGCATTTCACACTCAGGTAAACATTTTACGCTTCTAGGTCAAGCCATAGGTGAGAGAAAAAGGGGAAAGTACCCTATAGATAAGGAAGTGTCATAGGAAAAATATTATTTTAGAAATTTGTTGTATCAGATTACATATAAATCAGTTGAAGGAAATACTAAATACTTCTTTAGTACATCAATACAAATACTTGTTATTTTGTTTGGTGTTCAGCAAAAAAAAAAAATCTCAAAAAAAGTGTTTCAGAGTCACTAGGAAAGCCCAATTCTGTCTTCCTTATACATTCAAGATTTGAATTTGTTTATTTATCTGATTTATAATGTGCCCAGGCACCCTTTTTAGGCACACATACAAAATGGTTGTTTAAAAACATGCATCAAAATAATTTTGATTAACAAAATAAGTTTATCAGAAATCTTCCTATTTGATCCACTCCATCTGAAAAAAAGTCTGAGGGAAAATATCAACATCACAGCCAACCCAGAAGTTCAATACACTTGAGCTCTGTTGTAACAACAAGGGAAATGATACAGGAAATACTGCCACCACAGCGTTGACATTTATGATTATTGGGACTTTCTCTATGTAAGATCCTCACAGTTCATGACATAGAGCATAGAGACACAAGAGGCTCTTGTCCACACAGGGTTTTAAATCAGATCAAAGAAAGTTAATAGCTTTGAAAATTTTCACACATACCTGGCACAGCCTATCATCATATGCACTAATTCCTAATTTATTGGGAACTCTGGAAGTCCGCTTGGAAATTGATCTAGGTTTGCATTAATTGAATCAGTTCAGTCTTTTCACGTGAACGCATCACTTTGTGCATGCTTCCAGAGCACTTTGCAGGTCCATGGTGACAAAGCAGTTTGTTTCTTTGAGTGCCCCCACTGTCCTGGTGTCAAGTTTCCAAAATAACCCTTCCCTCATCTTTCACAAAGTCAGCTCCTGAATCCCAGCGTAACATTATTCTAGTGATTCACCCCCAATAGCACTCATAAAACCCTTCAATGTTGTGTGGTTTTCAATGTAAAACTCTGCATCTTGAATTGTACTGGAAGTAAATTGGAAGTCAGCACTAACTGAAGCACTGATCTAATAATTCTTCCTGTATGAAACACCACTAATAATCAGACAACTGCATCCTGCACTAGCTGAATACTTTTTAGACAATGACTTAATGGAGCATCTGCTTTTTTTCTTCTGTAAAAGGAGCAGCCATATTTTCCATCATATTCAACAATCATTTTGGCTAAAGTCCATCCACAAATTAAGGAACTACATCAGCTAATAAAGAGAATCAGAAATGGTAACACTAAAATCCTCTTACACAGACTATATCATTAGAATTTGAGATGCAAATAAGCATTCTGATTAGGGTTGTTTCTGGGGCAATGTGCTGTCATATTCAAGGCTTATGGCAAAACCAGAGTTTAGCCTATAATAAGTTTGCCACAAAATACTTCTGTACATTTATTTGAGCTGCATTTTTACTTATTATAAATGTAAATATCTTCTTCTGATTTAATTTGAACAACTAGACATGCAAAAAACTATCCAGGCCTTCTTGTCAACCTAAAGGGCTTTTAAAATTGATGCCTGTACTCCACCAGAATGAGTGACGTATAGCCTGAGGTGACATGTATGCCTCGAATTAAGGGCAATGTAAATACTGTGCTTTGTAACTAGGAGTTACTGGCCTCCAGGTGGTCAACCAGAGTGCTTCACTGTGAATGCTCTGGTGAACACTTTCAAATCCAATACTCCTCAGCATGTGAGCAGGAAAAAGCCCCAGGAACTTCTGAATGTTTATTTCCCCTTGGGGCAGCTGAGCCCATCTGAGAGATGTGAACCAGCAAAAGAAACACAGATATCTATGCCAAGATCAAACAGGACATGGTGGATATGGGCTACACCTGGGCACACAACAATGCCATGTGAAAATAAAGGAGCTTAGACAAGCATACCACAGGACAAGTCTGGTTCTGAGTCACAGACGAGGTTGATGACACGCACCCATAAAACCCCACCACAGTGTTTTCATCTAGTGAGGCACTGGGACCCTAGCCCAGAATTCCAATCTGCTACGTTTACTGTGGAATAGCTGGCCACAATGGGTCACTCCTTGAATCAATACAACCCCTGACAGTGAGCATGTGCTTCATCGACCACAGCAACTTAGTGTGGACATGCAGAATCACATTTGTTAAATCGGATGCTCAAAGTCAAATTAAATAAAATCGACTTAATTTTGAAGTGTAGACTTGCCCCGAGTCTCTCAAATTGCAAACAAGTTAAAAAATTAACTGAATAACCTTATATTTTATGCAAATATAGATTAATGTAAAAGATTATACATGCAATCTCCTGTCATCTTCTTCTTCTTGCTCCAAAATTATGTATATTGCTGCCTGAAGAAGACTAATCATGAGAAATTTCAATCCAGAAGGTATTTTCTGAGAGAACAATAGGCAAGTGAGGCTTAGCATGAAAGCACCTCTCAGTTTTAAAGTTTCAGCAGCAATGCTAGAAATATATGAATATGCATTGATTTGATATATAACTTCTTTTTATTTTTCTGCTATTAGGTCTTCAAATAAAATCTTTGATTTGTGAGTTTTAAACAAAATTGATTTGGGGGAAAGCCTCTGAATTAGGTTTTCATTTAGAAATCAGATCATAGTCATCTGATTTGTTGCACACAGGTCACAAGCCATGATAAAATATTATTTTATATCCAACTATGAAATGATAGCAGGATTCCAAATGCCATTGTTGGCATATGCAGTCAAAAAGCAATGAACTGAGTCAAACAGAAAAAGTCTAGAAAAGTGTGTTTTTCCTCCCCACAAATTTCACTGTGGAGACTTAGGTGTTTCCAATTATCTACTCAATAGGAAAATGGAGGGCAGTGATCTAGCTCCCTTATGTTCAGGGCAGAATTAAATGCTACATAGGTAAGAACACCCATTCCCATCATTTCTACCAAAACAGGAGATGCACCATTGTTGGTGTCCATCACCGCCTCAAAGACTAAGCACCCTCTCATCTTTAGACAACTGCTCAGCACCAAAACTACTCACAAGGGCACTGAAGTAATTAAATTAAAATCAGCCACAATTTAGCCCATTCTGTGGAGAATAAAGTCAATGGGAGTTAGGCATGTAGGTGCTTTTGAAAATCCCCTCAGTGCTTATTGGCACCTGTGGGTATCTAAATTCCTTTAAAACTCTGTCCTTGCACATTACTGCTTTAGCATGTGCTTAACAAGGAATGACAGTTAATTTCCATTTATATAGCATCTTTCTCCGCAATGTGCTTAACAAAGCTGTTAAGAATCATCATCCCAGTTTTATAGATGAGGAAACTGAAGCATACATAAATATTTCTCCACAGATTGTGCTGGCTGAAATGCAATTAAGTACATCAGCAAATCTCCATCTCCTGAAATCTCAATTAAAATATAATTCAGACTTCTAGACTTTGTTCAATGGCATGTTTAAGTCTTAGATACAGTAAATTATTTTGTTTGGTCTGTTGGTTGCCACAGCTCATTCTATTCAGGTGACTGGAGGTCACTGACATGCTTCTTCCTCCCCAGAATTAATGTAGTCTCTCTTCATAGCGTAATTCATGTTAATTCATGGTGCTATGGCCTTGCAATCCATTAATTAAATTAATGAGCCTTCACATGTAGGCTGATTTAAAAAAAGGGGGATGGGTGAGAAACCAGCATATGTCATTAGCTGTGTCATGCCCCAGAGAATTATTTAATGGCAGCTCAAGATAATTCATCATTAATAAATTCTATCCACTCTCCAAAAATACATATGATAATGGGGACAATTTGTGAAAATTACATCTTACAAAAATTTCCTCCCTTCTCTATAGCAACCCTGATGACTAATGAGCCAGACATATAAATGACAGGAAAGTGTTACATTCAACTAAATAAACTAAATCTGTAACTTCGGGAGTATCTTCTTAACAAAATTCATGATGTTTAGCTGCTCCTCATTACTGCTAATGGGGCTTGTACAGCAACAGCTGTGTGCACTGTGTTAAGCATATGCCCCCAAAAGTTTGCCTTCAGACTATTAAAGCAAATATTTATAATTAAATCAGTAATTTGTCCATTACTTGTCTGGTCAAGTCCTGGTGTTGCTGAGGTAACTCAAATACAGTGAGCTTATATACCAAAGGAAGGAGTTAAGGACAAAGAATGCATGCTTCCCCATGTTACATAACTTACAGAGAAGCAAAGGTATTGATATGAGAACAAATGGAGCCATAAAACCAGGGAATGAAGGGAGAAGACTTCAATAGGGAAGTTTCCCCACCCTTGGAAGTCTATCTGCTCCCTAACTAAGGCCCCACAGGAGCAACTGCATTCTGTGACATGTTCCCTTCAGGACTTTTAATATTTCCTCTTGGAAAACAACACAAGAATAAATGCTGCCTAAAGCAACAATACAGCCACAGCAAGACACCCTTCGAGGATACTTGCTGTATAGCCATGGGCGCATTCAATAGCAGCATTACTCCACAGGGACCATGAAGAGCAGACTGGTAGGGCATGCCTGTTATTTAGATTCAGGTCCAATGCCTTACCCAGAAAGTGACTCTGCACAGACAATTCTTCCTCAATAACTGTCAAATCCTGTGCATAGGGCAAAAGTTCTGACCTTTTCCATCTCAAAGCTTTGCTTGGGTGTTGTCAGCTCTTCTTTTTATGCACAGCCTGGTTAATACCTTCTCACTTCAGCTGTCACTCATTAAGTAAGGCTTCAATGCCTGAGCGGGGCAGCACCAGAGGCTCCATCACCTCCCCTGCAATTCCAGTGCCATATATGACAATGGAGAGAGAGATGGCAGATGTGACTGGTGTAGAGAAATGGGTGGGATTAGACATCTGCAAGTCCGGTCCACCACTGCTGAGGATATGTGTTTTATTATGATTTTATTAGTGTTGTGCAGGTGCATCAAACTGGCTGAGTCCCATGCTCACTAAGACAGACAGTCCCATCAGAGTAAATCATTCACTTGAGTGACTTCCATCCCCTGAATGCTTGTAAAATCTCCATCCTGTGTTACATTGCTGCAAAATTCATGGGGCTCGAAACACCCATATCAACTAAAAATAAATACATTAGGCCATGGAATTGATGATCAAAATTTCTTCATAAATGTACAGCACCTAGCACACTGGAGCTCAGGTCCATGACAGTGATGCCAATGGCCTACAACAATATAAACAGCATGGGAATAATAATAATAATATTGTTATTAGCCTCTTTTCTTCCCCTTCTCACAAACATTGCACTACCACTTTACTGAATACTGGTCTTGCAAATGACATAGTACAGATTGTTACATCACAATTTTTCTTTCACTGTTTTCCTCCTTTCCTTCCACTCAAAAGTAACTGAAATAAAACCAAAAGTTTAAAAAATAAAAGATAAATGAAAAAAAAAATCCCTTACTTCCAAAAAAATTCATAAATTTCTAGTGGGGAAAAAATATTTTTATCTACTTGCTTTACTAGATTAACAAATATCAAAAACTGAGGGTTGCCCCATAATTTGAGATACAAATTTTTTTTAAAAAATATTTGTTTTGTTTTTGCAAAAAAAATAAAAAAATTGCTATACATTATTTTCCTACGAAATAGCTAATTTTTGATGAAATCCCAATTTGCCAGGGATGGATTTATGTACATATTTATTTATTTTCTTATTTATATTCATTCAGTTTTGTCTAAGTCTTATATTGGGTCATCTTTTCTCCCCTAAAACATGAAGTCAAATTTAAAATGAACCCGTTGATAGGACTTCCATTATTTTCCTAAGATACTTTGTTGTGCTAGTAGAAGTTACCATTAGGAAAATGTTACTAAAATTTAGCATAACAATTCATATGTTTAATTTCATCTGTTTACTCAGATTTTTACCATTCCTGTACCATCCTTAACAATAGATCCTCCTTTTTGGTTTCTGAATGATTTCCAAAACTTGTACATATTCATCATATCCCCTTTATTTATCATCTTGCCTAGCCAAGCACTATTAGTTATTTTAATCTTTCATTAAAAACCATTCCTTCAGCCCCTTAATCACTTTTATTGTTTTTTTTTCCTGAAGAAATACGTACTGCTTACATTTAATTGATACTTCTACAATGGAGAGAAGTGTTTGGAATTCACAACAGCAGAGCAACCTTTCATTATGAAAATCTTCAGAGCAGGAATCAGTCTCTTTTCTACTTTGCAAAACACCCAAAATGGAACATTGCATCACATGACACTATTTGAATTAAATTAGGAAAGGAAAAGGGAGAGTATACATCTACACTACAGAGAAGATCGAAGCTGGTGCTGTCAATCTTTCAGGGTTTAAATTAGCTGGTCTAGTTGAAGCAGCTAATTCTAATGGAAGGGGTCACTCCAGTTGATGCCAGTAGTCCTGCTTTCACAAGGAGTAAGGGAAGTCAAAGGAGAGTGTTGTCCCTTCAATTTCCTGCAGTGTGGACAGCACCAAAAGCCGAGTTAAGGTACTTTGACTTCAGCTACACAATTAAAGTAGCTGAAGTTGCATATCTTAATTCGACTTTGTCCTGTAGTGTAGATGTACCCCAAATGTGCTCTGTTATTTGGGACCTTTAAGTGTAGCTCAGGTTGTTCACAGAGTACCTTTGACTTACTTATTTACCCATTTTCTTGGCACACAGAATTTTACACTCACCATTAGCTAGAAAATTTATAACATTTCAAGGTGGATGCCTTCTTCCTCTCCCCTCCCCATCTCTTTTGAAGTAATACGTGTTATTTCATGCAAAAGTAGTTTTGATGATAGTCCAAAAACACAGAACTCTGAATAAAATGGCACCATCTGCTTTGGAGACCTAGGGCAGTAGTTTTATGAAAGAACTCATGCTGCACTGTGAAAGCTCAAAATAATCTTCCTGACAAATACATATGGCAAATGTTCAGCGAAGCAATACATGGGGAAGACAGCAGCCATTTCTAGCAAACACCTTGAACAAATCAACTGGACAGTCCCAGAAACACCTTCTGCTTTACCATGGAATGAGGCCAGAAATTCTGCTGCTTGGCTATCTCTGTTTTCTCCCCCATAAAACACACACACACACACACACACACACACACACACACACACACACACACACACACACACACACCAGTTTCCTGTCACAGGGACTTTCACTAACATAATATACTTGCCAGGTGAACTAGAAGATTCTGTTAGAGTTCGGGTTTCTTGGAAAATTGTCTATTTCTACATGGCTGGAAATACCTTTTGGTCTCATGTGCTTATACTATTTTTAAAAAGGGAACACAGAAAACGTACAAAGCAAGACTGTCTTAAGCAGTGACTAGGATGATCTCTGTTTTATTCCCAGTTTTAAGATTTCTTCCCAGAGTAAACACTGCTTTCATATATAAATTATGAATTTATTGTATTTAATAACTAATGCAACAAACAATACTCAAAAATGGAGCTGCTTTCTAATTTGTGCCAAACTTGATGACTAAACTAAGCTAAAGTAGATTTTGATTAACAAGGGCCAAATCCCTCATCCCTTAACACAAAAATAACTCCTATCTATGCAAGAGCAGTCCAAATGCAGTAAATGGAACAAACAGCTCATAAAAATAAAAGTGGCAGGATCAGGCTACAAGGCCTCACATACAAACAGAAAAACTGATTGTAAACCATACAGGATATAAAGAAAAAAAAAACAGTCTCAATGAAAGGCGAATTGTTACCTCTATTGGGCACAGCTTGGGAGTGATTTATTTGTTATTTATTTGGGCAAGTCACTCGAGCTATGTCTACCCTAAGCGGAAGATTGATGCTGCCACAATTGAACTTCTGGGGTTCAATTTAGCAGATGTAGTGAAGAGCAGATAATTTGAACTGAGAGGGATCTTCACGAGGAGTAAGATAAGCCAACAGGAGCATTTGCTCCCGTTGATCTCCTGCTGTGTGAACGGCATGAAAACGTAATTTAAGATTCTTCAACTCCATCTATGTAATTAATGCATCTCTTAAGTCAACCTTCCCCTTCAGTGTAGACCTAGCCTCAGTATCTCTTGTGTCTGAGTTCTCCTTCAATAAAATGGGGACAATACCACTTACCTGCCCTCCCACATGCTGTGAGGGCTACCGGTTAATCACTGGAAGCTCAGATAGTATGGAAACAGGAGATATATAAACACCTAACATAGAAAAAAGGCCCTGGTTCAAAGCTCACTTGGGAGTCTTTCCATTCACTCCATTAGGTTTTGGATCAAGCCCAAACAGAAGAAAGAAAGTGTCTTGACTAGTGGTTTGAGAAGGAAAAGCAAGAATCTATTTAGTGTGCTATGTATTTTTTTAGTTTAAAATTGTGGGGGTTTTAAACGAATTAATATTTTTTACAGTATATGCTGAGTGGCTTATTACTTTTCCTATGTGCTGTTGTGTTAATGTAGCAATGGAATCACTTCTGCATTCTCACCTTATTTTCATTGACAGCAACACAAAAGAAATCAATAGCATCATATTACAATACCCCCAAGTGAAAGTTTACAACTGCTTTGTCTATGAAAATACAACAAAATAAAAAATAATTTTAAGTCTGATTTTTCAAAAGCTGGGGGTTCTCTGGCCTAGATTTTGCCTTCAATTATATTTGTGTAACAGAGCAGAATCTGGATTTCTAAAACAAAGTGGCTCAGAACATTGCTATAAAGAGTATATATATATATATATAATAGGCAAATAGAGCAAAAGTAATGTAAATATGTTGCCCTTAAAAGAAGTCCTCTGCTTAGGGCAACTCAACAAAAGTGGTATTTAGCTCAACCTCCTTTTCTGTATGATTCTGCCATTTCTTCCTATTTTAAGATTAGGAGCCTCTTGCAATTGGACAAAGTATTTTGTCAGTCTGTCTGCCTGTCTGTCTCTGACATGAATGATGTAATGAGCATTGAACTACTGTTCAAATAAAGTCCTACACCTTGGTATGTTTAGCCTGTGAGAATGTTCTGACGATGCCATGCTTCTTAAGTATGTTGTCCCTTAGTCTCAGAGGGTATGTCTACACTTGCTCCCTAGTCCAAAATAGGGATGTAAATGTAGCATACCGAAGTTGCTAATGAAGAGCGGGATTTAAATATCCAGTGCTTGATTGGCGTCTGGTCGCCATTTTAAAAATTCACTAGTCTGAATTAACTTGCCGTGTGTAGACGCAATATTCCAAAGAAACCCCTTCCCTCGGATTAACTGTAACTCCTCATTAAAGTAGTACACCAGCTGCTGGCCCTGTGTTAACAACTTGCACTGCGGATTCAGGCTCCACAATAAAATGACAGTGGAGACATTCAGACTCAGTCTGCTGCTTCCTGGGCTTTGGACCACCACAACCCCTTCCATGTTCAACCAGAACCCAAATATCTATGCTGCATTTTTATAGTCCCTCAGACTGTACCCCAACAAGCCATGTCAGGTGACATAAGCCAAGCACAAGTGTCTTATGGCTGTGTAGACCAGAGCTACTCAATACATGGCCCACAGCCCATCTGTTTGCAGCCTGTGGTACAGTTTGGGTTTAAGCGGGGCCCAACTTGTGGCCCATGGGTGGGATCCTTTGAACATGGCCTACACTGGGAACACGCTTCATGATGGCAAGACAATATAATGGTCTTCTGTTGATATGCATTTTAGTAGTTAAAATCCTGGATTGTCATTGCTCATTAAGGGTACATCTACACTGTAACACTATTTGGAAATAACTAGCTCTATTCCGAAATAACTTAGTACATGTCTATACAGCAAGCAGTTATTTCAAAACAGTGTCAAAATACTGTCAAGCTGGAGGATTTCTTACTCTGATTCCTGTAAATCTCATTGTACGAGGAGTAAGGGAAATCAGAGGAAGAGTGCTCTATTTTGAAATAAGTGCTGTGTAGATGCTCCCTATTTAAAAATAAGATACACAATTGATGTAGCTCAATTTGCGTAGCTTATTTCAGTTAAGCCTTGCAGCGTAGATGCACCCTAAAAGTGCTGTTATATGGATGGAAATCGGATAAATATTGCATTTTATTAATATCAGCAGAAGTAGCTTAAATGGGGCCTGCATGTTATGTAGTCTTGCCTTAATTTCTGTATTCATGCCCATCAGTGTGAAAGAATCCATTTGTATATATTTGCATATATATTTGCATGTATATGCAACCATGCTTAAGTTGCAGCCCTCGGTATGTGCTGTGAGTATCATTGTGGCCCCCAGAATTTCCAAAGTTGAATAGCCCTGGTGTAGACAATAGAGCCATAAGTTGAGAAGCTCAGAGACAATTTAAGTCTTGATGGTGTGCTTGCCAAATCCAAAAACCTTAGCTGGAATATGCAAATGGTTGTCAAAGGGTGAATTGGTTTGTGTAATAAATTTTGAGAAACATGTAGAGGCAATCACCGCAAGCAAACAACTTTTGTGTAGAGACAAATAGTTCAAGGCAAAACTTTCCAAAAAAAAGAATCAGGCTGAGGCCAACAATAAGGAAAAAAAGAAAACAGCTAATATGAGGAAATTATTTCATTACTTAAGCTTGTTGGGTTTATTTATGGTAAACCGAATGAAAAATAAAGTTTTTCCCTTTTCGGAGGGCCAATCCTGTAGTTCTAGCAGATGTGTACAACACTAATGGTTTCAATAGTAATGACTAAACGTGTAACTGAGTTTTGACATTAAATCCTTATTGATCTGAAAGGTCCAATTGAAATAAATTACCTGTGCAACTAAATGAGTGGATGATTGGGGCCATAAAAGCCAAATTAATTCTGAAATTGGAAGAATCATTTGCCTATGGATAAATCTTCCCTTTCCATTTTTTAAATTAGAGTTTCTGTAAGAGTCAACTATCCTCTTGCTATTTATATTGTCTGCTGTATTGTACCATATGTTCACAAAAGGTGACTTGTAAGAACTAGACTGAAAGACAAGAGTATGAGAAAAATAGGATTTGCTGTCTAGAATCTCTTGTCCTAGTTTAGTTTGTTTTAATTTTCTGATTACAATAATCCATCAATCTAGTCAAGTGTATTATCATGTGGGCTTTGTTCTTCTTTTAGTGCTGGATCATTCTGTCTTGTACTATTTGGAACCTTGATCCAATTTTAAGCCAATTAAGCATCTGATTGTGGCCCACATGATCAGCAACTCTACCAGTCCGTTCTCCATTTCTCCTACACCTGTTTCATGGGAGCAACATACTTGTCCATGTGCTGGAACTAAACATGGATAGTAGTGTAACCTATTGTGCCTTTTAACCAGCTGCAGGAAGTGAGAATAATGTTTTCTTTTTCTGAACCAGTTCTCTTTAATGCATTTTCCCATATACAATGCCAAATTCTTAACAGTCATTTGAAGAATTAAGTGACATTTCACACATGAAAAAAGATATTCAGTTATGTCTCTTATACTATGGCAAAAATGATAGCGATAGCTAAATCAGGCTCCTTCTTTTGAAAACTAAATTGAAGTCCTAGGCCGTGTCCAGACTCAGGGGTTTTTTCGGGAAAAGTAGCCTTTTCCCGAAAAAACTTCCCTTGTGTCCAGACTCAAGCCGCGTTCTTTCGAAATTATTTTGAAAGAACGCGGCTTTTCTTTCGATGGCGGTAAACCTCGTTTCACGAGGAAGAACGCCTTCTTTTGAAAGTTCCTCTTTTGAAAGAAGGCGTTCTTCAATGTAAAGAGGCCGTCTTCGAAAGAGAGCATCCAGACTCGCTGGGTGCTCTCTTTCGAAAAAGCGGATTTCTCTTTCGAAAGATCCGCCTGCAGTCTAGACGCGATCTTTTGAAAGAGGCTCTTTCGAAAGATGCTTTCGAAAGAGCCTCTTTCGAAAGAAGCCTGCAGTCTAGACATAGCCTTAGTCTAAAGTCTGGACTAAATCTTCCTGGAATTGTAGACATGGGAGTATAAGTATTATTATAATGAACATACCAATTGCACATATAGTCCAGTAACCTCTGTCTAATATTGGCCAATATTAGAAGTTTCAAAGGAACTACAAAATGCTCCCCTGTGGAATAACCTGCCCATCGGGAAAATTCCTGACTTGCCACAGTAAGTGATACACCACCACCATTCTGCAAAGAGGAGTAACGGTAGTTCAAATTAGGAGCTTTAATTTGAAGTACCTAGCCCGTGCCGCGTGTAGCTGCAGGCAGGTAATTCGAACTACCGGGCATTTAAAAATGGTGGCGCCTGGGAACATGCAAATGAAGCCCGGGACATTTAAATATCGGGAGTAAGGAAAGTTGTGCTGCCGTCATCCTCTCACTATGTGGATGGCACCAAAATATGATTTAAGATACTTAGACTCAGTTGCATATCTTAAGTTAACTTTTTCCTTTAGTCTAGACCAAGCCTTGGGTAGCAGTGAGCCACACTGCTAATATATCCTCTGCAGTGTGTTTACTTTCATCCTTGTCTCCAACAGGTCTAAAACATGGACCCTAGACAGACTTATTAGTGATTCAGCTTTGGTGCTCACTGAACAGAAAAAATTACTCTGAGTTGAGTCTAATTAGTTCTGTCTTTAAACACTACAGTGGGGACAGTTCTCTTGTCCTACACTCATGCAATAAGGATAACAAAATTTCATCACCCCTTTACTCCCATAGATTTTCTAATACATTGAACTTATCAATGTTGAATTTCATCTGTCCTCTTGTTGCCCAGTTGGACAGTTTAATGAGATCCCTTTGTAACACTTTACAGTCTGCTTTGGAGTTAACTAATTTTGAATCATCTACAAATTTGGCACTTCACCATCCCTCTCTCCAGATCATTTATGGATGAGTTGAACAGCCCTCGTTCCATATGGACCCCTAAACAATGAAATTGAGTAAAATGGAACAAACAGTTCACTTGCTCTATATTATACAAATCTATAAGTCACCCTTTCGTCATACCACAGCTTATGTCAGTGATAGGAAAAGATTCACGTTACTCCCTTGTCCATACCCAGATCTCTGGACTACCTTAGGTGCAAGGCAGTACACAGATGAAGTACAGTCATCCAACACACTGACACCATGCTGGTGATAATGAGCGCATTAAAAAAAAACTTTAAAAGCTGGTGCTGAAAAGTGCCATGTAAGAGCAGTTATTGCAGTAAAGCAACAAATAGATGTGTCCATGAAGATTTCCCTTTGGATGTGGCTCTGAGGTGCAGAATCTGAAAACCAATTCTGCAATTACTGAAATAAGCAGCAAAAAAATAGCATGAAATATTGTCTATTGGTTAAAGCTTATTTATTTCACGTTCCTCTGTTTCTGACAACTGGCTAGGTCCCATAAAAAAAAAAAAGAAACAAAACAGAATGAAACAACCTAAAGCCAAGTGGGGTTATTGTGGTTGACACTGTATGGACCATGGGATACACTTTATAATATTCCTGATACCAATATTATAAAATTACAAGGAATCTGATGAGGTATGTCATATCAGGTGTCAGTGAAAATGTTATGATTTGCCAAGTATGATAATCATTATGGCTGCGTCTAGACTGGCATGATTTTGCAGAAATACTTTTAACGGAAAAGTTTTTCCATTAAAAGTATTTCTGCAAAAGTGCATCTAGATTGATCCTGGAGTTATCGTTATAACGATGTGCTTTTGTGCAAAAGCGCATCTACATTGGCGGGACGCTTTTGTGCAAAAGCAGAAGCCCGGAGCCATTTTGAAGAGGGCAAAAGGGCACCAGCCCTTTCTGGAGGCGGGGGCTAGAGCTCCTTTGAGACAAATGCTTAAAGGGATCTCCCCGGACAGCTGTTTCTCTCCTGCTGCATGCTATAGGACCTCTTGCGGGGACTGACAGCCATAGCAGTTTTGGTGGTTGCCCTCTGCCTTTTTGGACACCACTGCCTTTTGTCACTTAGTGCCTATGCCTGGTTTTTTTTCATCTTCCTTGTTTTTTCTGCCATGGAGCCAGGGGTGGCCATGTGCCTGCTCTGGCTCCTTCCAGCCATTTTGGAATGCCTGCAGCTGGTGCTCCAGGCTGCTGCCCTCCTGTTCCAGGACATGGAGGCGCAGATCGCTTTGGACTCCCTCACCATGGAGGCCATGGCGTCCCTGTGGCATCCCCACCCCAGAGTGGAGAGGCCACTGTGGAGACTGGACACCAGTACGGACTGGTGGGACCGGCTGGTCTTGGGGCAATGGGACGACCAGCAATAGCTCCGGAACTTTCACATGCGAAAGCAGATGTTCCTGAAGCTATGTGCCTGGCTCGCCCCTGAGCTCCAGAGAACCACCACCCAGCTGCGGGCACCCATCCCTGTCAACAAGAGGGTCGCCATCGCAGTCTGGAAACCGGCCACCCCGGACAGCTACCAATCGGTGGCACACCAGTTTGGGGTGGGCAGATCCACCATCGGTGTCATCGTGATGGAGGTAAGTCCCAGGGGGAGTGGGGTGGGGGGAGGGTGCTGCACTCCATGCCCAGGGGCAGCCAAGACTCCAGGCTGGGTCACCCAGGGGTTTGGGCCGTCCCTCCCTTGCACAGGCCTGCTGGTGGGGAGGAAGGGGGCGTGGAACGAGAGGGCCCTTGTGTGTGTGTGTGCTTGAGCACAGAGGGCAGCACGGGGGGGCCAAGGGAGCGCACACTCACTCTGCCTTATGTGATGTGTTCCCCTGTGTTTCTCTGCATCCTTCTGCAGGTTGTCCACACCATCAAGGACGTCCTGCTCCCGAGTGTCATCCGGCTGCGTGATGTGGACGCTACAGTGGCCAGCTTTGCTGCCCTCGGGTTCCTCAACTGTGGGGGAGCCCTGGAAGCAACCCACATCCCTGTCCAGGACCCGGAGCATTGAGCGGCCAATTTTATGAACAGGAAGGGGTTCTGCTCAATTGTACTCCAGGCCCTCGTGGACCACTGTGGCCATTTCCTGGACGTTTATGTGGGCTGGTCTGGCAGGGCACATGACTCCCACATACTATGCAACTCCAGCCTGTTTCGCAGGCTGTAGGCAAGCACCTACTTCCCCAGGTGGGAGAATACTGTTGGGGATGTGCCTATGCCCATCTGTGTCATTGGGGACATGGCCTTCCCCACTGCTATCCTGGCTAATGCGGCCCTACACGGGGCGGCTGGACCAGAACCGGGCCCGGTTCAATGACTGCCTCAACTGGGCCCACAATCAAATGGAGTGTGCCTTCGGCTGCTTGAAAGCCAGCTTCCAGTGTTTGCTCACCTGTCTCGAGATGGGTGAGCGGGATGTCATGGAGGTAGTTGCTGCGTGCTAGGTGCTCCACAATGTTGTGGAGCAGAGTGGGGAGGCCTTCCTCCCCACATGGATGGCAGCCGAGGGCCAGGCCTACTAACAGCCCTGCACAGCTGCCATCCGCCAGGTGCACCAGAATGGGGTGCGCATCTAGGAGGCCCTGACAGACATGTTCTCCCAGGTCCCATAGTAGGGTCAGGTCTCCCTTTACAACTCCCTCCTATCCCCTTACTTCCCAATAAACACCAAACACAGTTTTTCTTGAACACAAAAACCTTGTCTTTGTTTTATTTACAATGGGGAGAGGAGAGATCTAGGACGGGAGGGGGAGGAGACCTTGAACTGGGAGGGGGAGGAGCTACTCCTGCACACGGGGGCAGACCTGCACATGGGGGGCAGGCTGCGTCAGGGCAGGCTGCATGGGGAGGTTGGCAGGAGGGGCAGGAGCAGGAGGGGGCAGGGGCAGTGCTAGGGGAGGGATGGCGGGTGCATGGGGCAAGGCCATGCCATAATGGATGGCATGGCCAATGTGGGCAGTGAGGGTTGCGATGGAATCCGCCATGTATCTTAACCACCGGTCTGTGTCCTGGCCTCGTGGAGGGTGGGAAGGCGCTTGTGTTGTGTTAACCTGTGGAACTCCCTGCTGGTGGAGGCTGAGAGGCTTTGGGCTAATCAATGGTGTTTGACAGGGAGCTAGATGAATCCCCACACAGTGCCTGGGAGCACATCTGGCAGACGTGGTCTGGGTTCTCAGATCCCCATCACGTGGGATGTCTTCTGGATGGAACCAGGGGTAACTGGGGAGTGTACCATCCTTGCAGCAAAACTGAGGTGGCCCTAGGGCCGGCCCGAGTGCTTCCCCCCCTCTGCCTTCCCCTCCCATTAGCCCTCACACACGTAGCCCAGGGATGTGTGTGGCCGCAGTGAGGACTTCGCGACCCACTGCTGGTGTCTCCTTCCCCCACCTTGGTGGTCCTGGTGACGGGGGGGGGGGGTGCATGCTGCTGTCCATGGGGACGTCTGGTGCTTGCGGTGCTGGCTGGCCCAAGATGGCATGGAGCTGTTGGTAGTGGGAGCAGGTGTTGGCTTCTGCCTCCTGGCCCTCACTGGCCTGGACGTAGCCCAGGCTCAGTTCCTTAACTTTAGCCCGGACTTGCTCCAGAGTCTAGGCTGGATGGCCCTGCTGGGCGAGCGCCTGGACTATGTAGGCAAAAATGTCTGCGTTCCAGCGCTGGGAGCGGGTAGTGTGGAGGGCTTCCTTCTCCTGCCACAGGTCCATGAGGGCTTCCAGCTCCCCCTACGACCAGGATGGGGCCCGTCTTTTTCTGTGCTGTGGGTGAGGGTGCCTGATCCCCCCCTGGAGCTGCCATCGTGGTCTGGGGTGGCTGTTGTGGATCCTGCCGTCCTCGTGGCAGACCTCTGGCCAGAGGTCCAAGAAGGGTTCCTGCCTCGTGACTTTAGCAGCCTGCGTCTGCTTTAAGGGGCCTTGGGTTACTAGGAAGTCTGGGAGCTGACTGCGGCTACGGAGTCTCCAAGCGGCCACTAGCGCTTTTTTCCGTTTAGCCTGCTTTTCTGCAAAACGTCTTAGCTGACTGTCTACACTGGCCCTCTTGCGCAAAATCATTTCTGCACGAGGGCTTTTTCCTAAACAGGAGTGTCAAAGCATTTGCACAAGAAGCACTGATTTCGGACAGTAAAACATCAGTGCTCTTGTGCAAAATCAAGCATCCAGTCTAGACAGCTGGCAAGTTTTTGCGCAAAAGCACCTGCTTTCGCGCAAAATCTTGCCAGTCTAGACACACCCTATATGTTTGCATCACTTTTGTATTGTGAGTTCTGGATATGTACGATAAAGCTGTATTTCAAAATGTGTGCTGTGTTTCTGGATAACACCCCCTCCCCCCCCAGAGAGAATGGCATTATTACTAAGCCTGCTTGATGGTCCATCTACGGATATCAGCTGTACAATGAGACAATGTACATTGAGAGAAGGCAGGGGCTACATCTTATGTGTCAGCAATGCATGACTATAGGCAGAACTCTAAGGATTTTCCACTCTATGTGCTGTGAAGCTTGCATTTGGGACGAAGAACGTACAATCCACATGACAAAAGGTAGATAAGACAGCAGCAGCATCTCAATTTTTGTCTTCATTCCTGCTTCTTACCTCTGGAGTCACTTTTCTACAAACTGAAGCACTAAATAAATGACTGAATGATCCATCCAAGGTGTAGATGTGTTCCAGAAAGACTCTCAAGGAAGCAGACTCATCAACACTGCTAAGAACCTGATATATGGACTGTGACAGGGCTGCACTCAAGCCAGCCTTGGGACCCGGGAGGGACTGGACGGCGCCAGTGGAGGCATGTCAGAGACCCGCAGCAGGGATGCAGCCAGGGGAAATGACCAGAAGCAGGGCAGGCACAAGCTGGCGCCGGCGGATGACGTCACCGGCGTCGCCACGCAGGAGGCGGGGGAACGACATCCGGGGGATGCAGGGAAGGGGTGCAGCCTGGGTGCCACGGCGGGAGGTTCAAAAGGGGGCCAGGAAGGCTCCCACGGAGGAGAGAGAGCAGGAGGTCGTGTCCTGGGAGAGGTGAGCAAACCCGGAAAGGTCGGCCCTGTCCCAGCGGACAGGGACTAGACGAGGCACAAGGGGGAAGAAGCAGCCCAGGGCAGGGTTGCGGAACCCGAGAGCGGAGGGTTTGGGGGCGACAACCCCCTCCACTGAGCGAGGACGTACGACCTTGCCTTAGGGCCCTGGGCTGGGGTTCGGAGCAAGGGCGAACCTGGACCTCCTTGCCCCGACCAGAAGGCCAACCCCACATTGGCTGAGTGAGATAAGAGCGGGGGAGCACCGGCCCCACGTTGGACTGCCGATAGCGGTCAAAAGCCCTGTCCCCGGGGAAATACAAATAAGGGGGAGTTGACTCAGGAGAACATGTGACATGGACTTTGTAGTCTTATGTGTGTATCTGTTTGCTTGACCATTTACAACTCTCTTCCCATTCTTTCTTTGTTATAATGAACTTTTAGTTTTAAGACCGCTAAAGGATTGCCTTGCAACATGGTATTTCAGGTAAGATTCAAATTAATATTGGCCTAGTAAATTGACAGGCCCTTTGGGGTCAGAAGAATATTTTGTATAGTGAACAGAGTTTTTAAATGACTTCTCATTGTACTGTACTTATATTCTGCAAGGGAGATAGAGAACTGAAATTCAATATGGTGACTATGATTTTTTTTCCAGCATCTTAATAAGCAGCATAGGGAAACATAATTTGTGACTGGATGATCAATCTAACTTCAGCATTAACCATCAGTTTCGGGAGACTTTTTGCTCTCCTTTTTGCCTTAGTCTGCCCTGACCTTGGCATTTTCAGTGAGGGCCATCCCAAGCATCCTGGGTCACAGCTGGTGCATATTCCTACCCTGGAATCCATTTTTATAAATTAAGAACGCCTTATGAACTAATTTTGTGCAAAGAGCCCACGATGGACTCAAGTATGCCTAGCGAAGTGATTCTTTATAAGCTCTGCTGATCTGGACTCTATTACTCTAAAAATGGTTTTGGTTCTTCTACAACATTTTCTTATATTTTGTATGAAGACTAGAAGGCTACGTCTACACTGGCCCCTTTTCCGGAAGGGGCATGTAAATTTCACTAGTCGTCGTAGGGAAATCCGCGGGGGATTTAAATATCCCCCGCGGCATTTAAATAAAAATGTCCGCCGCTTTTTTCCGGCTTTTAAAAAAGCCGGAAAAGAGCGTCTAGACTGATCCCGATCCTCCGGAAAAAGTGCCCTTTTCTGGAGGGTCTTATTCCTACTTTGAAGTAGGAATAAGACCCTCCGGAAAAGGGCACTTTTTCCGGAGGATCGGGGCCAGTCTAGACGCTCTTTTCCGGCTTTTTTAAAAGCCGGAAAAAAGCGGCGGACATTTTTATTTAAATGCCGCGGGGGATATTTAAATCCCCCGCGGATTTCCCTACGACGACTAGTGAAATTTACATGCCCCTTCCGGAAAAGGGGCCAGTGTAGACGTAGCCGAAGTGAAATTTATGGGATTGTCACTTTTTTCCTTCTTCTTCTTTAATCAGTACTGCATTTGTTTTCTTCCAGTGTCCCAGTACTGTACCACTTATCCACAACTCTTAAAAATAATTGTCCTTAGTTCAGTGTATATGGAGGGGTAGGGTTACCAAAGGCATGAAGAGACATTTGACACCAAGTCCCAGTGACTTACAATAGGAGCATGTTACCCACATGTACTCTGTGCCTTTGAAAATCTCCTCCTGTCTATTTACTAGTTTCATTAATATCCTGGGCAACATGTGATCTGAACTGGTTGATTTGCATAGGTTCAGATTTTCCCAATCCCCCAAGTGCCTCTACACTGCAGCGCTAGCTCGAAATAAGCTACGCAATATGAGCTACACAAATTGCGTTACTTATTTTGAGCTTATTTTGAGAGAGTCTATTTCAAAATTTGGTGCTGCCTACACAGTGTCAAATTTCAAAATAGATCACTATTCCAACAAGTCCCTTAATTCTTGTGGAATGAAGTTTACCGGGATGTTGAAATAGCATGCCCATTATTTTGATTGCATTTTGAAATAACGGATGTGCTGCAATGATGCAGAAAATGCTATTTCAGGATACTGGATCTATCTGGAAATAGTGCCTCAGTTTAGATGTATTTGTCCTTCATCAAGTCATTTTTACACAGCTTTCTTACCTTATTAATTATAGGTATACATTTTCCTTTCTGAAGATTGTAAAATGAAAATAGCATGTTTGCTACTTTTAATCATCATTCATTCATTGCCTTGTCCCTTGACCACTATGCCTACCATTAAGTCATTTTGCATTTCTGCAACCTTTATCTTTTCTTCAACAATTGTAATGTGCATATTAGTTAATGGAAATCCAGATAGCATTATTGCAAATGTTTATTGTTACCATCACAAGTCAATGCATGCTTTCACCATAGATAACAGTTTTTGTTGGGGAAATTCAAAGATAAGTGTGTAATGAATAAATAAATGATTCTGCTTGAAGCCTCAATAGTTTCTGTGTCACAATCCATTAATTTTTTTCATATGCTGTCTGCAAAAACAACTAATATCCAACTATAAGGAATCTATAAAAAGAGCTACAGTAATATTAGGTGATAAATTTTTAAAAAACCATAATGTTGGAAAAATTTCAATTAATCTTTCAAATTACCAATGATTTTAGGGCAAGCATATTTAAATATTAGTATCTAGACCTAAAATGGGAACAGCACAGGAGCTAAACTTCATTTTAATTAACAAAACATAATTTGCTTTCAATTATGCATAGTGTCACCAGAGAGCTGATCATAATTTTTAACATAATTAATTCCTCTGTTAATCCAGGTTTACACTAGTACAAAATGGATTTACATTGACATGAATGTAACATAGTGGTGAATCAAGTACACTGTACTGGTAACATTCTAAGTAAGAAATATAAAATCAACGCTTCCAGTTGAGGTGGAACTATGCTAGGAGCCATATCAAAGGAAGAGGAATTAATTTTACAACACATCTCAATAGCTCTGAAAAAAGATATAGATTTATTGTGATAAGTGTTTCTAGATATAGATTTCTTGTGATAAGAAATCTAGAAAAGATTTCTTGCGATATAGTGTTTTTCATACCATCCAAATGACATGGCAAGTCAGTGCTTGGTGGACAGAGAACTTTGTCCTCCAAATTATTATTGGTTAATTTGAGTTAACTGCTATTGAAAAAAATAAAGTTATGCAGTGTGAAATGGCCATGGTTACTACAAATCTTGCTGATATCTGTAATTATTTGTGCAAATATATTTAATATGAGCCAGAAACTCAGCTGAATCTCATGTCCACCTGTTCAAAATATAACAGAAAGAGAACTATTATAAAGTGTGTGTTAGAATGAAATATTGCTATTTACGTTTTGTAGTTTTGTAATATATTACATTTTTGGAAAAGGAGAAAATTGGGTCCATGTCATATCTAATTTTGTCTCTTAAGTGTACTTGTAATAGATGCACATGTTACCAGCATGAAAAAGGGGATAAGTCTTTTAGGCTGATTTGTTTCAGTTCAAAGGTTAGGCTATTTCAGGTACAGTTAGTACAGAAGTGGCAGTAATCAGAGTTCAAAAGGAAAAGATTGGCGTTCATAGGAGTGAAGGTCAAGCCCTTTTTTGCAGCAGTACAGGCACATATCTCCTGAACTCCATATACAAAATTATTAGCATTTCAACTAAAGTAGAAAAATAATGTGCCCAGAAATAAATGAAGGCTAAAAGGAAATTATTTCAAAAACGGGTATTCAAAACGGCATTCCTGACTCATGACCCTCTTCTGTGCTGTATAAGTTATTGCTGCAGAAAAGTGGAAACTCTAAAGTTTCAACTCAAAACATTTTCCTGCGTTTCTTCTAGCACATTTTGCAAAGTCACTGAAATCTATAGAAAGACTCCCCCGATGTTGTAGGGTTTTGAGCTCATTTTGAGTTGCTTGGGGGGAAATTTCTACATTGTAACAAGTTTTCCTATAAGAAATTGTATCCCCATTAAGATGGCTAGAAGTTCTAGACACTAATTCTGTGCATCCCCCAAAACCTACGTGTCTTTTTGGTAGGTTAATAATCTAACAGATCATGGCTACCACTCATTTTGACACTGTCCACTCATGGAATTGGGACCAAGTAAAAATAGGTTTTTCTCCCTCATGGCCTTAGGGTGTATCTAGACTACAGGGTTTATTTAAAAAAAAAGTGGCCTTTTTAAAAAAAAAACTTCCCCTGCATCTACACTGCCGCCATGTTCTTTTGAAAGTAAATCGAAGGAATGCGGCAGTTTTTTTTACCACAAAAAAACCTTGTTTTACAAGGAAGAACACATTTTTTCGAAAAAGCTCTTTCAAAAAAAGGCACTATGTAATGTAAACTGCTTTTTTGAAAGAGAGCATCCAGACTGCCTGGGTGCTCTCTTTCAAAAAGGCGGCTTGCTTTTTCGAAAGTACTGGTTGTAGTCTAGACACTCTTTTTTGAAAGAGGCTTTTTCAAAAGTATCTTTCGAAAAAGCCTCTTTTGAAAGAGGCTTGTAGTCTAGCCGTAGCTTGAGTCTACTCATCATAGCTAAAAATAGCAGTGAAGTTATGGAAGCAGAGGCTTCAGTGTGTGCTAGCAATGTGTGTACCCAGGGTTCTTGGTACACTGAACAGCCCATATAGCCCAGGAGTTCACTGCTAATTTTAGTTTTTCTAGGTAGATTAAACCGAGTGCCAGTATGTCTACCCAAGCTGGGATCATGCTTTCAATTACAGCGTAAACACATCCTAACAGTTTCAGAGAGTTAGCCGTGTTAGTAGCTTTAAAAATGAATAGTTTACCCATGAAAGCTCATGATCCTATATATTTTTCTCTTTCCGTGCCCCAGAGCTAGCACTGTATGAGTACGTCTCTACTGCAACGCTATTTCAAAATAGCTAGCGCTATTCTGAAATAACTTAGTCTGTGTCTACACAGCAGGCAGTTATTTTGAAATAGTGTCAAACACTGTCAAGCTCTGTTTACCGTAACCCTCATTGTATGAGAAATAAGGGAAGTTGGAGTGAGAGTGCTCTGTTTTGAAATAAGTGCTGTGTGGACACTCCCTATTTTAAAATAAGCTACACAATTGATGAAGTTCAATTTGTGTAGCTTATTTTGAGTTAAGCCCTGCTGTCTAGACACAATATGGCTAATGGTAGTAGGAAGAATCACAGTTCCACTATGGTCAGGCGTGACAGGGAAGGGAGAGTGATAGCAAGGGGAGGAAAGCAAATTGCTCCTTTAGCCCTTACTCCAGCAAGTGACCATGGGATTTTGCCAAATTTGATTTTGGTTCAGCTACTAAGTGACTCTCCTGGGAATCACATCCAAAGAAGCACTGAGGAGTGAAATGTGGACACAAAGAGGGTGTGAACACAAGCCAGGAAAATTTATTAACAAAAAGTGGAATGAGTATTTCCAGACCTTTACCATATCCACACAAATATTTGCTCACCACTGAGACTTACATAGCCAAAATCTGCAGTCTCTTATACCTGTTTAATGCCATAAAATGAAATTTCTGTGAATTTCCTGGATGTAGCGAAGGCAGAAACTCAGTAACATTGTTTAATTTTCCTACATTCTTTGGTTTCACAATTGTGTTTTTGAAATGCTCAATGAAGCACTACATCTTAATTTCTTTTCGGCAGAGTTGGCACATGGATTTTATTTTTCTGCTGCTGACAGACTTTCTGACTATTAATTGAGGTTAAACCCAGGTTACAGCATAAGTTAAAACAAATGGAATAATTTTATGCCAATGGAGAACGATATAAACAGCTGCAGCTTTGTTTTACAAATTAGGTTTTTTAAATCTGTTTCACTTTTTTAAGAAAAATTTATTGAGTAGTCTACAAAGAGGAACTGGAAACAGTTATTCTATTTAAAAACTGATTTATTTTCAGTTAGCCTTAACTTATTTACCTTTGTTTAAGTCACATTTTCCATATTATTTTCTATTCATCTTCTTTCATCTTGAGGCAGAACTTTAAAAAAAATAGCTGGGATTTATTAATGACTGTATATACTGCACAGAACTCATAAGCTAACATAAGGTATTAATGTGAGCAGCACTCAAAACATTACTAGAAAAGGTGCTTTCCACTTTTAGTTCTGAAAACTTTTTTAATGCCTAAATGAATAAATATCTGCATTTAAGTGTTATCTTTAAAAATAATAAAATAGCTTATTGCTGGTTGTTTCTCAATTCTTCTATGACTAGTTTTGTATCACAAGAATATCAAAAAGAGTCACAGAACACCAACAATTACTCAACTAGATCATTTCAGATGTTTTTATAAAAAATGGTGCCACTCTTTTTTTCCAGTTGCATGTTCTTTCTCTTTCAAATTTTCAAACATAATCACGCTTTTTTAAAAAATTGAGTTTCCCTCTTTAAAAGTGAGAATCAAGGTAAAAAAAAAAAAAGATTAATCTTGGGTTAAATCTTGGTCATTGCCCATATAAGGCAAAATATATATACAGATAGAAACCCTCTTCCTGTCCAAAAAAGTTTGTGCACCTACTTTCTGCTCTGTTACTAGTTCCATCTGTAATCTCGGGCAAATCACTTAACAGTCTCATACCTCTGTTAAATAGATATAATGATAGTTACATTGTAAAGCACTTTGAGATTTATGGAGACGATAGGCTATGTAAGTGCTAATTATTATTAATATAACTAGTATAACCCTAAATTGAGGTAGGGGCAATAGTGCCTCATACTACAGCTGTTGCTAATCTATTAATCTGTGTTACACAAAGAAGATTATAGAAAAATCTGATCCCATGCTTAAGAAAATAAGGTGAGGGCGAAGAATATCTTCACTCTTCCAGGAATTTGATGAAAGCATTAGGACTTGGTAGGAAAGAAACACAATCTCCCCCACAGTCTTCCCCACACAAATTACCTCAGAACGTCAACTGGTTACAGGGAAAATATACTCCCACAAAAAAACTGGCTCACCCTGAATTATGATGATGATTATGATGATGATAAATACCAATAAATATGTGATGCATTTGGAGGGAGAGGTAAGAGGCAGAAGCATGTCAGAAGAGCTCAGCAGACCAGTTACAGTGTTCTCTGAACTGTCTGCTAATTCTTGTCCCCATTCCCCAGGCTACCTTAGATTTCTGCAATGCTACAAGTGCACCTGCCAGCCCTTAGATGACTCTTAGAGGTGGGCACCATATTCTTGTTGTTATTTCAACCCAGCTGGTCTGGATATTTTGGGGAGAAGCAACACAGCTCCTCTTCTCTCCAGATAAGAGGTTATTCTTCCCAGCCTCCATTCCAAGATGTCCCAAATGTTTTGAACAGGAGCAAGACACTATCCATCTCCCCCCATCCAACTCCCACACTTCGGAGCAGCAAGTTATAATCTCTTCAGGAAACCACTATTTTTACAGGCACTGCCCCTAAGAAAGATGAATGAGTTTATCTAAGCATGGACAAAGCTTCTACATGTGAAAACAGAGTATTAGTGAGGGCTCCAAAACATCCAAAAATAACACAGATTAAATTATTTTACAAAAATAATTAATATAAATGTCCTGGATAATGTGCAAAATTGTCTAACACATATACCGTGATTTTCATTTAGAGATCTCTGAACATGTTACCAATAAGGTATCATTATTTTCATTTTACAGATGGGGAAACTGAGATACAGACAGGTGAAGTGATGTACCCAAGGCAGAATTAGGTATAGAGCTCAACACTGCTTGAATCCCATGTGCTAGACCACATTGATAGCAGTGAGAAAAACTGCACATTAATCAGGAAAAACATTTAACTGAAGTATTTCCATGGTAACAGATTTCACTATCCTTAAAGGAAGGGCAATAAATGCTACTCAGTTCTAATATAAATAATAAAACCACACTTAGTGGAAATGCATTTGGCTAGTGTCCATGTGTTAAATAGTGCGTAGCCATTTGTAAATAAGTGTAAAACTCTAACCTCCTTCCCTTATTTATTTTGCAACTAGGAAAAATAAAGACAAAGTTCAGTGATTGTTATTTTTACTCTTATCGTTTTATTCTTCCTTGTATTTAATTGCATGTTCAATATTTTTGACTTAATGAGGACACACACTTCATTAGAAAATATATGCATACCAATGAGATGCCCCAAAAATGACAATTGTAGTGCAGTGTGCTGCAAAATTTAATAATGCTCAGCATTTCCAACAGGACTGCAATAGTCTAGGGACATTTCCCCAATGTGTTTATAAGCCCTGCAACTTAGGAGAAGGGAAAATTGAAGACATGTGTCAGCTGGCATGGGAACAATAGCTAAAGTAAGATGAAAGAAAATTAAACACATGTGAACATTTTCAAGGGGTAACCATATATTTAATTGAGATTTGTGTGTATTCCCAAGCATACTGCTTTGACAAGTTACCCTCGAGAGAGACTGCCTTTCTGTCCTAGAATAAGTTTTTTAACTTATTCTAAGCTTTAGTACTCTGAAACTTGAGTTTCTTTTGATGTGTTTGTTTTCCAATGACCTGTCAGCGACATCCATTTTGGCCTGAACCTCAAAAAATTCCATGTGGGCTGTAAAAGCCAGAAATCCCCTAGGCATTTCCATTTGTAGACATGTTCTTTGAGCTGTCTGTCTGTCTGTCCCAATCTTATGGAACTCAACTGATCAAACAGGGACCCATGTCAATGAGCTACTGAGTGAGCACCTCCCATGGACGCCCTCAACTTCCATTATATTTCAGTCAGAGTTACAGATGCTCAACATTTTGCTAAGAATTAAATTGACCTAAGATTATGGCATAGCTTGCCATTCCACTTATAGCCTTCAGTTCCTTTGGTGAAGTGGCCATCAAATGCTTCCTTTTTATTGCTGAAGCAGCATGAAAAGCTTAGTCTCTTCTACGTACAACCGCAAGAGGTAGGAAGGACCCAAGGCATAGCACAGACCTCACTTACCTAATAGTCATGTTGTATGAGGGTAGAGAGAATTACACGCTAAATGCATAATTCTTTGTGACTTCCAGGAAACGGTTACAGACATTAGCATACTTAAAATGGCATCAGACTTGTCCACTAGCTTTAATATTTTGTGACTGGTTGAAATTATCAGTAATACTCATACTATACCTCCTCGAGATGTTATTGGGAGCTTCTGATATTGCAAAAGACAAAATAGTTATGGCTATGTGACTCTTTCATGAATAAGCACCGAGGATGAAACTTTTAGGAGAAAGTCTTTGTTATTCCATGTTGTAGCTACCAGTCAGTCGTTAAAGGAATTCTATAGGTTAAAACACTCTTCTTGTTTGATTGTGCAGTGTTTAGGGTATACTGCACAAAAAGATCAACACCTAATCTTTTGAGACGTGAGCATTTCTGCTCTAGAAGTTTTGTTTGACGAAAAGTCCAGATGCTAAGGAAGGGAAAAAGGTAAAAAAAAAACCAACCCAGGAAATCCAAAAGAGGCAGATTCACAAAACAGCTGCTTCTTGGTGACTGGGCAATTGTGCCTTAGCCTATGTTTCTGCAAGAAGAGAATTGCCAGTGTGCAGTTGGCAGACACATCTGCTCAAGAAAACAGGACTCTTATACATTCTGCAATAAATAAATGCTAGAAAATGCATGGACTCTGAGACTATGTCTATACTATCATTTACATCGGTGTTATTTATGTCTTTTGGTGTGTGACTAAGCCACACTCCCCAAGCAACATAAGCTACACCGATATAAGTGCAAGTGCAGAAGTTCTCCCTCCACCATAGCTGCTGCCACTTTTTGGGATAGGGGATAAGGTTGATTAATAAAGTCAACTGGAGAACTTTCCCACGTTGGCTTACAGCAGCTATATTGGAGAGCTTACAGCCATGCAGCTGCATCAGTGCATTCCCGCAGCTGTAAGTGATCTAGTATAAGCATAGCCCAAGTCATAAGAATATCTACTACAACAGAAATATTCTCAAGCTCAGCAAAAAAACAATTATGTTAAACATCTGGTTTTCAGGTGTTAACATTTTAAATAATCAACATTAGCTATTTAGTCATATGACAAAACTATGTTAACGTTTGTGCTATGTGGCTAACTTGCTACCCTGCAAATATATTTCCACATGTATACTGGCATCCAAAATTACACAATTATACTTTGATCAATGAATACAGAAACAGACAACTTTGATTATGAATATATTAGTATAGTCTGTTACATATTTAGGATTTAAAGTCCTACTTTCAAGAAACTTTCCAACTGGTTAAGTAGAAATATTTTCACATTATGCTACAAATCACACAAGAAAAATGAAACAAAAAGAAAAAAAGAATAACAAAGTAACATCCGTACTTAGGTTACTGTAATGTACTTTAAAAAGTAAATAAGCATTATACTGTATTTTATGGAGAAAACAAGCATATATATAAATTTTAAAAAGCAAGGGCTCTTTTTTTGCCCGTGAAACTTCTAGTGCCATTTAAGAACACTGAATGGTTGTATGCAGTGAGAATATATTTGTCAAAAAAGTTTATTTTTTCCTCTCAGTTGACACACTGAAGAGGTATTATTTACTCTAGAGATACTGTACTAACTTCTTTGTATAGTGAAAAATAAAGACTACTTGTTAATATATTTCAATAATAATCAAAAGATGCTACATGCTAACATGTGAAGATAGAGTTCATGCCCCAAAGATCTCACAACTACAAATTAATATTGTGATCTCCCAGAACAAACTTTGGGACAAATACACTCTGGCTGTGTCTACACTGGCCAGTTTTTCCGGAAAATCAGCTGCTTTTCCGGAAAAACTTGCCAGCTGTCTACACTGGCCGCTTGAATTTCCGCAAAAGCACTGACGATCTCATGTAAAATTGTCACTGCTTTTGCAGAAATACTATGCTGCTGTCGTTCGGGCAAAAGTCATTTTCCGAAAAACTTTTGTACAAAAGGGCCAGTGTAGACAGCAGAGATTTATTTTCCGCAAAAAAGCCCCGATTGCGAAAATGGCGATCGGGGCTTTTTTGCGTAAAAGTGCGTCTAGATTGGCAAGGACGCTTTTCCGCAAAAAGTGCTTTTGCGGAAAAGAGTCCTGCCAACCTAGACGCACTTTTCCGAAAATGCTTTTAACGGAAAACTTTTCCGTTAAAAGCATTTCTGGAAAATCATGCCAGTGTAGCCTCTGTGTACACTCTTGCTTATATTTTGTGCAGTTTTGGTATAGGCAATGGAATTGCAAAAACATAATTTATGTAATAAACATAATGGCTACGTCTACACTGGCCCCTTTTCCGGAAGGGGCATGTAAATTTCAGCAGTCGTCGTAGGGAAATCCGCGGGGGATTTAAATATCCCCCGCGGCATTTAAATAAAAATGTCCGCCGCTTTTTTCTGGCTTTTAAAAAAGCCGGAAAAGAGCGTCTAGACTGGCCCCGATACTCCGGAAAAAGTGCCCTTTTCCGGAGGCTCTTATTCCTACTTTAAAGGGCACTTTTTCCGGAGTATCGGGGCCAGTCTAGACGCTCTTTTCTGGCTTTTTTAAAAGCCGGAAAAAAGCGGCGGACATTTTTATTTAAATGCCGCGGGGGATATTTAAATCCCCCGCGGATTTCCCTACGACGACTAGTGAAATTTACATGCCCCTTCCGGAAAAGGGGCCAGTGTAGACATAGCCAATTTGTATATTCTAACTATTCTGAAAACTGTGTTTTGCTACTAATTCTCCCAATATATATTGACTTGGTAGTCAAAACCACATCTACTGTTCTGTGTGAAAAAAGTAATTAATGGGCCTATTACTGAAGTGACCAAATGACCTTTCTTCAGTGACTTATTTTTTAGAAAACAAGGCTGGCTATAGAATTTGCATAAAAAATGTCCGAAGACCCAGAAGCTCTTGAGGGACCAAAGTCCTGCTGTCTGACACAAGAAGCATCTGGCTAACTGTCAATATTGATTTGGCTCAATAGAAACTGGCAGTATTAACAGAATAGAGAGGCTGAAATTACAATATCTAGTAACTCCTCACATACCAAATAGTGGGAGGGTAATCTAATTCATTTGACCCCTGAAAAAATGCTGATATTGTATTTGATTCCTTCATTAGTCAAAAAGAACTGTCTATAATTGGACAGTAGCCTGTATTATCAGTATCCTCATATCAGTGCTATGGGCAAAGGAGTTATAAAAGTAAACCTGAGGAAGAGAAGGGACTAAAGTGAGAATTAACAAATACGCTGCTGAACTCTGGACTTAGGCTCAAATCCACAAAGGGATTTAGACACTGCAGTTCGTAACTGTAAAGGTGTTTAGCCACACAGTGAAATCCAGAAAGCCTGAGTTAAGTGCCTAGGCTCTGAATATCATGCACAGGAATAGATAGGTACCTGAGAAAGTGATTCACAAAAGCCAGAATGCTAGGCAGGGACCCACTTAAGTTAGACAATTGTAGATGCTAAGAAGAGTGGTGAGTCCTAAGCTCTGCCCCTCTCAATTGGCCCTGTTCTACACTAGAAAGTTATTTCGAAATAACCCCCCTTATTTTGAAATAATAAGTGGCGCATACACACTACCACGCACATTAGTTCAAAATAATGGACTGGTTATTTTGACATCTGTACTCCTGCTTTCCTTGCAGAATAAGCTTATTTCAAAATAGCTATTTTTGGAGTTATTTAGAATCCAGTTATTTCAAAATAATTTCCCAAAGTAGTCATGCCCCTAGGTACCAAGTCTAGCCTGGAGGGAGACACCTAACTCTGCTTGGAATTCACAGCTGGGAGCCTATCTCCTGGAGTCAAGATACTTCATTTCTTGCCCATGTCTAACTCCAAACAAACTGGTAGGGGAAAGGGAAAAAAGCAGCCCTCCTTCAAACCATTAGTGCAGAGGTTAGGGCACTCTTCACAGGATCAAAAGACTCCAGTTCAATTTCCAATCTGTGCCAGACAAATACAATGGATTTGAATACAGATGTCCCAGCACAGTTGAGTTCCCTAAAAACTGGACTGTGAACTATTCTGTTGCGGGACATTCTGCTATTGAAACAATTCTACTATTTGTAAATAATTGAATATTCACTTGGCCACTGAAAGAGTGAAAATGACTTTATAGGCTAGTGGTTAGGGCATTCATCATTTTCAAGCTCCTCCTCTTCATCAAGCAGGAGGAGGATTTGAATGAAGCTCTCCTTCCTCTCAGGAAGCATCCTGCTCCCCATTTTAGGTGGAGTCAGATGTGTTTGGACACCTACCCAAGTGGGAAGAATGCCTCGTTTCAGCTGGTTTAAGGATTCCAGGCACCCAGGACTATAGTCTGAGTTAGTGTGTGCGCCCAGAAGCTAACATTTGGTCAGCTTGCAGTGGAAAGGTAGGTACTGAGAAATTTTATATCCTTCCAGATTTAGGCAATAGCTTAGTCATTTTTAGAGCAGTGTTTCTTAAACTTTTTAAGACTGAGGAACACCAAACAATTTTTTTTATGAAGAACACCAAGCATTTTTTGTTGAACAAAAAAAAGGGGGGGCGGCGGGGGAAAGTAGTTGAGCAAAAAAAAGGCGGCCATTTCCACAGCACACCTCCGACTGCCTCGCGGCACACTGGTATTCCCCAAAAAACAGTTTAAGAAACACTGGTTTAGAGGCTCTGAGAAGCACCTAAATTTTGGACTTAGGCATCAAATCCTTTTGTGAATCTGGTCCTTAGTCTTATTTCTTAAATGCTGCGTGTATGTATGTAACCTATAGATCTTTTCAGGTTTGCTAGTTTCTTTAAAAATTACAATAGAGCTGTTCTCAACAGTTGAAAATAGAAATGCCATTAAACAAGCCTTCAGAAATTTCTGGTATCTCCATAGCCCAATACAAAGTGAAATCATAATGGCTACAACATTTTTCCAGATCCTTCAGTGTGTCGCAGAGCCAGTGCCAGCATTGTAGACAGATGGAGAGTACACATACCACAGTGAAGGAGACTGCTAATTTCTCCAGTTCTATGGGAAGGGAGTGTTAGTCTTTCATTACAGGAACTAAAATTAATTCAGTGGAATTTACTCTACTGGGCAGGAGGTCCTTTGTAGGGTGGCTGGAATTTTTAAATTCAAGAAGCCTAAGAAATGGACATCTTAGTTAAAGAACAGAATTTTAAACTCTGATAACTTTGCCACAGTTTACATCTGTTTTAAATACATTTGACAATTTTCATATCTATAGGCTTTTCATCATAGAGATATGTATCTCCTGCTACAGATGCAGACTGATTTCCCTTTAATAGTTTCATTGCTGATATCTCAACAACAAAACATGTGAAATGTAGAAATGGTGTACAAATAATATTCACTGCAGACATGAGTATTAATAGTTCCTTATGCTTCCTTAGCCTGCACCATTCCACAACTTCTCTGCTTTATATATGCATGTATGTTTTCATAAGATTTCTTTGGCAGTCACAAAGAAGCACATGTAAACAAGAAGAAGGTGGAGGCAGGTGAAACAGCTTGCAGCACTGCTGTCATGTAAATATGATTCCATTGATCTTTGTCAGTTTCATGGAGAGCTAAGGTGCTGCCCTTGCATAGCCAAGTTATGTATGAAGTCAGCAATTAGCAACTCAAAGCGCTGTGCCAAACATGTGCTTGTTGGCACTAATACCAGTGTCATAAACTTTAAATCTTCTCTCACCTTCATTCCAGACACTGTGCACAAACCTCATTACATTTACAAATACTAAAAAAATGAAAGAAAAACAAGCATATATTATATTAACCTCACCCTATCTCATAATCTCTCCCCCTTCCCACTATTACCTGCTTTTTTTAAACTGTAATCCCTTCCTGTTCATGTTGAGTACAGGTTCTAAGACAGGAAACTGTCTTACATACTCAAGACAGGAAACTGTCCTTTTATTTGTCCATAAGGAGCTTTATAACATAATTGGGATTGATTCTTGTGTGTCTTTCACCACAGGTAGACAGTCATGCCTGCAGAAAATAGGTATAAATGGCTACATTCTGATACTTCTCGTCTATGTAGATTATATTGCAATGCTGTCTTAATTTAGGTGAATGCCGAAAGGGATCATTAATACATATTTGGATATTGTAAGACTGAACTTCTGTAAATTACTTATCAGAGGGGTAGCCGTGTTAGTCTGAATCTGCAAAAGCGACGAGGAGTCCTGTGGCACCTTATAGACTAACTGAAGTGTAGGAGCATAAGCTTTCGTGGGCAAAGACCCACTTCGTCAGATGCATGTAGTGGAAATTTCCAGAGGCAGGAATAAATATGCAGGCCAGGATCAGGCTGGAGATGACCAGGTGGATCCAATCAAGGAGGATGAGGCCCACTTCTAGCGGCTGATCTGGTGGTGTGAATTCCAAGAGAATAGAAGCTGCTTTTGTAGTTAGCAAGCCATTCACAGTCTTTGTTTAATCCAGAGTTGATTGTGTCAAACTTAAGGATGAACTGTAGCTCAGCAGTTTCTCTTTGAAGTCTGGTCCTGAAGTTATTTTGCTGCAGGATGGCTACTTTTAGATCTGCAATTGTGTGTCCAGGAAGATTGAAGTGTTCCCCTACAGGTTTTTGTATGTTGCCATTCCTAATATCAGATTTGTGTCCATTGATTCTTTTACGTAGGGACTGTCCTGTTTGGCCGATGTATATAGCAGTGGGGCATTGTTGGCACATGATGGCATATATTACGTTGGTGGATTGTAAATTACTTGCAATCCTCAGATAAAAGGTTTCCCCATCTGTAAAATGGGGATAATGGTACTGACTTCCTTTGTAAAGTGCATTGAATGTATTGTATAAAAACTGGGTATTATTCTTGTATATGCATAAAGTGTTGTTATATTATATCAAAGCTGTTTTCAGATACATTATACTATACAGAAGGGTCCAATGTTACAGAATTTCAATTGATTTCAATGTGTGTTTTGAGTGTGCAAGGAATGTAGAGTGAGCCTTAAAACAAACTGTACATTTGTAGGAAACATGTAGTATAGAATATTAGGGGGAAAATCTGAAATAAAATAAGAATTAAATAAATGTAAAGAGAAAATATTGAGGAGTAATATAGCTTTCTTTATTGGCCCAAGATATCACAGATAAATAACAATGATGTAGACAATGACTGAATATTATGACCTTATCTTTTCTAAAGTGGATTTTACTAAGCAAAGAGCAGAGTGTCTGTTCACACCCTCCTAGTGGATTTAAATCATAAGATTAATAGTAAAGGATAAAACTAAATGACTTAAAAGGAATTGCACTAATGAAATTCCTTCCACTTATCTTTGCAATACAGGATAAATAGGAGAGTTTGGGGGGTGATAAAGAGAGCATCAGGTTGCAGTGAAAGGCTTAGTGGGGGGCCAAGCAACCCTTTGCTGCACTGGAGATATGGCAATGGTCTGAGTCATGTGTTACAAGTTTTATAGGAAGACACAATAGGTTTTGATTTTTTGACAAAGAATCTTGAGCCTGTATACATAGCTAATAAAAGGGTACATTGGTGTGTGGAAGCTATCTTTAGGGCTCTTTGTTTAGCTCATTTATTATACTTGAATCCTCGCTGTTTTTTTATTCCTCCTGAAAGATGTCCATGGGGACATGTGGGTAAAATTTTGAAGATTCAGTATGATTTTATTGCATTTTAATATAAAAATGTACAAGTTGTAACACTTGTATGAGCTTGTTTGTGAGAGCATGAGCCACCCCTACACAAGTTCAAAGCCAAATGCACTTACTCTAATATCCTTCATACACTAATTCACTGACAAATTCACTGTACTTTTCTGCTGCTGCCTTGCAAACTGTTACACACAGTCCTCTTCTGGCTACTGCATTTGGGTCTTGCATACTGGGCCCATATGTTTTTAAGATTCTCTTGGTCTTGTAGGTTGCAGGACTGTGTCTCCTCCTTGCCTCTCTGATACATATCCTAGACACAGGATCCATGTCTGTTACCCCATAACCAAAATGAGACCTGGCAGCCCAGCTCCTGTGGCCTCTCAGACCAGTACTAAAACTCCAGTGATGTAAGTACACCCTTTCCCAGAACTCCAATGTGGAGGGTACTCTAGATTTATAGGTCACCTCTGTAGAGACATGTGACAGTGAAATCAATCAAACATGTAGTACACTTCCCAAAGGTTGCTAAACACAACCACTCTTTACTTTAGATAACATAAAAGATATACAGATCCAGATAAAAATACACACATTTCTCTGCCTGGTTTCCTCATCTTCCTGGAAAATTCCATGGGGTTAGGCTTCTGGGATATCTAGACTCCTTCTCTTGAAGCTCATGCCTTCTCCAAGTCATGACCCTTTGACCTTGGTAGGTTTACAGTCAGATACAATCCCCTATGCTACAAAAACGTGTGTACACCACTTGCCCAATAGGAAGATATCTCTTTAAGACATGGGGTTGGGGGAATAAATAATGCTAGGCAGATGCATAATTAACACTCCATACTCAGAATTTTCTGGACTGGAGTGTAATAGTTGGGGCAGCTACTTTGCAAAAGACCATGCACCCTGGGTGGGTTGAGAGAAGCTGAACCACAGAGCAGAAAGCAGGCAGCTTTCCTTTAAGTGCAGTGCACTTTCCAGCAGATTAGTGCTATTGTTAGCCATCCAATTATAGAAAGGGCAAATTGTGAGGGAACACCAATTAACCTTATCTTAATTGTATACTTTGAATGTTGTTTGATTTTTGTCAAACTGTTTTAGGCTAGTATGCTTCCCCAAGAGTTTTTTATTTAAATATGATAGGGAAAGAGTCATTCATATTTTGCTATTCTCAGTTTTGTATTTTTCTTGTAAGTAGGTTTATAATATATCTATAGTGACAAAGCTCCTCCTTAACCTCAGCAGATTCTTCACTTTTAGGTGGATTATTTGCCTCAGAGGGTCACAGCAGTCCTCAGTTTAGACACTGGCTTGCTGTTTGTTGAGCTACTCTTATCATTGGCCAGCATAGGAAAAAAGGGGGAAACTAATTTCACACCCTCGTACCAAAACAAGCCTCTTTCTAGTACTGAAATGGGAAGCTAGTGATGCAGAGAACCTGGGCTTGCTTTCTACTCCAGGTTCCAACTCAGAGGCCCTGTATTAGCAAGTGTCTGTAATGTTTCTGGTAATGACAGCTACGAATCCCTGGGCCACTTCCTCAAGCCCGCCCTAGTATCTACCATAATAGAGAGTCTTCCTCCTGGTACATGCTTGCACTGTCTTCTCTCAGATTTTTTTTTTTTTCATCACACTTTCTCTCACCAGCTCCTTCCTCACACAGTGAGCAAAGAGAAGGGAAGCCTTTTTAAAGCAGTCTCAATTGATTCTTAATTGGTCCCCAGGTGATCTGATTTGTCTGTCTCCCTTGAGTTTGGAAGGCTCCTAATTGGTTCCAGGTGTTTTAAATGGCCTGATTGCTCTAACTGATTCTAGCAGCTTCTTGCTGTTTCTGGATGAGCCTTTGTTAGTCTATACTGGGGCTACATCTACACTGGCGTGATCTTGTGCAAAAACTCTTTAGCGCAAGAGTTTTTGCGTTAAAGTAGTTGCGCAAAAGAGCATCTACACTGGTATGTGCTTTTGCACAAGAGATGTGCTTTTGCGCAAGAGCATTCTTCTCAGTGTAGACGCTCTCTTGCGCAAGAAAGCTCTGATGGCTATTTTAACCATAGGGCTTTCTTGCGCAAGAAATTCATGTTACCTGCCTACACTGACCTCTTGCACAAGAACAGTTGCGCAAACGGGCTTATTCCTGAGCGGGAGCATCAGAGTTCTCGCGCAAGAAACCCTGATTTCATACATTAGAACATCAGTTTACTTGCACAAGAATATGCGGCCAGCGTAGACAGGCAGAAATTTTTTGAGCAAGTGTGGCCGCTTTTGCGCAAGATCGCGCCAGTGTAGAGACAGACTGGGAATAGAGACCTATTTAATCTGGGATTAATATATTTTCCTTCCACTACTCTCCTGTAGCCCTCTGGCCTGACCTTTCTCTCTCTCTGTCCTATCTATATAGCTGGTTAATTGGTTAGCCCATACACAAATTAGAAGGATTTTTTTAAAGGAATCTAAGTTAGTAGTTCCCAATGTGGGGAATCAAAAGAGCATAGTGGCTCAAGCTGTACGAGACACCCTCCCACCCATGCCATTTAGCTTGCACCACAGAAAGCTAAAATCAAACAGAAAACCAAACAACAACAACAAAGAAAATCCCTGAGCTCAACAGTTGCTTTGACGTTTGCCTCCATCTTTGACAGGCTCTCAATGAGAAAAGATGGGGGATGTGACTTCCTCTCTCACCCCTTTTTTCTGTTTTCATTTATTTTTATTGCTGTTGTTTTTTAGGTTTCACCTGATGGTCATTTGATCTCTAGTAAATAAGTTAAGCAATGACCTCTGAGAATCTATGTATCCTGTATTCTACTCAGACACAGAAATTATCTTCATTACTTTGCTACTTCTCTCTGTTTAAAAGTCAAAAGGTATGTGGGCCTGCATTCCTGCACCCTTTTCTACTAGCTCATGGTACTAGTAGTTGTTGCTTTGTCATTAGATCTTTTTACAGTAGGAGAATGAAACATAGTCAACACTTTTCTGGGTTCAACTGAGCCAGGACATTTAGTGGTATGACATAAGAGCACTCTTCATTTCCTATGATAGCATTCATAGGCTATCCCACCTCATGAGTTAGGTATAACAGCGGAAGAAGCTACAGAAAGAATATACACCACTTCTCACTCTTCTTTTAGCTTCTGAGGCCTTGTTTACACTTACCAGGAGATTGGAGCTGTGGGGATTTTTCTCCCAGGGATCTAGTAAAGACTTGCTAAATCAACCGCTGATTATGCTCCTATCAACTCTGGTATTCCACCGGGTTGAGAAGAGTAAGGGGGATGCTGTGGTAATTCAAATTAAGACACATCAACTCCAGTTATGCAAGTCACGTAGCTAAGTTGTCTTCCTTAGTTCGACATTGCTCCCTAGTATAGACACGGACCAAGTCTTCTATATTGAAACAGCTGTTTTACCACTGAATTAGCTGCCACTATCTCCTAGCAGACCTGAGAGAAGCCTTTAAGATCAGGCTCCATGAGTCACTCTCACAATTAAGTTCATTGTCACATATTCCAGCCCCACCTGGAATAGCTATGCCAACACCAGCAAGAGAGGAAGAAGAGGGTGAATGCACTTAAAAAAAAGACAACGAAAGCTCTAGTCACCTAACTCTCTTGTCTCCTCCTGCATTACAGAACCACTTGCAAAGTAGGCCTCATTCCAGTTCCTTCTAGCATTACTTACAAAACCACTCATTTCTATAGTTTTCATAAATACCTAAGGAATAAATGTATCTGTTTATAAAATAAAATTACCTCTAGCCCCACATCTGACTAGCATTCATTCACATTAGCTGTTCTCATTTGTTCATAACGCTGCTAGTACTAAACCTAGCATGTTGGGAGAGTGAAGATGCAATAACATTGGGGAGGGGGATAAGAGAAAAAACTCCAAGTGCACTCGAATCTATCTAATCTTGGCAGTAACAACCAAGGTGTGATGCCAGTCTAGTAAAAGAATATCAAGAAGAGGATCTTGTGACAGTCCCTAGCTGTCAGTCTCACTGATTTAAGCTTTAACTCTTGTCCAAATGTTTAGAGCACTATGGATCCACAACAAGAACAAGGTTATCTGTCAGTATAACTATTTTCATTTGTGGTCTGCTTTCAGACGAGGAACCCAAATTCACATGCACTACAGAGGCTTAACAAATCAGTCACAAGATCATTTTCCCTGTCACTGATCAGTGTAATCAGCAATATCTCTTTGTCAATTTGCAAGTGTTTTGGAGACTATCATGAAATACATCTATAAGGAAATATCTTATAGTGACTGTTCTGGAATTATATCTGTCCCCTCAGCCTGATTTTGTGAAAACATTCTGGCATTTATCAGCCTCATTTTATAAGGAGTAAGGGTTATTTTGAAAGAAGTGTTTTCTTTCTAAATAACCATGTCTAGACAGTGTTTTTTATTTCGAAATAGAGTATTTCGAAGTAGCGGCTGGATGTGATTATGCAAATGAAGTACAGGAAATTCAAATCCCCACTTCATTTGCAATTTCACTGAGGTGAATGTTCATTCCTCTCTTAAAAGAGAAATGAAGTGTAGACATACCCCCAGGTTAGACGGAAAAAACGAAAAAAGGAAGTGTCAGACTGTTTTTAAAAAAGGAACAGGCTATAAAGCAAAAGACCCCATTTTATAGCCAGCAGCAAAATCAAGGGCAGGAGGGACTGAAACTTCATGAAGGATACTGACTAAACTGCAAGGGCTCGTCTACATTGGCCCCTTTTCCGGAAGGGGCATGTTAATTTCACGAGTCGTAATAGGGAAATCTGCGGGGGATTTAAATATCCCCCGCAGCATTTAAATAAAAATGCCGGCCGCTTTTTTCCGGCTTTTAGAAAAGCCGGAAAAGAGCATCTACACTGGCCCCAATCCTCCGGAAAAAGTGCCTTTTCCGGAGGATCTTATTCCTACTTTCTGCTGATTACAGAACGGGTAATCAGCAAATGATCCGTCCCCATTCCCAACTTCTGGTAAACAGAGGCTGGGGGCACCATACCTGCCCATCCTGGTTAATAGCCATTGACGGACCTATCTTTCATGAATTTGTCAAGTTCTTTTTTGTACCCTGTTATACTTTGAAGTAGGAATAAGATCCTCCAGAAAAGGGCGCTTTTTCCGGAGGATCGGGGCCAGTGTAGACGCTCTTTTCCGGCTTTTCTAAAAGCCGGAAAAAAGCGGCGGACATTTTTATTTAAATGCCGCGGGGGATATTTAAATCCCCCGCGGATTTCCCTATTACGATTCGTGAAATTAACATGCCCCTTCCGGAAAAGGGGCCAGTGTAGACGTAGCCCACAGGACCCCAAGGAGCGGTAAGAACTCTGGAGGGTGGAAGCTGTATTCAGGTCTTAGTTCTTTTTTTTTTCTGAAGATACATAAATCTCTTCCTCTTTGAAAGCCTTTGTGTTCCTTACTTAGATACCACATGCCCTCACAGAGTTATACTATACACTGAAAAGCCTATGAAGGTGAGGAGGTGCATAACCTACTAGGGAGAATTAGGGCATTCAGCACTGGTTTGGGGCCTCCTGCAGCTATGTGTTTCAGTGCATACCTACACTAGGAAATTATTTTGAAATAATAATTCTCAAAAAATAATTTTGAAATAGGGCATTCACACTACAGGACACCATTGAAATAGCTCGGAATTATTTCAAAATAGCACGTCCACCCTGATTGGCACCTGCATCAGATTTAAAGCACATGGAAGCACTTCAGGGCGGGTGGCCATGTCTGGTAGCTGCTTGCTGAGACACATTTTTACAGGAGCATTCTGTGTGCTCTGATTGCCCTTGCAGTTGCCACAGCACTTCCAACATGGAGCCAGAGTTGCTGCAAAGCAGTGCCAGGCTCATGGGCTCCATGCTGTGCCTCATGGCACAGTTCATCCAGACTGCCCAATTGCTGCTACAGCACAAGGAGAACCAGACCAAACCAGAGGACCCCTTCACCCAGACCCGGGCATTCCTGCTGCACCAAATGATCCTCAATCCCCTGCACACTGTGGAATGCTACTTCTGGTAGAGGGAGACTATTTCCAACAGATGGGACCACATTGTCCTGGAGCGATGAGATGACCAGCGGTGGCTCCAAAACTTCCACATGCAGAAGGCCACATTCCTGGAATTCTGTGAGTGTCCACACTCCTGCTATTTCAAAATAACAATTTTGAAGTAAGCACTATTCCTTGTGAAAAGCTGGAGTTATTTCAAAATAACCAATCCATTATTTTGAAATAATGGGCTTGGTAGTGTGGATACTCTGCTTGTTATTTCAATATAACTCCCAGGGCCCACAGCCCAAGAAGAGAGTGCTAGACAGGGGGTCTGCACCACAAGATTGTGTCTGATTGGCCAGAACTGGAGACAGTATCTGGGCATGGAAATGTATGAGATTCATAGGGTGGGTCTAGTTATAACAGCCTGATGACCACCCCACTAGTGGAGGAGGAAGACTCTCAGAATAACTATACTGGGTCAGACCAAAGGTCCATCTAGCCCATTATCCTGTCATCCAGCTGTGGCCAATGACTTCAGAGGGAGTGAACAGAACGGGTAATCAGCAAATGATCCGTCCCCATTCCCAACTTCTGGTAAACAGAGGCTGGGGGCACCATCCCTGCCCATCCTGGTTAATAGCCATTGACCGACCTATCTTTCATGAATTTGTCAAGTTCTTTTTTGTACCCTGTTATAACCCCTAGCAAAATAATTCCACAGGTGGACTATGCAATATGAGAAGAAATACTTCCTTTGGTTTGTTTTAAACTTTCTATGTATTAACTTCATTTGGTGGCCCTCAAATTCTTGTGTTCCCAGAAGACATAACAACAATTCTTTATTTACTTTCTCCACATGATAATTGATTTACTAGATTCCTTATTCATGTAAGGGGACTGTTACCCCTTACTAAAACTCTGTGGGAGTTTTTTGGCTTGCCCGCTCCCAGTTTCAGAAGGGGAAGGGTTCATGAGACTGACAGACCCCAGAGACAATGGAAAGCAGCCAACACTCCAGCTCAGCCTGATTGACAGGTTGGACAGGCCAGTGAGGAAGGGGAGAGGCCAGGCCCCGTCCTCCCTGTGAGCTGGTATTGTTCTGGCTCTCTCTAAGCAAACAGAGAGCTGAGAGACAGCCCAAGGAGTGCAAGCTGTGTGGAGAAGAAGTTTTGCAGCTGCAGAGCCAGGTATACACAGCTCAAGGAGTGCTGACCCTGTGTTGACCAAGTGCCAGTGGTGCCCCACTCACCTTGCCCCACTGCAGGGACCCTGTGTTGTGACTGGCAGTGCTCAGAGAGCCAAAAGGAACAGAGAAGCAACACAAGAAGCTGAAGACTGGCCAAGCAGCACAGCCTGCAGCTGGATGTGGTGAGCAACTGGGACCAGCAAAGTGTGGGGAAAGGCTCTGGACTGGGAGAGGGGTCTGGCCACTTCGAGCTTGAGGCTGTGTGGTCACTGCCAAAGCAAGCGTGTCCAGCCTGCAGCCCCCTGTAGCACATCCAGGGCTTCTAAGGAAGAGACTGTGAACTGTCCTTACACTCTGCTGGCTGCTGTTTTGATGTCCCTGTGCTACAGAGCAGGGCTGTTTGTTCTCATTTAACCATTCTCATTTTTTTCTTATTCTTTTCTCTTTAATCAGTTGATGTTTAATAAATTGTATTTGCTTTGAACCTTATGAAGTGATCACTGGGCCAAGAAGGCCTGCAGTGTAAAGAGAGCACCTCGGAGTGGGGACACCCTAACTCCTGCCCCTAGTGACTACAAGGTCAGGGATTAAGCCCCAGGAAACCTGGGCCCAGCCTTGTTGGGGTTTCAAGGACTCTGCTACTCAGAGTGGAGGGGGAGCCCTCAGGATCACGGAGGCCGTGGGGTAAAGGAAGTGGGAGCGGGGACTCAGATCCTTTCGCTGGTCCATTTCACCGGGGTGGTATAGAAGCCAGGAAAGTTCCCCACAATAGCGGGACCATTCCCCCGCTTACATTCATCAATTTCCAGGCAGAAAAGTCCCAGCCTTATTTATCTTTTTTGACATGGAGCAATCATGTTTGCACACAGTATTCAAAATGTTGGCATATCATGGAATTATATAGAGGCAATATGATATTCTCTGTCTTATTCTCTATCCCTTAATGATTCTCAATATTCTGTTAGATTTGTTTGACTCAGAGAGGAATATAAAAGTTATGTACTGAAAATGCAGCTCAAAATATTAATTGGTCCTGCTTAGAATCTATAATAAATTGAGATTGAAAATTATACCAATTGCTTTGCTCTGCAAATCATTCAGATTTGCAAATGCAGCTCTGGTCTCATTTGCTTCACATTAAAATGTATGTAAAACATTTACTAACATGTTGTCTGAGCCACCACTGTGATAATTTAAAAATAACCAAATTTGAAACACTCATCAAGGAATAGAGAACATTGTTGCACAATGCCAGAGTCTCATACTAATAAAAACTTTATTGCCTTTAGATAGGGTGACCATATTCCCCAGGCCAAATACAGGATCTGCTGGTGCTTAGAGCTTCAGCCCTGCAGAGAAGGAGGGGCAGCAATTGACGCTTCAGCCCTGCAGCAGGGGGAGGGGCCACACTCAGGGTATGTCTACACTACCACCCTAGTTCGAGCTAGGGTGGTTAATGTAGGCAACCGAAGTTGCAAATGAAGCCCGGGATTTAAATATCCCGGGCTTCATTTGCATCTTGCAGGGCGCCGCCATTTTTAAAGCCCTAGTAGTTCGGACTCTGTGCCTGTGGCTCCACGCGGCACGGAGTAGGTAGTTCGGATTAGGCTCTCTAATCCGAACTACCGGTACACCTCGTTCCACAAGAAGTAACTGTAGTTCGGATTAGAGAGCCTAATCCAAACTACCTACTCTGTGCCGTGTGTAGCTGCGGGCACAGAGTCCGAACTACCGCGGCTTTAAAAATGGCGGCGCCTGGCAAGATGCAAATAAAGCCCGGGATAGTTAAATCCCGGGCTTCATTTGCAACTTCGGTTGCCTACATTAACCACCCTAGCTCGAACTAGGGTGGTAGTGTAGACATACCCTCAGGGATCCAGGCTCACGGAGGTGGGAGAGGAAAAGCAGCCGGTGCTTGGGGCTCAGCCCTGCTGGGGAGGGCAGGAAGGACACACCTGCATTTGGGGGTGCTTCGGGCTCCAGCCCCAGAGTGGCTGAGGAAGGAGCCACCAGCACTGGGGCTTCAGTGGCTGAAGTTCCAAGTGCCAGTGGTGCCCCACTCACCTTGCCCCACTGCAGGGATGAAGTTCAGCCCCGCAGCATGCAGGCTGGGGGGGAGAGGTGCCGCTGGCACTGGGGCTTCAGTGGCTGAACCCCTGAGGGCTGGCAGCTTCTCCCCACCCCCTGCTGCAGGGGAAATATGGATAATGTGCTCGTTTTTTTTTTTTTTAAAGTCAGAATGCTGGGAACTGCCCTTAAATACGGGACTGTCCTGGTACAAATGCGACAGATGGTCACCTTGCCTTTAGATAAGTGGATCCGAACAGTGATTAATCATTATTAGCCTCATTTTACAGTTAAAGGAACTGAGGTACAAGCTTAGTGAGTCAGTTGCTAAGCCAGACATTGAATCAAAGTCTCTTGTCCCCATCCATTGCATGATGCTAAACATCATGCTGAAAAAGAGGCTAAAGAAAAAGTGGCCAACCTAAGCCTGTGTAAATAATCAAAAGTTAGAAAATTTAAAAATTACAATTATAAACAGCTAGGAAGCATTTATGATTGATGAACACATCTTCATTACTGTGAATGTATGTCATACATTTTCATACTGCACTGTGTAGTGCAGTGGACCAGGCATTGCTGAAAACATAGCAAAGAGAGTTTTAGTGGCTGTTGACTACCTAGAATTAATCTGTAACCCAGTCATAATAAAATAAAGGCAGACATAGATGGCATCTCACTAGGTAATAAGTCGTTTATAATGAAATGTGCATCTCTTAAATAAAAGGAATGCATTAGCAGTGGTTAATATGTTAAAATTATTCTCTGCTGTAAGTCTGCTGTAAGTTATGCATTTTCATAAATCAATTAGCTTTACATAACACAGTGACAGGCAACTTTTGAAAATACTGGAACAAACTCATTCCTAGTTTAATTTAATTGTCTTTCAGACTACAGCAAGAATAATTTTGGCCCATTTCCTTGGAACAGAGAGCATTTTTTGACCTAATTTCATTTATTAAAGAATATGATGTAACACAGAAAATCTAATAGTATTTTCAACTGTTTGTAATACAGGATCTTACTGTAGTTGTGTACTTTAAACATTTTTTTATGGGAAGAATGCTATGAGTCAAATTCTGTTAATTGGGAACATTCTAAGTAAGATAATATATGTTGTAATCTGGATCTTGAGATTTTTGATGATTTCTCTAAACAGCACATATTCTCTTGAGTCAGGGTAGTTTCTGTTCCTGGACAAATCAGCCCGCCTCACCAAAATGACAAAAATACTTACATTGAAATGCTTGTAAGGCACATGGAAATTCTCAGGTATAGGGTTATCAAAAAGTTTGACATGTAACATTTAATGAATTAAAAATATAATATGTTTGTGACACACAAATACAGTTCCCCAAACTTCTACCAACCAAGATGCTGATCTTCAGCAGAAAAGATTGTGGCTAAAAGTCTATCACTGCTAGAAACTATACAACTGGTGTCAAAACTATTTATACAGTAAGGTGGCTTGAGACAATCACTGTCCCTTTCCCAAGCAGGAGCCTACTGCAGGTGGAATGGAGTAAAAAGGGAAAGGAGACTGAAGGAGTGGAACTGATTGTGAAGAAAACGCTGCTTTTTTTGTCTCCTCATTTCACCGAAGTACTGCCACGACAGAAGTTTAGCAAGGGCAAAAATAGGGATATCTGACAAATTCCAATTTCCTTTCTTTTCATACATTGCTGACTCTTTCAGTCTTCTACTGCACTAAATTGCCAAGGCTGAGTCCTGCTTGATTCTTTCATAAGTTTAAGCTAATTTTAAAGAAGTGATTTACACCTCTTCGTAGTATGTAATAGTGAACAGGCTCATTAGTGTTTTATGCTTGTGTTTTTCATTATTCCTACAGCTGCTCTTGTTTTTATGTATTACTTCAACACTGTCAATTTATCCTTTGCTTAATCATGATTGCCCTTACTTGCAGCTTAGCTAAAGAAAGGGGGGTTGCCCTTAGCCTGTTGGAAAATATTAGAGGAACTGACACTGGTGGTCATTTTCTGTATTCCATAGTGTGTAATTAGGGCACTTGGGGAAATGTATTTTAGTTTCCATCCTTTTCTCAGCAGAAGAATCAAAAGCAAGAGGCAGTGAGTGGGTAGCTGAAATACTTATTTCTATTTCCTTTTTGCATGAGAAGTTCTTGTTAATTGCACTGTGGCAGTACTGTGGGAAAAACTCTCCATAATTTTGTATCTCTGAGGACAGGTTGGACAAGCTATGTAACTCAGGAGTTCAGAGTTACGTGTTTTTTACTTCCGTTGCTCTGTTAATTGGAAGACAAGATAAATATTGAAAGTGCACATTTGTCTTGGCCTGGTCTGAAGCTCTCCAGGTTCTGGAGATAGGTGGATCAATGTTATTTTGTCAGACCCTAATCACTACACGTTTTTGTGGCACTATTTTAGTATCAGACATATTGCTGTGATCACATTACATTTCTTTTGTTATACATGTGGCCTGCCGTTAGAAACAGAAAATACTATTCCTATTGCATGCAATGATTTTCTTCTTAGAAAGAAAAGCATTTGAAAGGTGTTTCTAATTATGGCTTATTCTTATTTGTTGGTGTACTAACAGTATGCTCACCATTACAGTGAATCTAGTGTGTTGAAACACTTATTCCCAGTGATTTATAAAGTAAGAAGAGAAGCCAGGACAACCATAAAGAAAACAAGTAATGGAAATGCAAATGGTGGAGATGTATAAGAGCTTTTTAATTTTCAGTATTGTATTCTGAGTTTCATTCCTTGTACTTTGTGCAAGATACTGGCAGTTTATCTGGATGATTGCCACACTGCACCAATATGAATTGCCATATCCATTTGGAAAGGAGGCTCCAGGTGTCAATGTGGACAATATTATGGAGATAAAAGTGGAAAAAAGGAAATGAGGGCAGAGGCAAGGTTTGTATTATTATTATTAGATTATTATTACAGGCGACTGATTCAGAACCTTGAGTTCAGGATAAGGAGCTTAATTTGATGCAGAGATCAAGAGAACTATAGAGGAAGTGTTGGAAGAGGTAGGTAATATGGTTGACGTGATTGACATGGAAAAGATTCTTGGGCAATTAAAGTCACAATTCTGGACAGAGTAAAAGGAAAAAATGAAACGACTAAGGACTTTTGTCTATGGAAAATGAAGAAATGTGGAGGAGCCAGAAAAAAAAGAAGAGATACTAAAAGAGAAACGGGGGGTGGAGAATCAGGGGCATATGCTGTCATAGAAACACTGGGAGAAGAGAAGGTCCAAGATAAGTAAAGAAAAGTGGGAGAATAGAGTGGATGGTGTAAAATGATGGTAAGAATAGAGTCAAGGACTTTGGATTTGACCAAGAAGAGTCCATTAATGACTCTTCCAGAAGTCATTTCAGTGATTAAGAGGACACAGAAACCAGACTGTAGAGGAATCTAGGAGATAAAATTAAGGTGGGGAGAGCAAGCTGCATACTTTAGAAGTTGGGAGGCAAATGGAAAAGGAGTGATGCATTGGTGGATGGCAAAACAGATATGATCAAAGGAAGGTGTTTTGAAAAGACTGGAAATGACAGAGAAAGTGAAAGAGAGAATAGGGAAGAAAAAGGAGCTAAAGGAGTCTCAGTTTCAGAGGGTGGTGCCCTCTCCTTTCTGAAAATGAGGTCCCTTAGAGGTGCCATCTTAGATTAGGTATTCACAAATTGGATCTAAAATCTTGGCCTCCTGTGAAGTGCCTAGCATTTTGCACACTATATCATCTCATCCTGCTTGTAGAGAAATTAGAAGAGAGCACAGATAGATCCTCAAGAGTCCATGTGCAAAGTGTGTTCCTAGAATATGGATTCCACAGGATAGCAGTGTATGTTGATGTAAAATGGAACATCATGTTGAGGCCATAAATGAGCCTCCAGAACCTCATATTATTTACACTGGGTGCATCAGCCCTACCGTATCCATCATAAATTACTAAGAATTCTTGTGCGGAGTGATTTGAGCTCTCCTAAAGCTGTCTGATATTGCAGAATTACAAAATTAACTTAGTCGGGTCATGGCCATCTGAATCTGGTTAAGAGGCTACAATCTTTCCTTTTGGATACAGGCTATGCCACTGTCATCCATGCTTTTGTTATTGTTCCCTTTCTGTGGGCTGGGGATGTTAGTTCTGCCCCCAGCCTTTATCAAGTTCTTCCCATTAAGTCCAGTTAATTGGACTTTGTGTGCGGTGTTTGGAAGGTTAGATTTCATTGCACCACAAGCTCACAATGAAGTGTACTACAATAGGCTACCCCTCTTCCATTAGTTGGTGAGCACAGTTTGAGAGCCTGGGGGAGCAGGGTTGTTTAGTAGTTCTGTTGTCATCTCTGGGGAAAGCTGGAAGGATGCTGTTCAAGGTCTGAGCTGCATTAAAAAAGTTTGGATTTGAGGACAATTGGTCATCATTCTTTCAGTTCCACCTAAACCTACAGTGTTTAATTCTATTTCCATTGACCCAACTTGGCAACTTACCTCACTCCTTTTGCCAGAATCACTAAAAAGATATCAGGGGTATATTTGGGGAGGTGTTTAATGACTAAATGGTATGTTCAAATAGGAAAGCAGACAAATAAGAAACAGTGCTAGAGATAATTACCAAATTTCAATATTTATAGAAACCTGGCACTTGTGTAGATAATAAGACAATCCTCAATGTGCTTTGATGAGGATGGAGTGCCAGTTTTCTGTAAATATTGAGAGAAGGTAATTATCACTTGAACTATTCATAATGTATATGCTTTCAAATCAAAATGAATACAGTGGAAATGCCATTTATTCATTACAATTTGAAAAAAATTTTAAAAGCACACTATTAACTCTTTATGTAGCCTCTTGTTAGAAACAGTTTGAAATGTATACTGCAGAGCACACATTGATAGATAATGTGGGCATGTAAGAAAGGAGTAACCTGTCAATTTGTTCTCAGACCTCAGATACAAGCCCTGTTATAAAATAGCTATTACAGGCAGTCCCCGGGTTTCGTACAAGATAGGGACTGTAGGTTTGTTCTTAAGTTGAATCTGTATGTAAGTTGGAACTGGCGTCCAGATTCAGCCGCTGCTGAAACTGACCGCCAGTTCCGACTTACATACAGATTCAACTTAAGAACCCCAAGCGTCCCCAAGTCAGCTGCTGCTGAAACTGATCAGCGGCTGATTCCAGGAAGCCTGGGGCAGAGCAACTCTGCCTCGGGCTTCCTGTAGTCAGCGCTGGTCAGTTTCAGCAGCGGCTGACTTGGGGACGCCTGGGGCAAAGCAGCTTGGGTGCTGCTGGGTTGCTCCAGTAGCACCGCTCCTCGCTCCTTTGCGCTACTGGACCAACCCAGCAGAACCCCAGCTGCTCGGCCCCAGGCGTCCTGATTCAGCCACTGCTGAAACTGACCAGCAGCGGCTGAATCAGGACCTGGGGCAGAGCAGCTGGGGTGCTGCCGGGTTGGTCCAGTAGTGCCCAGAGCGGCGCTGCAGGACCAATCGGCAGTGCCCCAGCTGCTTTGCCCCAGGGTCCACAACAAAATCCTGGTCTGCTGGGGGGGGGGGCACACTAGCTGTGCCCTCCCCCAGCAGACCAGGGACACGGGGAGCAGAGCCGCAGCGGGGAGCCGCGCCTCTGAGGCTTTGCTCTGGCAAAGCCTCAGAGGCGCGGGACCTCGCCGCGGCTGCAGCTTCAGTCCCGGTGCCCCTGGTCTGCTGGAGATGGTCCCCAGCAGACCAGGGGCACCGGGACTGAAGCCGCAGCAGCGGCGGGTTCCCGAGCTTCTGAGGCTTTCCCAGAGCAAAGCCTCAGAAGCGCGGGAACCCGCCGCTGCTGCGGCTTCAGTCCCGGTGCCCCTGGTCTGCTGGAGACGGTCTCCAGCAGACCAGGGGCACCGGGAGCAGCTTACGAACGGGGCTTTCTTGCCCTGGAGCTCGCAGGCAGCAATCCGCCACCTCGACCTCCGGGGCGAGAAAGCCCCATTCGTAAGTGCGGATCCAACATAAGTTGGATCCGCGTAAGTCGGGGACTGCCTGTACATATCTATTTGGATATTGGGATCCTTCAATCCTTATATACGTGAATAGCCCCAATGAATTCAGCAGAGCTACTCATGCATATGTGTACATGTTTTGTAATACTGACTTACAGAAAACAAAGGATTTATTGACCAGTGCAATCACAACTCCAGAACACAAATGCAAAACTTTATTGATATTCTTATCAATAAACTAGTCAAATACAACTTAGATGGGACGATTATAAGGTGGGTGCATAACTGGTTGGATAACCATTCCCAGACATTAGTTATTAACGGTTCACAATCCTGCTGGAAAGGAGTAACAAGTGGGGTTCCACAGGGGTACGCTTTTGGACCGGTTCTCTTCAATATCTTTATGCCGATATCTAAATTGTTGATGGAGAGTACGCTTATTAAGTTTGCAGATGATACCAAGCTTGGAGGGGTTGCAACTGCTTTGTAGGATACAGTAATAATTCAAAATGACCTGGACAAATTGGAGAAATGGTCTGAGGTAAGTAGGATGTAGTTTAATAAGAACAAATGTAAAGTGCGCCACTTAGGAAGGAACAATCAGTTTCACACATACAGAATGGGAAGTGACTGTCTAGGAAGGAGTACGGCAGAAAGGGATCCAGGGGTTATAGTGGACCACAAGCTAAATATGAGTCAACAGTATGACACCGTTGCAAAAAAAGCCAACATGATTCTAGGATGCATTAACCGGTGTGTTGTGAGCAAGACATGAGAAGTCATTCTTCTGCTCTACTCTACACTGAGTAGGCCTCATTTGGAGTATTGTGTCCAGTTCTGGATACCACATTTCAAGAAAGATTTAGAGAAATTTGAGAAGGTCCAGAGAAAAGCAACAAGAATAATTAAAGGTCTTGAGAACATAACCTATGAAGGAAGACTGCAAGAATTGGGCTTGTTTAGTTTGGAAAAAAGAAGATTGAGAGGGGATATGATAGCAGTTTTCATGTATCTAAAAGGGTGCCAGAAGGAGGAGGGAGAAATAATGTTCATCCTGGCCTCTGAGGATAGAGCAAGCAGCAATGGGCTTAAACTGCAGCAAGGGAGGTTTAGGTTGGACATTAGGAAAAAGTTCCTAACTGTCAGGGTAGTTAAACACTGGAATAAATTGCCCAGGGAGGTTGTGCAATCTCCATCTCTGGAGATATTTAAGAGTAGGTTAGATAAATGTCTATCAGGGATGGCCTAGACAGTACTGGGTCCTGCCATGAGGGCAGGGGACTGGACTCAATGACCTCTCGAGGTCCTTTCCAGTCCTAGTATTCTATGATTCTAAGACTTAATATCCTGCAAGACTTAACACATGCAAGACTTACATTGTTTTGGAAATTAAAGGAGACTCAAAATAATACAGCCACTAAAAGGTCCCATTATGAAACTTCTAAAGACAAATTAATTATCTTCATATCAACAAACTTGGCAACTAATCCTACACAGGAATAGAGGATTTATGTCTGTGAGTACCACCTTTGGTTTCCCCAAACTATTACATACAAATAAAGAATTCTACAGGTTGAACCTCTCTAGTTCAGCAGTCTTTGGTCTGGCAACATCCATGGTCCAGCATGATTTTAGTTAGTCAGATGTCTACTTATCATGGGTTAAGGCCAAATTTCGGCACTCCCTTAAAGTTAGTTTACAGCCAACAGTCCTGGATCTCAGTGTTCTATGTTGTTATTTAGCTTTAATTTACCCTTAAATGTCTTCTAGCAGCCTAGTAAGCAGTGCAAACGTTGGCAATGCTGCTAGACAATACTGACCTACCGTGTTGGCAAAATTTCTGGTTCCACACTGGTCAGGTCAAGAGGGAGCCAGACTAGAGACGTTCAATCTGTACTGGACTTGTGTAAAGCAGATGTCATTGTATAAGTATGAGAAAAAGAACAAATGGTCTGGTAGCACTTTATAGACTAACAAAGCATCTAGATGGTATCATGAGCTCTCATGATACTATCTACATGCTTTGTTAGTCTACAAAGTGCTACCAGACCATTTTTTTTCTATAACAGACTAACCCGGTGACCCCCTGAAGCTCCTATAACTATGAAGGGGTCTAACTACAGACAGCAAAATTCAATCTCTGTCTTGAAAAGTGTAACCCTGGACTTCAGGGTGGGGGTCAGTGCAGGCAGCAATAAAACGAGGGCTCTGCTTTTTGCTGTTTCAAAGAGCTATATTATCTTTAAAATAAAAATAATGTAGGCATTAAAGACAAGCTTTTGCAGCTTTAATACGAAAAATGCCCCAGCCAATTCATCTGAATAACATTGCTTACATGTGTAAGTGTTGGAAAGATTGAGCTCTTGCAATTATTTATTATGCGTGTGTAAATACTGACAATTGTTATTGGGATTTTTGTTTTAAACTACTGATTAAAAATGATTACACTAAAAATTAATGCTACAAAACAATTTCCACTCCATATCCCTGTTCTCTCATACTTACCCAACTTTTCAAGAACATGTGGATAATGAAAATATTTTTATGTTTACAGCTTAATCATTCCACCGTATGTAAACATATGTTTCACAATCCCCATGAACATCTACATAATCTGTAAATGTATGCAAACATGAAAATGGATATATCAACCATGTAATAAAATGAATATGGGTGAGAGTGGGAGGTTAAATACAGCTCAAAGAATACAGAAATGTAGATATGGAGAACATCATAGATAGGGAAGGTACAGGCAAGTAGAAAGTGAGTATGACTGAAGAAGAATGGAGGTGAATGTAACTTACTATACTCTGCTTCTAACAACTATACAATTTTCCTGTTTGTTGCACAATTTGTTGCGTAAAACATACAGAAAGCACACAATGCATCCATTACATCCTCAATTAACAATTCGTTATGAAACTTGACCTTGGAATTTCCTGACTTTCTCTAATATTTAATATTCATTCTATTTTAACCCACAATTAAACAGGTTTTTCATTTAATTATAATGACAAATTAATAGCATTTGGTTATGTAGCTTAAATAATACTGCACATTAAACAAGCTGGGAAAAACTATGCCCTAACTTCCTGAGCCTGTGTATTAATCTTTCAGAGTTAGCATAACAAAGTTTGGCTTTCTAATTACTCTGCAGTTATACAGAACATTGAGGTTGCCTAAGTGCATCTCTAATGAGGTAAATACAAGGCTTAGAGTCAAGAGACTAACACTGTCCCGAGATCTGGGCATTGACATAATACTGTGCAGAAAGAGAGATGCTGCTGCAGCAATATCCCAATTTAGGTGAAGCCAAACAATTAAGTTTACAACATTGCTATTGTCCAGATATATACCAGAACTTTTGGATGTGTGCATGTACATGATCACTTGCAAATATATGAATTTTCCAAGTGTGTAGCAGATGCTAGAGCATTAAGCACCATCATTTTTGGCCCAATCTTGGGCACTAAAAAATCTCCTGTATCATTTTCATCCTAAGAAGTCCTAATATCACACCACATACTAGAGTTACGTTATGTCAGGGCCCAACTATCCCCAGACTTTGGGGACGAGGATATATTTATTCTTGTGTCATCATGCACATTTTAGCCATCTGAATGACTGGAGCATTACTGATAGCACTCTTCAGAAGAGGCGTGTAAATACTTGGGAAATGAATGAACTTACTTTGGAAACGTACTTTCTTTCTTGGTAATGACAGATTGCCCTTTGAAAGCTACAAAGCTTAGTGATAAGTAGACAAGCACATCTTAATGTTAACTCTAATTTAAAGCTACAGAACATTATATGGTTTCTGTGGTTATGTTTTCAGTGAAAAACTCAATTACAAGAAGTGATCCAGTAAGGTTACTTTATACTGAACTTTAATATTTTTAAAGCATTAGTGCATTGCAGCCAATCCACATTTGTTTTCTCTTAACGGTGTCTTCAATAAACACATCTGAAGTTCAACAGCCTGTGTCTCAATTTAGTATTTTTATGCACGAAAGTTGGTTCAATCAGCAGGCGTGCATACTTCTTTACTGAGACTGCTACAGTTCAGGTCCATTACACTGGCTGCCATAATTTCCACACTCTTATTTTTAGTTCACGGTCCTTCTGGAAGATTGAGGCCAAACAAAGTTTATCTAGTTAAGTCATACAATGTAAATACTTCTGGTTCTGCATTGCTTCCACCATCTTTCACGTATTTTCCAGGTCTGTGGCAGCAGAATTCAGTGCCAATTTCTGAAGTTGGTTAGTGTTCTTAAAGCCATTTAATGGATTCTTAGGGTACGTCTAGACTACATGCCTCTGCCGCCAGAGGCATGTAGATTAGGCTACCAGACATAGGAAAATGAAGTGGCGATTTAAATAATCGACGCTTCATTTAAATTTACATGGCTGCCACTCTGAGCCGACAAACAGCTAATCAGTCTGGATAGTCTGGACGCACGGGTGTCGACATCAAAGGTATTTGTCGACCACCCAGGTAAACCTCATCCCAGGAGGCATACCTGGGTGGTTGACAAATACCTTTGATGTCGCCACCCACGCGTCCAGACTATTGCGCTGAGCCGACAAACAGCTGATCAGCTGTTTGTCGGCTCAGCGTGGCAGCCATGTACATTTAAATGAAGCAGCGATTATTTAAATCGCCGCTTCATTTTCCTATGTCTGGTAGCTTAATCCACATGCCTCTGGCAACAGAGGAATGTAGTCTAGACGTACCCTTAGATGCAGAGATCTATGGCTGCATAGTAGATGCACAGTAAGCTGGAGTAGGACAGTCAATCAGTGCTCTCTGTAAGCTGTGGCCACCCAGAAGACATTCAAATGCTGGCCAGCTGATTAGCAGAGAGCCCACTACTATTTTGTTTGTTTGTTGCAACTGGTGATGCACATTCACACATGCTTCGGTACACACAGAAAAATGTATTCTGCACATGGATGAAAAAAAAAACACTGCACAGGGGTGCAAACAATTAGAGAGAACATAGATAGTCATGGAAGTACATTAAGTGGTTCAGGACAACATTCACACATCATGGGGCAGCACTGTAACACTCTTAAGCATGGCCCTGCCTCAGTGCACCTGCTGTGCACATTAGCTTGACATCAATTTATATTCAGCAAAGTAACAATCTCAAAGCTCATATTCTAAAGGACTAATTCAAGACAGGGCAACCTGTTAACATCTCTGCAGTCATAGGACATAAAAGGGGCTTAGTGGGTTACAGATTTGTCTGTATTCAGTTCATGATTTTTAATGTCTACCAGAATTATCGATTTAAGTTTCCAGGCTTGTCCTTTAGAATACATGCCAATTGCTTATGTTAAACAATCTGTTCCACCTTTAATTTTCCCAAATCTGAAACAAGAGCCTTTGTGGCTCAAAACCTTTTCTCTCTCTCCAACAGAAGTTGGTCCAATAAAAGATATTACTTTACCCATCTTATCTCTTTATTATCCTGGGACAGACATGGCTACTACACTGCATACAAATTCAAACTCTAGCAGTCTGCACCTTTAAATGAATGAACAAACAAAACAAAACCTCAAGGCAAGCATGTATAAGCAAGGCCTTACTCTGGCCTTGGAATGCTGAGTTAACACTGAGAAGCTCCGTCTATTTCACCCTGCACTGCCCTGGAAATAGTTGGCAAGCCTTCTTAACTGGTCTGCTTGATCTTGATTGGTGCATATTTCCTCCTAGCCCTTCTATGCTTTCGGAGGACTGGTTAGTAGTTGGTAATACACTCTGGCTGTGACTAGCTGGCAAGTTTTTCCGCAAAATCAGATGATTTTGCGGAAAAACTTGCCAGCTGTCTACACTGGCTGTTTGAATTTCCACAAGAACACAGACGGTTTCATGTAAGATCGTCAGTGTTCTTGCGAAAATACTATGTTGCTCCCGTTCGGGCAAAAGCCCTCTTGCGCAAATCATTTGCGCAAGAGGGCCAGTGTAAACAGCACAGTACTGTTTTCCGCAAAAAAACCCCGATCGCGAAAATGGCGATCGGGGCTTTTTTGCAGAAAACCGCATCTAGATTAGCCACAGACGCTTTTCCGCAAAAAGTGCTTTTGCGGAAAAGCATCCTGCCAATCTAGACGTGCTTTTCCGAAAATGCTTTTAACAGAAAACTTTTCCCTTAAAAAAACATTTTTGGAAAATCATGCCAGTGTAGACGTAGCCTCTGAGCGGATTTATCTTGAACAGGGGCTCTAGGCATTTCAATATCAGCTGCAGGGACAGAGAAGGAGTGATAGACCCCATTAACTCTATGGTATGTAATTTAAGGAGATAGAAAATTCAGTCTTGTAATATTTCAAAATAGTAAATGATACAGTGAATACTTTGTGTGGACTGACATCTCTTATTCGGCTGGCTGATATTTTCTGCCATAGTTAGGTTGGCATCTAACTAGCTGGAATTTAATTTAGAATAAAATGGATCACATATTCTCTTTTTTTTATGAATATTATGAATTTTACATTACTTCCCTATTTTCAGCTACCTTTCTAAAAACGTCTTGGCCCTGCTCAATCAATTGTTTGATCTGCATTCACTATCACAAGCCTTTCAGACAAAGTATCAAGTATTTTTAGCAATGTACAAAAATGTACTACCTTCTGACCTCAACAAAACATAGCATCTGTATCTAGACTGGCAAGCTTTTCTGCAAAATCATCTGCTTTTCCGGAAAAACTTGCCAGCTGTCTACACTGGTCGCTTGAATTTCCGCAAAAGCACTGACGATCTCATGTAAGATTGTCAGTGCTTCTGCGGAAATACTATGCTGCTCCCATTCGGGCAAAAGTCTTTTTCCGAAAAACTTTTGCACAAAAGAGCCAGTGTAGACAGCAGAGATTTATTTTCTGCAAAAAAGCCCGATCACGAAAATGGCAATCGGGGCTTTTTTGCGGAAAAGTGTGTCTAGATTGGCCACGGACGCTTTTCCACAAAAAGTGCTTTCGTGGAAAAGCATCCTGCCAATCTAGACGCACTTTTCCGAAAATGCTTTTAATGGAAAACGTTTCCGTTAAAAGCATTTCCAGAAAATCATGCCAGTGTAGACGTAGCCAGCCAGGTTAACTCATGGGAGGTAAGACTTGTACAGTTACTCTGTGAGCTCTCTTCCCCTCGGCCTCTCCACAGCACTGGCACCAAGCAGACACCCACCCACCACTGCAGCAGTAAGTGTCAGAGCTGTGGTCTATGGGCTTGCCCTGGGATGCTAAAAAGAGCTGTAGATTGTGCACTGTAGATAGGGCTACAGGTTGGGCTTTCAAGCACCCCCAATTTCCAAACTAGGTTTAAGAGCTTGAACTCCAGCCTGAGCCTGATTTCCTGCAAAGCTGTTTTCAGTGCGGCAGCATGACCCTGCATGGTTGACTTTGGAATAGTGCATGAGCCTGATTTTGTAGAAGCTGCACTCTTAAGATTCACTGCTGCAGGCTACCACTTGCTGTGTAGATGTAGTCTGAGGGAGCAGCTCTAGAGGGTGTTCAGTCTCTGCTCTGTTAGTTCTGCTCTGTTAAGGAACTTTCTGCCTTGTGATGAAGACAAGATTTGGCCTGAAAGAATCAATGGAATCAATATGATGGAATAGACATTTCAAGTTTCACATCAGCTACACACACACATACTAAAAACTAAACCACAATTTCCCCCCTCTTAGTCTTTAATTAAAGTCAATGTGGGAAGGGAAAGCAGCAGTCTGCAGGCATGCAGAGGGGAGCACCATGCGCTGAGCCTTCTATACACCCACCCAGTTCTCTCCACACCTTGCAAATCAATGTGGGAAGGGAGATTTACAGTCTGCAGGCATGCTGGGGGCAGGAGCAGCTACATGCTGATTGGATTAGACCCTACACACCTGCCCAGCTCCCCTCTCCTTTTGCAGGGCCTCTCAACAAAATTCTTCCCCTGTGCAAAAGCAGATGCCTAGATAGCCATGAGAGCTGCACTTTGCAAGCACTCTTTCACACATGTTTCCAAAGTGGAAGCAAAAGAGCACTATCCCCAACATGTTGCCTACCATGTCTCCTACCAAACTGAGTTCAGCTGTTCCATGTTGTGCTGTGTGTTCTGACTGGCTGGCACTCAGTTTAAAATGAAAATGTTAGCCTTGTATATAACACATGCTTTTGGGCAGCACAGTGCTTCATTCATTGTAAAAGTGTTAACCTTTTCTCTTTTATAATGTATCTGCTCTAAAGTTTACCCTTGTTACCATCCCCTCCCACTCAAACACAATGGCTGAAACAATGTCTCTGTTACCTGCTTCCCCAACTCCTCCCACACTTTGGCTGCCACAGATCAGAAGCGAAAAAAATCATATATGGGATGAAATGTTTAATCACCTCATGCAACATGCCTGTGCTGAGAGAGCTCAAATGAATGATAAAGGAGAACTATGCTAGAGGTCATCTGCATGGAACAGGAAAGCATACAGGAAACATGAGCGTAAAACACAGGATGAGATATTGAAGCAAACAGAGTTGATGAGGGACAGAGGCTGTTTGCCCTTGCTTACAAACAGGTAGGGAGGGTGGAGATAAGAGCATTATGGGAAGCTGATGACATGTACCCAGAATCATCCACTGCAGTGTTTTTGTTCCATCAGAATTGAGACCCTCACCCAGAATGCAAATGGGAAGTAGGAACTATGGAATGGCTACCCACTATGCATTGCTGTTGAAGTTGAAGGTAGCCACATTAGTGGGGGTGCAGTCCGTCAACCTCATGTGCCCAGGGAGGACATGAATTTGTAAATTCAGATGCTAAAATGTTTAACTTAATAAATCTGACCTGATTTCATAGTGTAGACACACATTTAGTATTATTACATTTAGTATTATTTGTGGAAGTCCTAAAGCTGATTTGGTTTCAAATTCATTCCATGGTGGGTAAAATATCATATGGAGTGATCTTCAGGACTGTGACCTAAAATATTACTGTCATTTCCTCATACACTATGCAATTAGCTTATGCCATTCCAAAATTATTAGTCTTAAATTAAAATGCCCCTGGACTCTTTATTGTTTTTGCTGAAACAGACAAACACAGCTCTCTCTAAAACTAGTCCACAGATTGTTTAAAATCTCAGTAATAAAGACTTTAAGAACATTCACACAGTTCTGTGATCATTCTTGCTTATAATATTCCCTCAATGTATGCATTGGGAACATATTTGTAAGTATATAAATAAATAAAATTCTCCCCCAAACTGCATAGCTTATAAAGATAAAAAATATGTCATAGCAAGCATCTGCTTCCAGTGCTTTTTTCTTGCAGTATTTCTCTTCCTGACAGCATCTTTAACTGTCAACACAGAATTTTCCTTGAAATGTGATATATTTATTGTCACTATGGATCCATCAGAAGACATCACTGCCACCCCCTCCTTACTGGATTTTTATGAAAGAATAAATAAATATATTATCCTGAAAAGAAGACAAGTCCCAAACTGCACCCTGTAATCCTTCCAATACACACAGGGTTTCCTTAATATCCTTTCAAACTCTCTCTTCACAGCTTGAGCACATCAGAGGATTATCTCATTATAGATAATCCTGTTTACTGAATATCCTCCTTGCATGACAATCTCTTCAAGGGTGTCCCCCTCCCCTAAGGGATTTGTCAACTTAGTTTTCTCCATTACTCTTTTTGAGACTGCAGCTCATCAAAATGTTTCATCTGTAGCACCCTTCACCTTCAACCAAACATGGTTTTTCTCCTTGGAAATTAAAGTGTCTTTCTAAAAGTTTCCAGATAGAGAAGAAATTTTAAAAAAGTAAAATGATTTCGCCTTATATATTTCTTACATGTGCATTATATACATATTATGGCTGTGTCTACACTGGCATGAATTTCCGGAAATGCTTAAAACGGAATACTATTCCGTTTTCAGTTTTTCCAGAAAAGGAGCGTCTACATTGGCAGGCTGCTTTTCCAGAAAAGCCCCTTTTCCGGAAAAGCGTCTGTGGCCAATGTAGACGTGCTTTTCCGGAAAAGACTACTGGGCTGTCTACACTGGCCCTTTTCCGGAACAGTGTTCCGGAATAAGGACTTATGCCCGAGCGGGAGCTGAATAGTTTTTCCGGAATAGCAGCTGATTTTGTACAGAAGAGCATCGTTGCTTTTCCGGAAATCCAAGGGCCAGTGTAGACAGCTCGCAGCTTATTCCGGAAAAGTGGCTGATTTTCCGGAATAAGTGGCCCAGTGTAGACACAGCCTATTTGAATTTTATACTCACACACACAATTGACAAAGCCTCATTGTCACAAGCTTCTGACAAAGTGAAATTATGTGTATCCCTATTGGTGATAAAAGCTACAGAGTGGCTAAAGTGACATGCTAGCCATCTTTCATTGTTGATTAAAACCATATAAAATATTTTATTTTCATCTTTGTTTTTGTGCATTTTAAAATTGCCACAGTTGCCGCTCTGTTTCGATGGAACAGTTTTGTAAAACTTTACAGTTAGTGGAGCCAGCCTCTCTGATAAAAAAAAAAAAGGGTTAAAAGGATAAGTTACAGGACAAACTGTAATTTTACTGCTTGTGAAGTTCAACTTTCTTGACAGAACAGATTAAACTTCAAAGCTTGACTAAAAACACTGCATATAGCTTATTTATTTGGCGGATACAAAAATAAAAGCCAGAGCTGTGGCTATAACAATAATATTTCAAATGAACCATCTTAAGGGCTCAATATGCTTTTCATCATCAAACTATTTCTAGTTTGCTAAACCTAGTAATTGATTAATAGCTAACTAGCAGGTTTATTGTTCCCCAAACTGTCAGATTTTATCTAGTACATAGACAAAGAATGAATGTTTAGTCATCCTTTCCCCAAACCTGTTCTTTTTTAAAAATGAACTATGCACTTTAAATTATATATTCTAGTCACATTCTTTTAATTGGTTTTTGACCTACATACCTATTATGGGGCTGATTAGCAATTCTCTAATCAAGGTTGCACATCATTTGTCTGCATGTTCAATAATTTAGAGATTCATTTGGGAAATGTATTGTGGCTCATGGTCTTAATCTGCATTTACTGAATTCCATACATGCAGTTCTGAGAAGCAATGTGCCAAAAATAATTCCAAATTCCACAGCAAAAAGCCAGCATGTGTCCAAGCATCTATTTAATTTTATACCGTGTCTTTCTTTCACCGCTAAGCAGATCTGCACATAAAATTGATGAATACATTACTAATTAATATGTTATGTTTGCTTTGCCTGCTCTGTGTGTTTTAAATATATATTTAAACCCATAGGCCTAAATCCTCTGTTGTGTCTACTTTGTGTCACACTGCTAGTGGGAATTTGCCATACAGCCACAAAGTTTGGCCCCTGGAGGACCATTTTTATGCAGGAAGGCAGAAAGCCTCCTTTAGCACCTCTCCTTCCCTTTGCCAGCAGAAGGAGAATTAATAAGAGGAACTGGGTTGTGGCCTGACACCTATACACTGCTTTCATTCACAGCACATTTAAAGACTCCTGAATAAGGGCCAGGAATAATCTTCTTAAATTAGAGTAACCCTCAGTCCTCCCTAATATATGCAGATACAGAAGCACTGCATATGCTGGTCCTAGTGAGCTTTATGCAACATTTTCTACCTTTAAATTGCACTCCCCTCTTTGATGGCTGGTGCGTTGAAAGTCAAGTTATCCACAGAGGATTATGTCAAAATCCATTGTAGGTATTCAGCTTTTGACAGGTGTGCAGATAAATTAACCAAGGCTAGTCAGTCAGTAGTTTTTTTGGTGAGTGTCAGATGATCTATTTTCATCACTGAAAAGATTTAGAAAATACTTTTCGAAAGTGGATCTTTCATGCTTTCCTCCATCAAATGATGTGTCAATGCTAATATAATACAACTAAAGTTCAATATCTTTAAAATTGTTTCCAGTACAATGCATGACAATTGGAGAAAGATCACTATGGCCTCAATTGTTTCAGTCTTATGTTTGTCCAGACATTTATATGTTTTTGTATCCTATTGTATAATTTTGAACAATCTTCTAGTACAACAAGGGCTTTGGTTTCTAAAGTCATTTCCCTACATTCTCACAGATAAGAGTTTGCCACTGTTTTAACTACACTGAAATCCACATCTATGACACACCCGGATACTGATGCTATTTGTAGCCTTAGTGGAAATGCAAAATAACTGATCTATGAAAAGCAATGTCAGCCACTGTAATATTCACAGACTTCCAATCAGATGGAAATGATAAGCAAAAGTGCTACTGAGATATTTTGAATTATGATAATCAAAATAAAAATTGCATTACAAATACCGTATATTCCGGCGTACAAGACGACCTCTGATGTTAAAAAACATCCCCCAAAAATCGGGGGTCGTCTTGTACGCCGGATGCCCCGCCGCCGGAGCCCCTCCGCGGCTTTGAAAGCCTCGGGGGAAGCCGGCGGCGGGGCATCCCAGGCGCGCATGGGCTGCCCCCCCGCCGGAGCCCCTCCGCGGCTTTGAAAGCCTCGGGGGAAGCCGGCGGGGGGGCATCCCAGGCGCACATGGGCTGCCCCCCCGCCGGAGCCCCTCCGCGGCGGCGCGGAGGGGCTCCGGCGGGGGGGCAGCCCATGCGCGCCTGGGATGCCCCCCCGCCGGCTTCCCCCGAGGCTTTCAAAGCCGCGGAGGGGCTCCGGCGGGGGGGCAGCCCATGCGTGCCTGGGATGCCCCCCGCCGGCTTCCCCCGAGGCTTTCAAAGCCGCGGAGGGGCTCCGGCGGGGGGGGGGGGCAGCCCAGGCGCTCCTGGCGGCTTTGCTCCCGGTGCCTCTGGTCTGCTGGGGACCATCTCCAGCAGACCAGGGACACCGGGAGCAAAGGAGGCGGAGGGGCGCTGGGGTATAAGATGAAACCCTATCTTTAATTAAAAAGATAGGGGGTCGTCTTATACACCCAGTCGCCCTATACGCCGGAAAATACGGTATTAAGTATTAGAAAAGAACAATTGTGAGAAACACAGAATGGCAAGTTTTTGTGCATTAGCTGATAGCAATTATATTGATTATACTATATAATTGTATTGTGTTAAAAAAGAACCACATAAATTCATGGAGGAGAAATACTTCAATACTTATTAGCCAGGATGGTCAGGAATGAGGTCCTTAGCCTCTCTCTCTCTCAGAAACTGGGAATTACCTGTTTAGTTCATTCCCTCTGGGGCATCTGGCATTAGCCATTGTTGGAAGACAGATTGCTGGACTAGATGGATCTTTGGTCTGAGCCGGTATGGCCGTTCTTATGTTCTTATGATTAAAATGATGGAGGGAATATTTTATGCTATAATTTCTAAAAGTAATTACTTCAAAGGGTCGGTATACAAGCTGATAGGAGTTTTAAAAGGGCAGGGGCCAATGAAAACTGTTTAATTTCATTATCTAGGTCTCTTACGCAAAATAAATTGTGAATCTGTAAAACATAGTGATGCTGGATTTTTAGCAATGAGAGTTACGATGAAGTTATAGTTTAACGGTGTTGAAATCATGGACTGGTCAATTTCCCACAGGTATCGGCTTTATCTCTGCATTTCCCTACTTTTATTATTTTCTGGGATGGTTTTAATCTGTTGTATGAGGGGAGAGGAGAGGAAAAGATTGCTACTGTTGGCCTAAACAATAATAAACGGAGATTTTCATTAGATTCTCATAAACCACAATATGTGATGGTATGACATGGCAAAGGCAAATTCTGCAGGTAAAAATCAGCAGCTGTCTGTTACTATCATCAAAGAAATACAAAATGTTTTGGGAGCACTTAAGAGAAATAAATCCAGGTGGGGAACCTTCATCTTATGAAGTTCCTTAGGGTTAGCCACTGGTGATCTGCCAGATAGTTTGTCTACCTGACCATCCACATGCATGGAGCCCCACAACTCCCTGTGGTGCATCCTGTGCTGCTTCCTACTGCTCCTGTTGGCTGGGAACGGTGAACTTTGACCATTGGGAGCTGCACAGTTCTCTGCCTGTGGATCAGGCTCCCATATGGTGGGGTGAGAGGGAAAGTGGGATCCACTTTACTGGGGTCCAGAGGCCCTGGGATCCTGGCCCAGGTTGCAGCCCTGTTATCATAAGGAAAATAATCAAAACTAAATTGTAGATATTCCTGAGTATATTTATAGAAACTTATTCCCCTGTATCTATTGTCTGGCTCTTGTGAGATCTCCAGGAACCAATCAGAAGCCATGTTACAGCAGTCTCAAGTAACACTCTGAACAGTGAGCTGCAGGGTTCACTGGCCCAGCCCAGATCCCTGCCTAGAATTGTGTGTGTGTGTGTGTGTGTGTGTGTGCAGTTAAACTACAACTTGTGGATCAAAACTGAGAGACAGAGGGATTTGTGCTCCTCTGCGTGACATGGTCTATCATAACGAGATCAAGAAGTACTAGTCCCAGAGTTCAATGTGCATAGGCAGGAGGAGGGATAGCTGCTGGGAGGGACAAAAGGAAGCAACCTCAGACAATGGGAGCCAATGCAGCTGCTTCTTCTGGTAGGATCTGCTGGCCCAAAATATATGAGAGTGTCTAATTCATTCAGGCTTGGTGTTATGTTAAACAAAAATAGCAAAGAGGGGCATTTTTCAGAAATGTAGACTTTGTAATTTAAGAATTATAACAAACTTCTTTCAGGGCTCATAAAATTGTATGTATGGGATGAGGGATTGTTGTATGTAGGAGGGAGCCCATGTAACAAATTTAAAGTGAGCCCAGAAAATTATTCTTGGGCCCTGCCTGTGGATACTTAGGTAAACAAATGATCTGGCTGCCCGCTGGCAATTAGGTCTGATGAACCACATGCGGCCCATGGGCCAGAGTTTCCCCAACTCTGATCCAACTGCTCAGAATCCTTAGAGTGAGATGCAATTAGGTTATTCCTATCTCCCAAGCTGGAGAAAAAAATTATGAAAAAATCTCCTCGAAAGAATTTTATCTCCACTTTCTCCCACATACCCAGCTAATAGGTGACCAAGCTGCAGCCTCTTCCAGTAGGACAGGGTCGGGAATCCTTTTCCTATCAGGGACCACTGGAGCCCCAGAAAAAATCAGTTACATACCACATTACAGCCCTTTAGGGGGAGGGGGTTTAGAGGCTTAGGCTAAAAATGTAGAGTTCAGAAGGGGGCTGCAGGCTGAGAAAGAAGATTGAGAGGTGTGTGTGTGTCTGTGTCTGTGTGTGCGCGCGTGTGTGTGCATGCGCAACTAGGTTGCAGGCTCTGGGGTGGGGCTGGGAATGAGAGATTTGGGGTGCAAAAAGAGGTCGGAGCAGGAGATTGTGTGTGGGAGAGGTCAGGGTAGTAGTTAGTGAGCTAGAGTGGACTGGGACAGAGGGTGAGGGTGAAGCTCTAGAAGGGAGTTTGGGTGCAAGGGTGGGATAGGGATTTGGGGTACGGAATGGAGTATGGAATGGAGTGCTTACATCAGGCAACTCTCATTCAGAGGTGCAACAGGGCTAAGGAAGGCTCCCTGCATGCCCAGGTCCCATGCTGCTATCAGTCCTGGAAGTAGCCATGGTCACATGTCCCTGCAGCCACAGAGGGAAATGGGCAGATGCCTCTGTGCTCTGCCCTTGCCTGCTGTCACTGCCTCTGTAGCTTCTATTGGCAGTGGTTCCCAGCCCATAGGAGTAAAAGGGGTGGTGCTTACAAGCAGAATGTTGAGTTTCCCTGATAGCCATGAGCCGACAGTGGTGCTCACAACTTCAGCCCATCATTGGGTGCAGGGAGGAACCAAGTCTCAGAGCTTCTGGTCTGTAGCACAGACACTGGCCGTGGGCTGGATGAAATTAGTTAGGGGCACAGATCTGACCCACAGGCCAGAGTTTCTCCATCCCTGCAGTAGGTTCTTGGTCTGACAATGTGGGTAACACGGACCTCCATGATGGCTGCACCTGAATTCAGGTTGGGACAATCTCCACTGTTTAAATATTTTACTGTTTTCTTACTTCAAAAAAACCCCTGCGGAAGTGAAAAGTTTTTGTCTCAGTGTATCTATGCTGTTGTTTCAGTGATAGTGTAATTCCTATTGATTTAGCAAGTAATGCTGTCAAATTTCACAAATACATAGAAATGATTAATAGAAAAAACTCCGTAGCTTTCAGGAAGATCAAATCATAACTCTGCTTGGACTGTTCTTTAGTTCCAGCTATTTCACACTAATGGCCACATTTTATTAACTCCCAGCAATCCTGATCGGATACCTTGTGTCTGCTACTGGATGAAATTCTCCATAGAGTATGACTGACTGTTATATTCAGAGAAATTTTTGCTGTTTATGATTGGTAGACATTTGTCATAAGCCATAGTCTGGATGGGAGATTTATCAATGTTTAAATTTTGTTTTCCACACACTATAGCAGATCTTGTATTCTTAAAAAAGGACTCACCTCATCTGACAATACTGAGATAATATGGACAAATGACAAAACAGGGATAAAATTGAAAGTCTAAGAGATCATGTTTCAGCAGCTGAGTCTAATTTGACATAGAAATGGTGTAAAACTCATTTTTGATATAATTAGAGGATCTGTCACAGAGCATTAAGTTTTATCACACAATGTAAACATTTGGAAAAATCATAAGATTTGGTCACAGAATTAACTAAGTTATCATCTATTTGTTATAGTGCTATTAGAGCAAATAAACAAAATATGTGGAACCCATTTATATTAAACCATGAACATTTTTTGTTACTGACAATTCACAATAACTTGTCTGGGGAAAAAAAAGTGTGTTTTCCAATTCAGTTTTATCAGCTTTCCCCCGACCCATCTTCCAGTGCTTCCAACCTTCCCTTCCCTTGTGTCCAGGATGGATTAAGGGTCTACCAAACAGCATAGCAAGATGATCACTATCCTTCCTGATAAGAGTTGAAGGCTTCAAGAATTTTTAAGTATTATGCCCTAAATAGACAAACAGCTGTTTCAAAGTTTAAACATTAAAAAGAAAGGCTGCTCAGTTTTGTGATTTAGTGCATTAGATCACAGAGTGCATATGCAGTTGGACTATAAAAGAACCAGGGACACTGGCAAAACTGTGATATGCATGGTTGTCTTCTGTGATAGATTCTGTGACAAAAGTAGTTGTGCACGTCAGAGAGCTTTCTATCAACTGTGAGTGTTTTATTCCATGGGCAGATTTGTTTTATAGAGAATCTTTCAGGTTATTAAGAGAACTTTCAATAGCTTATGCTCAGAAGACAGAGATATATGAAGGCATTTATTACAAAAATATCTGTCTCCAAAGTACTCCAAAGGAAATTCAATCCTCACAGGATCTCTCTCTAACTAGGTTAGACTTTTTCTGCAAAGTGTGTGTATGGGGGGAGGGTGAAAGGGGGAGGGGAGAAGGGAACAGAAGCAGAATTTTAAAGTTATGGGGTGAGGTTCATTACCCTTATCTGGAGTCCCTTTAGTGAAAAACAGCCATAAAGATGCTCCCCAATGATCCCCCACAAGTCCTATCAAAGGGGCCATGCTAGATGTAGGAGCGTGTGTTAGGGGAATGACCATAGCACACAATGGAACAGAGGTTTAGAGATAATATGGGGTAGCCCAGGATGGTGCAACAACTTAGCCCCCAAGATGTCTCAATTATGCCAACATCCTCTCTGGTCCCCAGAGCAGCCTACAACCTGGAATGTGTAAAGATAGCTTAAAGCTGCCATAGTTCCCCTCTGACAGCAAGTGTTCCCCTAAGAGGCTTGGCACAGAATCTTGTCTCGTGTTTAAAAATATTCCCTTTCAACCATAGCAGGTGTCATCTTCTTACAAGGAAAGCCTGCGGCCCTTCTACCTAAATCTGGCATCTTTGGCTATGATTGATCACCAGGCACAGCCACTAACTCTCTGAATATTCATCAGGCTATGATGAAAAGTGGTCTTGTTTGCAATTGGGAAGTAAGTCAGGCTCTTGCAATCACAATCTTTTCCAACATCACTACAACAGTTATTACATTGTAACCTTTACTACTCAGCTTATTTCCCTAAGTCATCACTGACCAGCACAGGGACCTCTGGGTGCTGATGCTATCTGTTCCAGAAGATCCATGAATGCTCAAATTACAGTGTCTGGATCCACTGGTGTCTGGCTCCCTGTGAGCGTGATTCAAAGCTCATCAAAATCAATAGGAGGTTTTCCAATGACTTCAGCGCATCTTGATTAAGCCCTTGTGTGGCCTTTGGCATATCACTTAAACTCTCTTTCACCACCAGTAAAATTGGAATAACATTCACTTACCAGATAGATGCATAATGAGGATTCATCCATTAGATGTTATAACAGTTGAAATTATAAAATGCAATTGAAGTGTTACATATCAATGATTATGAGCATATGACTATTCCTGTATTTAGAAATATGCACAATTACTCAAAGTAGGTATGTCCACCTCTTACTGATTACCTCGTTTAATAAAAGAAATGATGTGTTTTGCTGGAGTGATCTTTATCATGCACTATATGTATTGGAAACTTTTTGCTTCAAGTGTATTTCATTAAAAAGGAGAATATGTAATAGTCTATCATTAGACAATTTCTTATTTGTATTTATAGCATTGTACACCCTATGAAAAATAAATGGAAAGAAATGAGATGACATTAAATGATAAAAGCTTTATTAAATAGAGTTTGTAATTACTATTTTTCTTTCTTTGCCCATTGAAAAACAGTTTCTTTGAACAGTACAATTAATGGTGTCACCACTGGCTATTTTTCCAGTGTCTTACACATACCTAGAGGCAGTCTAATGTAATTCAGCAATAACTGATGCATCTTAAATAAAATATTGCCAGTCAGTGTATATCAAGCATCTTTATTTCTAGCCACTAGTCCAACTTTAAAAAACCTATAGGAAAGAAATTGATTTGCATGAGGTATTTAGGTAGCTATATAAAAATTATGATTAATTTATAAAAGACTAATAAAGAAATACTGAAAAGGCAAATCATGTTTATCTTGCTCTATGAGTCCATATTAACATTTAGCAGCTTTGCAATAGGAAAAAAAAGCCCTGTTATTCAGAGAAGCAATGTGTCACACAAATCCAGCACACTGGAAATGCAATTGCAAAGCTAATTTAACAACAAAATTCTCCAACAGATGTGACATTTTGAATGACTAATTTAATTTAGTAAATATCTGCTGGAAATGTAATTTAAGATGTGAGACTTTTTCCTGCTGTATTTAGCAGCAGATTGAGGCAGCTGGGGTTAGGAGAGCTCACTGTAACTGTGTTTCTAGTAGAAACTCATTCTGACTGTCATAAAATAGTAAAATAATTGATGTCTGTGGAATTATCTTCCATGGACAAATGTCTTCCATACCAAAGGCAAATCATTTATGTAAGCAACAGGTAGGGCAAGAGGAAATGTGGAAATTTGGATATAATGGGTCAAATTTATCTCTTTTGTAAATTCAGTGAGCTGACTTTGGACCAGCAACTACAAATACTTCTAAGCAGGTCTTTCTACCTGCTTGCTAGACATTCCCTAAGAGATGTGTTTGTGACAGACTGAGTACAGTCTGTCAAATTAATATATCCTAACCAAGAGATGTGAGTTATAGTTGTAAAAAAAAAACTCCACCCAGTCAGATGGAATTACTTTTCCAAAGAACAAAGGGCTGGCCCATCAGAAGCCAATGAACTTGACAGATCAGATAGACAGTCAAAGGACAAAGTTTTATTGTTTAACGCTTGCAAATAGGAAAACCCACATTACACTGGAGGGCTTCATCTACATTGCAGGGTTTTTGCGCAAGAAGCTGTAGCGCAAAAAGGAGTTATTCCTCATGGAGAAAAGCCCTCTGTTCTGCTGATTTACTTGTGCAAATACGTGCTTGAGGTATGGGCGCTATGCCGGTTTTTGCGCAAAAACTTGTAGTGTAGACATAGCCGAAGTGTTCTACCTTCTAGTGTATTCCAGATCTGGGATTGGGGAGAATGTATCATATTAGGTCATGTACATGGGCAGCCTAATATTCACCCCCATGCTTGTCTCAGCGTCTAAGTCACTCCGCTCTTTGGGGTGAAATGTCTGCCTTGGCTCTGGACTCTGTCGTGCTCCTGACTCTGGAGTGCGGGGTAGGAGGGCCCGGGCCAGCCCTCTCTCACGGGCCCCAGCCCAGGGCCCTAAGGACAGGTTTGACTTGCGCTGTTCGATTGGTGTGGGTTTGCCCGTAACTCACCAGCCCGCGGGTCTTTTAGCCTCAAGACCCTGCCCTGGGATGCTTCCTACCCCGATAGTCCAGATGCATCTGACGAAGTGGGTCTTTGCCCATGAAAGCTTATGCTCCTATACTTCAATTATAAGGTGCCACACGACTCCTCGCCGCTATTGCGACAAAGTTCCTAACTGTCAGGGGGTATGTCTACACTACAGCGCTAATTCGAACTAACTAAGCTAATTCGAACTAACGGATCCAGACTAAAAAACAAGTTCGAATTAGCATTTTGCTAATTCAAACTAGCATGTCCACACTGAGTGGACCCTGAACCGGGGTTAAGGATGGCTGGAAGCAGTGCCGGCAGGGCATCAGAGGAGGACTTAGAGCGTGGAGCTGCTGCCTCAGGCTAGCCGAGGGCTGTGCTTAAAGGGACCCGACCCCCACCCCGGACAGACAGTTCTCAGGGGTGCCCCGCTTGCAAAGCAGTCCTGTCTTGGAGTGCCCTGAGTGCCCACACTGGGCACATCACAGCACTCGGCCATCAGACCGGCTGCACTTGCCACAGGCTGCCATCTGGGGAGAGAGGGGCAATTGGGGGGCTGCAGGAGAGCTTCCACCCCCAGAAGCCCGCAGAGCCAGCCCAGTCTTCCCCATCGGGGGCGCGTACCCCATTCCTCCCTCACCTCCTTCCAGTTACCCTTCCCTAGCCCCCCTTCCTGATGTACAAAATAAAGAAAACATATGGTCAAAATAGAATCTCTCTTTACTGAACAAAACTCGGGGAGACTGGGTAAAGGAGGTGGGAGAGGAAAAGGGAGAGGGTGGGAGAGAGGAGGGCAACTAAAATAATCAGGGGTTTGGAACAGATCCCATATGAAGAGAGGCTAAAGAGACTGGGACTTTTCAGCTTAGAAAAGAGGAGACTGAGGGGGGATAGGACAGAGATCTATAAAAGCATGAGTGGTGTGGAGAGGGTGCATCAAGAAAAGTTCTTCATTAGTTCCCATAGTAGAAGAACTAGAGGACACCAAAGGAAAGGAATGGGTAGCAGGCTTCAAACTAGTAACAGAAAGTTGTTCTTCACAAAGCAAAGAGTCAACCTGTGGAACTCCTTGCTGCAGGAGGCTGTGAAGGCTAGAACTAGAACAGAGTTTAAAGGGACGCGAGATCAAGTCATGGAGGTTGGGTCCATGGAGTGCTATTAGCCAGGGGGTAGGAGTGGTGTCCCTGCCCAAAGTTTGTGGAAGACTGGAGAGGGATGGCACGAGACAAATGGCTTGGTCACTGTCTTCGGTCCATCCCCTCCAGGGTCCCTAGGGTTGGCCGCTGTCGGCAGACAGGCTACTGGGCTAGATGGACCTTTGGTCTGACCCAGGACGGCCAGTGTAAGCTCAGGGTCGGGGTCTCAGTGGACCACCTTGGTTTTCATGCACACCTGCTCCTGGGTGGCCAGACTGGCAGCTCTCCTGCCCTCGACGGTCACTTTCCTGTGCCTAGTGCGGAGGTTGTGGATGAGGTCCACGATGTCCGCACTAGACCAGGCGGGTGCCCGCCTCTTGCAGTCCTGGGCAGGCTCCCGGGAGCCGCCAGGCTAGTCCCGGGAAGAGGGGGAGGGCTGGGGGGCATCGGGTGGCTGGCTCGAGCCATGCCAGGTGCAGGGTCTGCTTGCTGGGTGCTGGCAGGCTTGCACCTGGCACGGGCATCATAGCCAGCCAGTGCTCCTTTAAGGGGTCTGAGGCCGGGAGGGGGGCAATAGAGTTTCCCTGGTGTTGGCCAGAGTGGCCACCAGGGAAAGCTGGGGAGGGCTAGCCTCCCACTAGTTCGAATTAAGGGGCTACACACCCCTTAATTCGAACTAGTAAGTTCGAACTAGGCTTAGTCCTCGTGGAATGAGGTTTACCTAGTTCGAACTAAGCGCTCCGCTAGTTCGAATTAAGTTCGAACTAACGGAGCGCTAGTGTAGCGCCTATCAAAGTTAATTCGAACTAACGTCCGTTAGTTCGAATTAACTTTGTACTGTAGACATACCCAGGGTGGTTAAGCACTGGAATAAATTGCCCAGGGAGGTTGTGGAATCTCCATCTCTGAAGATATTTAAGAGTAGGTTAGATAAATGTTTATCAGGGGTGGTCTAGACGTTATTGAGTCCTGCCATGAGAGCAGGGGACTGGACTCGATGACCTCTCAGGGTCCCTTCCAGTCCTAGTATTCTATGATTCTATGATAGACCATTAGCTGTTCCTGGACAGTGGGAGCTTGGGCTTGGTACTTTCGGCTGATCCTATTGGCGGGGAATTGCAAACTGCAGCCACTGGAAGCTCCAAGGTGTAATGCCTATGGACGATCAACATAAACAAAATGTCACACAGCCTACCAGCCAATTGCCCTGGTGGCCCACATCCCAAAGAGTGCCAACCACTGATCTAAGCAGCTGATAAGAAAAAACAGACAGACACAGACAAATGGGGCAGCAATGAAAACAATAAGACAACGCTGTCTACATAGACAAGACAGAGATGGAGGGGGAAAGAAGGAACACACAAGCAGAGTAAACAATGTGATGGCTGCAAATATCATGGTAGCTAAATGGTAAGAAAAGGGAAGAGTATGAAGGGAACACGACAGGGAAGAAGAGGAGTAGGTGTGAACAGAAGCTAAGGTAAATAGATTGAGGTAAGGGGAGGGAGCTTGAAGCAAACAGACAGAGATTTTTGCTTTGGCTGCTCCTACACCTACTAGCTGGATCATCTGGCTGGCTGCTCTCTCAGTTCTCCACAGGCTACCACTTGGGTCCTAGTGACCCTAGAATGTATGTAGGGTCTATGCTGCAGGGATAATGCAAGGAAGAGTAGGCCTTGATTGGACCCATTTTACCCCCTCGTTCTCTGTGCAACAATTCCTGCTTTTGCTGCTCCTGTTCCTACTCATGGTTTCACATCTGACTTCTGCACCTCCCTCCTTTCTGGATGAAAAATATGCAACTCCTATGTTTTCCCTTTCTCTTATGTCTGAGGAGAAGAAATTTCCTTACAAGACTAAATAGAGGAAAAATTCTTGATAGTGGAATATATTATATTGCAGCATAGTGGCAGAAGCCTAATTGTAAAGGATATTTAAAGGTAGACTCGGGAAACCACTAGAAAATATATTATCAGGAAGCATCTGGCACATTCATGAACTAGATGACCAAAGAGCAAATTCCATATCTAATTGCTGCCATTAACACCTATGTTATGGTACCAACCTAGGGATATCCTGAGGTTAATGGTCTATATAGCTGCTGGACCAAACAATCATAATGTAAAAATACTAAGGTGCTTTGCAATGCTTGAACTCATTACTATAACTTATGTTATGTTAATAGGGCTGACTACTACTGAATCTTACTTATAAAGTATCATGTATTGAGGGAGTATATAGCAGCAGAAAATGCACCTTGTTCCAAAAGGATACTTCTTATATTGCAACTCCGGAATGCAACATCTAACCCACGCCTCACCCCACAGGTAGTGTCACAGAGGGTATGTCTACACTACAAAGTTAGTTCGAACTAACGGACGTTAGTTCGAACTAACTTTCATAGGTGCTACACTAGCGCTCCGTTAGTTCGAATTTAATTCGAACTAACGTACCGCTTAGTTCGAACTAGGTAATCCTCATTCCACGAGGATTAAGCCTAGTTCGAATTTACTAGTTCGAATTAAGGGGTGTGTAGCACCTTAATTCGAACTAGTGGGAGGCTAGCCCTCCCCAGTTTTCCCTGGTGGCCACTCTGGCCAACACCAGGGAAACTCGTCTGCCCCCCTCCCGGCCCCGGACCCCTTAAAGGAGCACTGGCTGGCTATGGTGCCCGTGCCAGGTGCAAGCCTGCCAGCACCCAGCAAGCAGACCCTGCACCTGGCACCCGCCTGGGCTAGTGCGGACATCGTGGACCTCGTCCACGACCTCCGCACTAGGCACAGGAAAGTGGCCGGCTAGGGCAGGAGAGCTGCCAGCTTGGCCACCCAGGAGCAGGTGTGCATGAAAATCAAGGTGGTCCACTGAGACTCCCGACCCTGAGCCCTGAGCTTACAATGGCCGTACTGGGTCAGACCAAAGGTCCATCTAGCCCAGTAGCCTGTCTGCCGACAGCGGCCAACCCTAGGGACCCTGGAGGGGATGGACCGAAGACAGTGACCAAGCCATTTGTCTCGTGCCATCCCTCTCCAGCCTTCCACATACCTTGGGCAGGGACACCACTCCTACCCCCTGGCTAATAGTACTCCATGGACCCAACCTCCATGACTTGATCTCATGTCCCTTTAAACTCTGTTCTAGTTCTAGCCTTCAAAGCCCCTTGCAGCAAGGAGTTCCACAGGTTGACTCTTTGCTTTGTGAAGAACAACTTTCTGTTACTAGTTTGAAGCCTGCTACCTATTCCTTTCCTTTGGTGTCCTCTAGTCCTTCTTTATGGGAACTTATGAAGAACTTTTCTGTATGCACCCTCTCCACCCAACTCCTGCTTTTATAGACCTCTATCCTGTCCCCCCTCTGTCTCCTCTTTTCTAAGCTGAAAAGTCCCAGTCTCTTTAGCCTCTCTTCATATGGGACCTGTTCCCAACCCCTGATCATTTTAGTTGCCCTCCCGTCTCCCACCCTCTCTCATCCCCTCTCCCACCTCCTTTTCCCAGTCTCCCTGAGTTTTGTTCAATAAAGAGAGATTCTATTTTTGACCACACGTTTTCTTTATTTTGTACATCAAGAAGAGGGGCTAGGGAAGGGTAAGTGGAAGGAGGTGAGGGAGGAATGGGGTATGCGCCCCCGATGGAGAGGACTGGGCTGGCTCTGCGGGCTTCTGGGGGTGGAAGCTCTCCTGCAGCCCTCCAATTGCCCCCTCTCTCCAGATGGCAGCCTGAGGCCGAGTGGTGTGATGTGCCCAGTGTGGGTACTCCGGGCACTCCAAGCCAGGACTGCTTTGCAAGCAGGGCACCCCTGAGAACTGTCTGTCCGGGGTGGGGGTTGGGACCCTTTAAGCACAGCCCTCGGCTAGCCTGAGACAGCATCTCCACACTCTAAGTCCTCCTCTGATGCCCTGCCGGCACTGCTTCCGGCCATCCTTAAGCCTGGTTCAGGGTCCACTTAATGTGGACACGCTAGTTCAAATTAGCAAAACGCTAATTCGAACTAGTTTTTAGTTCTGGATGCGTTAGTTCGAATTAGCTTAGTTCGAATTAACTAATTCGAACTAAGTTAGTTTGAATTAGCGCTGTAGTGTAGACGTACCCAGACTCTGCATTTTAATGGCAATCCAAATAATCACAGAATCACAGATTTGCAGGACTGGAAGGTACTTATGGCAGGACCAAGCACTGACCATCCCTGACAGGTGTTTGTCTAACTTGCTCTTAAAATTCTCCACAACATTCCTACACAATTTATTCCAGTGCTCAGCCACCACCTGGAAAATTAGGAGGTTTTTCCTAATCATAGAACTGGAAGGGACCTTGAGAGATCATCAAGTCCAGTCCCCTGCATTCATGACAGAAGCTAGCACCATCTAGACCACTCCTGACAGGTGTTTGACTAAACAACGTAAACCACCTATGCTGCATTTTAAGCCCATTTCTTCTTTTGATATCCTTAGAGGTTCAGGAGAACATTTTTTCTCCTTCCTCCATCTAACCTTTTATGTATTTGAAAACGAGGAGTAACGGTAGTTCGAATTAGAGAGTCTATTTTGAACTACATACTCCGTGCCGCATGTAGCCGCACGCACGGAGTCCGCACTAACAGGGATTTAAAAATGGCGGCGCCCGGCAAGATGCAAATGAAGCCCGGAATATTTAAATCCCGGGCTTCATTTGCAACTTCGAATACCTACATTAGCCACCCTAGTTCGAACTAGGGTTGCAGTGTAGACATACCCTTAGGGAAGTCTTCAAGCTCGTACAGCATGTACTGGGGGCCATTTCATCCCCCAGGAGTCATAGCATGGGGAAAAGCCTAGCTCTATCTTTGCACCATCATCTTGATACTTGCATTGGACTGAGTCAGGTAAAAGACACTTTGTCCCCACAGCATACAGAGGTCAGGAAGATAACTTGTAGGGCATTTGCAGACATTACAACAACTCGGCATTGCCCCAGATGCAACACGACCTAAGTTCTGGACAGATCAGATTGAGATCCAGATTCAGCAGTCAGCATTCCAGACAGAAATTGCATTTCCAGCAGGCAAAAGCAAACAAATAGCAAGAATGAGGTATTAATAATGCTTTAGCTCCCAGAACTGTATAATGTATGAAGTTCAAGCAGGGTTTGTGAGAGGTTGGGAATTACATTCAGCTAGTTCTAGCAATGAAACTGTTTAAACTAGAATGGGATTTTATGTTTCATTTACTATCATTTTTCTTACTGTGTGAGGGTTATTCATTTTTAATGCCTAATTTGCAGGATCTCACATCAAAGGTTATATAAAAGGAATATTTTGTACTCTTTGTACTAACCAGCCTTGGTAGTTTTGAAGTCCCCACATCTTCTCATTTGTAATACTCTCACCATTTACAGGTCACTTATGACTCCCATAGGAAGAAATAAAAAATCTTTCAATTTAAATAAGGTCCTTACTGAAGACTAATCCTTAAAGGGTCTTAATGAAAAATAGGCTCTATTATCATTTCCCCCCCTCTCTCTCTGAATGGCCTCTGCTTTCAACACCCCTATTTACTAATACCCCTATAACACCCCTATTTACTAATCCAGCCCTTCACCGGCAGAACAAATAACATTGTTTTGTAGTAAATGCAGGAAAAAGCTGAAAGAGCTCTTTCAAAACCATATGGATTTTATCCTGAGGGAATCAATGTTTAAAGTTAACCTTACAATGAGGCTTCATCCTTTTCACTGATTTTGTGATTACCAGTTGTATTTGGAATTAGGGTGGGGGCTGCATTTACTGTAAGGATTCACCTGAACTCAGCATATAATAAGGCCATTTAAAACATACTCAGTGGAAAGAAAATGGCACCCCAAGGCAAGGGGTTAACCTTAGATGTTCACCAGTTCACTAGATCTAGCTATCTTAAATGCTTGTTAAGGTGGATTAATCAGACTCCCAAAGCAGGTTTATTTTTCTTAAAAAGTGTTCATTTTAAACACAATGCCTCAGTTGTGGCCCTAATTCAGCTGCAGCTCCTTAAAAGTTATACTTCCTCTATTCTGTAGCCCTATTTCCTTTTAAGCATTTCATCTGAATGGAACCACTGTCTCCTAGTGTCTTTCTATCTGTCCCTACTGTCACATATTTCACAAAGGCTGTGTCTACACTGGCATGAATTTCCGGAACTGCTTAAAATGGAATACTATTCCGTTTTCAGTTTTTCCAGAAAAGGAGCGTCTACATTGGCAGGCTGCTTTTCTGGAAAAGCCCTTTTTCCGGAAAAGCGTCTGTGGCCAATGTAGACGTGCTTTTCTGGAAAAGAGCCCCGATCGCCATTTTTGCGATTGGGGATTTTTCCGGAAGACTACTGAGCTGTCTACACTGACCCTTTTTCCGGAACAGTGTTCTGGAATAAGGACTTATGCCGGAGCAGGAGCAGAATAGTTTTTCCGGAATAGCGGCTGATTTTGTACAGTAGAACATCGTTGCTTTTCCGGAAATTCAAGGGCCAGTGTAGACAGCTCGCAGCTTATTCCGGAAAAGCGGCTAATTTTCCGGAATAAGTGGCCCAGTGTAGACACAGCCAAAATGTTTGTATCCTTAAGCATTTTGGGGTAAGCATAGTGGGGACAATTTAGCAATTTCTCCAAAAAAACCCACATGCTTCTGGATTGAGTGACAAGAGAAACCCAATTAGCTGCCATTACTACTAGGACTCTTAGGTCTAGACTACAGGGCTGTGGGGGATATTCCCTTGAAAGTAGGAATAAGGGATCTTCCAGAAAAGGCTTTATTTTCCGCAAGATCCCGTCTAGACTGGCGCTTTTCTCCGGAAAAACCCCAAGCCGGAAAAAAGCGGCAGCCATGTTCATGCAAATGCCGCGGGGGATATTTAAATCCCCCATGGCATTTGCAATTCCGAAGTGTCTCATTAGCATCCCTTTTCTGGAAAAGGGTGCCAAAGTAGACACAGCCCAGGGTTTTTTTGAAAAAAGTGGCCTTTTTTCGAAAAAACTTCACCTGCACCTAGACTGCCACCACATTCTTTCAAAATTAATTCGAAAGAACATGGCAGTTTTTTCAACAGAGGTAAACCTCATTTTATGAGGAAGAACACCTTTTTTTGAAAGAGCTCTTTTGAAAAAAGCATTCTTGACTGCAAACAGGACTTTTTCAAAAGAGAGCATCCAGATTGCCTGGGTGCTCTTTTTTGAAAAAGCAGATCACTTTTTCTAAAAAGTTGTGGCTGTCTAGACAATCTTTTTCAAACGACGTTTTTTCGACAGCTTCTTTTGAAAAAGCTTCTTTCAAAAGAAGTGTGTAGTCTAGATGTACCCTTTATCTGTATTTGTGCCACAAGAAAGTATCAGAACACACAACATCCAAGCACTACTGTAATAATCCCCAGCCATAAGGTGGTAAAGTGAGCTACATAATATACTCAGAATCTGGGTTTGTTCCTTGTCGCAAAATCACTCTTATGCATGGGAACAATATTCTTGTGAAAGTAGGAAAATAATTTGGAGAGCATTGCATAGTTCGTCAGATATTTGTAGATATGCCATCCTCTGGGATTATTAGTTTTGCCTCACAAGGACAAAATGATAGGAAAACCAAATTTCTTATATTACCCAAAATTTCATACATTGGTATACAGCCTGAACCTTGTACAAGGGTCCACCCTTATTTAAATACTATCTTCAAGCACATTCAGCACCATCTTGCTTTATCTTTATTAGAAGGACTCAATTAAACCACTATTTTTGGTTGTCCCCTTGAATGATTTTTTTGTAAGGAAGAGCTTTGGATTTTTTTTTAATGCCGATAGAAAGTATCAGAACACACATCATCCAAGCACTAATATACTCTACACACAATCCCTTGACATAATGAAAGGCCTATGAAATTGCTGGTCATAAATGAAGAGTTAGGGAAACAGATTGCCCAGGAACATGCTTTTTAAAAAAAAAAAATCTTCCGTATGATTCACAGAAACTTTTTAAAGATATCATATAATAGAGAATCAATTAAAGGTATACCACAAATTTTTTAAAAATATAGCAAGAAAACAAACAAACAAACAAAAATAGTGCCACCACGGCTAAGCAGCAAAGTGAAAGAAACAGCTAGAGGCAAAAGACGTATCCTTTAAAAAGTGGAAGTTAAATCCCACAGAGGAAATTAAAAAGGAACATAAAATCTGGGAAGTCAAGTATAAAAATATAATTAGGAAGGCCAAAGAAGAATTTGAAGAATGGCTAGCCAAAGTCTCACAAAGCGGTAGCAGAAAAATAATCAGATGCAAGAAGCCTGATAAACAATCAGTGGGGCCACTATATGATCAAGATGCTAAAGGAGATAAGAAAGTAGACCCAAAAAAAGATCATTCCATTGCGGAGAAACTAAATTAATTCTTCGTATCATTCTTCATGGCTGAGAATGTGACAGAGATTCCCAGGTCATAGCCATTCTTTTTAGTTGACAAATGTGAGGAGCTATCCCAGATTGTGGTGTCATTAGAAGTGGCTTGGAACAAATTGATAAACAGTAATAAGTCACCTGGACCAGATGGCAGTCTCTCAAGAGTTCTGCAGGAACTCAAATGTGAAATTGCAGAACTGCTAACTACGGTATTCAACCTATTATTTAAATCAGCTTCTGTACCAGAGGACTGGAGAATAGCTAATGTGATGCCAGTTTTAAAAAAATCTAATGCGGCTAATCCAGAAATTACAGGCCAGTAAATCTCAGTTCCGTATGATGCAAATTGGTTGATACTATAGTAAATTACAGAATTACCAGGCACATCAATTAACATAATTTGTTGGGAAAGAGTCAACATGGTTTCTTGAAAAGGGAAATCATGCCTAGCCAATCTACTAGAATTCTTTGAGGAGATCACCAGGCATGTGGACAAGAGTGACCCAGTGGACATAGTGTACTTAGATCCCTCAATGAAAGCGCTTACAGAAAGGAAGTTATCCTGGAATAAGAGACAAGTTTTTCCATGGATCAGTAAATGGTTAAAAGATAGGAACCGAAGGTTAGAAATAAATGGGTGGTTTTCAGAATGGAGAAAGGTAAATAGTTGTGTCCCCCACTGGTCTGCACTGGGATCAATACCATTCAACATAAATGATCTAGAAAAAAGGGTAAACAGTGAGGTGGTAAAACTATTCAAGATAGATAGTTAATTTCACAGCACATTATGAAGACTTATAAAGGGACCCCTTACAAAAGGACCTCACAAAACTGAGGGATTCAGCAAGAAAATTGTAGATGAAATTTAAGGTTGATAAATGCAAAGTAACGCACGTTTGAAAACATAATGGTGTCTAAATTAGCTGTTACTACTTAAGAGAGAGATCTTTGAGTCATTGTGGATAGTTCTCTGGAAACATCCACAAAATGTGCAGTAGCAGTCCAAAAAGCTAACAAAATGGGGGAAATCATTAGGAAAAGGGATAGATAAGACAGACAATATTATGTTTACTCTATATAAATATTGTATACACACAATCTTAAATATTGTGTGCAGGTCTGGTTGTCCCATCTCAAAACAGATATACTGAGATTAAAAAAAAAGTACAAAAAGGCAACAAAATGATTAGAGGTACAGAACAGCTTCCTTAGAAGAACAGGTTAATAAAACGGGGACGTTTCCGCTTGAAAAGGAGATGACTAAGGGGGGATACGATTGAAGTATCTAAAATCATGATTGGCATTGAGAAAGTAGATAAGGAAGTTCTATTAACTCCTTGTAACACAAGAAGTAGATGATCACCACATGAAATTATTAGGCAGCCAGTTTAAAACTAATAAAAGGAAGTATTTCTTCACATGTTACACAGTCAATCTATGGAACTCTTCTCCAGAGAATGCTATGAAGGCCAAAATTATAATGGGGTTCAAAAAAGAACTAGATAAGTTCATGGATGGTCCATCAATGTCTGTTAGCTAGGATTGACAGGGATGGTGCCCAGTATTCCCTATAAGCTGCGTAGCAGCATATCTTCACAGGTGATAAATCAGCCCATCCAGTCAGTCAGCTCCTTGCACAGAGCCCTGAGCCTCTGACTGGATGGGGCTGATCTGTGCACAGTTTAGAGGGAACTCTGGTAGTGCCCTAAGCCTTTGCTTGTCAGAAGCTATGAATGTGCAACAGGGGATGGATTACTTGATGATTACCTGTTCAGTTCATTCTCTCTGGGGTACTTGGCACGGTCCACTGTCAGCAGAAAGGATGCACCATTGGTCTGAACCAGTATCGTCATTCTTATGCTCCTAATGAGGTGAAAATGCCTCATTAGTGAAGAGCAGAGCCTTTGGACCAGGACAGTTGTCAGTGATGTCTAACACTGTGTCTCTGGCTACAGCCACACTTTGGATCATCTCATTTGCCACAGATGTGAAGGGTATCTAAAGAGAGATGTGGGCCTGCTTGAAAGCTGTTAAGAACTACTCACAAGCAGTATGGCAAACGCAGTACATACATGGTGAGATTAGTTGTAAGGGGCTAGGTTCTGACATCATTCTTCATGCCATTCTTCATGCCACCCTGAAATCACAGAAAAATCATTGAGTGCATTAAATGCGCCAAGAATAGGTATGTGAATGAAACCAGACAATCACTATACTCTCAGATTCACCCATACTGGAAAGTAATAAAAGACACTCATGATAAGTGGACATCTGGTTAACTAAGATCATGCTGGACTGGGGATGTTGCCAGACCAGAGAGTGACGGACCAGAGAAGTTCAACCTGTACTTTCAAAAGACAAGCCTGGGTGCTCGTTCATAAATTTGAAAGACACTAACCTATGGGTGGCCAACCCATTAGAATCGAAGAGCCAAAATAGCGGTGGACAGAGTGCAAAGAGCCACGTACTGGGGCAGAAAGTTGTCGAGAAAAAAAAACAAAAAACCCACCCGCGCTGAGAGAAAATAGGTGTCGGTACACTGTCCCAGGGAGGGGACTTTAGGCTGAGGTCAGATGGAGGGTTGGGATGCTGAGCAAGTTACAGGCCTGTGGCTGTGAGGGTGCAAGAGTTTGGGATAGGGTGCATGAGGGGCTCAGGGAAGGGAGGCTGGGAGTACGATGGGCTCAGGACACAGATTTGCAGTGTATGGATGGTGGAGGAGTGTTGTGGCAGAAGACTGGGGATATGGGGGTGCAGGAGTTTTGGGGATGTGAGAGACTCTAACCCAATCCCCCTCCCACAACCTTATTCCTGGATCCCGGAGACAGAGCCGCTGCCGTCGCTGTTACCACCACGCACATTTCCTCAGGAGCTGGGGCGTGTGCTCCAAGCAGCCAGCTTTGAGCATGTGCTCGCAGGGATGCATTGCGTACCCTTCCTCCCCACCCAATCCAACTCTCCTCCCCTTCCCCAGATCCAGACACCTCCCTTTCCTGCTGTAACCCAATCCCCCTCCCCCGAGCCTTATGCCCGGATCAGAGCTGCTGCTGCCGCCACTGCTCGCCAGGTGCTAAGGGCATGGGCTGAGCAGTCAGTGTTGAACATGTGTGCTGGCCGGGATGCCATGTGCACCCCCCCCCCCACCTGATACCCCTCCCCTTCCTTCTCCAGAGCCAGGCATCTCCCTCCCGCTCTAACCCAATCCTCCTCCTCCCCCCTAACCTTATGCCCAGGTCCCAGAGCCGAAGGCGCCACCATACCTGGACCTGGAAGCGCCACCACCGCTGCTGCCTGCGCTCAGCGGCCGGCTCTTAGCACGTGCAGGCTGGGACGCTGAGTGGGATCCGGCCTGCACTGCAGAATATGACGTAGTGCGCTGAGAGCCAGGAGCACAACAGCGTGAGCATGCACACAGCTCAGAGAGGCCTGGCCGTGAGAGTGGTTGACCTGAGCGATTCCAAGTTTGTCCCAGTTCCATCAGGAGTCGCAATTTTTTCCTTCGCAAGCTGCATGCAGCTGGCGAGCTGTGGGTTGGCCACCACTACACTAACCCATATGCAGTATACCCTGGTGAATAAGGCACCCAAAGACTTTGGGCACCACTGGGTCTTAATGTCCATGTTCCTGTCTTTCCTTGCTCTGTGGCTCTGCTTCCTTAGGAGAGTATCTCGTTACTTTAAAAGTGAAAAAGCCTGCCAGATCTATTAGCACAACCTGTGAAAGAGCCATTCAAGTGGTAATGAAGTCATTTGGCACTTGCCAATCCCTGTCAGTTTCTGAATGTGCAGTGTTAGTCTACAGGGCCTTAGTTTTAAATTGGTTTTAAAAGTATTTCATTAGTGTGTAGCTGAAGATTGTAAAATCACATTTCTAAAAATCATCCTCCCCCCCCCCCACCAGCTGCCATCGGGGATAGGGGCACCAATTTAATAGTACTGCATAAGGCTCCATAAATCCTAAGGACAGCCTTGCTCTCCCATATTGTGGGTCTGACAAAGCTATAACATCAATCCATACAAAAATATAAATTAGTACTCCACTGAAATGTAGATGCAGGCTGGTTTTTCTGCAAGGGATGATAGGGCCAGCGAGTTAAAGACATATCATCATTGCAGAATGGGACAGATCCTCCCACTGATAGGGAAAGTGATATGGGAATGTAATAAAATGTTTTATCATTGGGATTCTTCTTTCATTCTTTTTATTAAGCTTTTGAATTTCCATGGGTTCATTTTCAGTTATTTGTTAGCATTGGGAAGATTGTTACTTTCTAAAAGGCTACATAAAACTTACTTGATTAAAAACAAGCCAGCCATTTTTTCATTTACATTTTAATTCTATATAGCTGCAAAGTATCAAAGTTTATTCTTTGATACTCTGGGAGACTCAGATTGCCTTTAGGTTGGGAGTGAGCAATTCAGACCTTTAAAGGATAATTTATGTTCATTTTTCTCTGTTTTTTAATGAGCCATTCTCCAACCCCAGTCGAGAAATATATTCAAAATCGTTATTATTCCTGACATGAATCTTTTTGAAACATTTTTTTTTATTTAAAGGGCTAAATGGTATAGCATAAGCAATGAAAAACCTCTACTGAGAACCTATATGTTTTACAGTCCTTAGGATATTTTCAAAAGTGGGTTTAAATCTCCCTGGGAATGACAGGAACTATATGCTATAAATTCCTCTAATACTAGAGCTATAAATATTATTTTATAAGGCCTGCTTCTACCCACGCTTTATCACAGACTCTGATTCTGCTCTTCTTTTACAGTTTTCAAATATTACCTGCATCAGCAGGTGAAAGACATTGGCCCTTCCTTCTTAAACATAGCTGCTGAAAATAACTCCGAACAGGTGAATTTTAAACAGTCCTTAATAAAAGGGATTTGAGTAGCAAATTATTTGCTGGTGAGATAAGGCCCATAATAATAATTCAAATGAGGAGCGATATTAAATGAAATATTGTAGACTGAACATTTTTGCATTAGAAAATAGAAGTTTTGGAAGAATATCACTTGGAAAACAAATCTGGAACGTAGTGTAGTTTTTGCTGAAGAAATGACTTCTGACATTCTGCATCACTTCAGCTTTGGCAAGTCTCTAGTCTAGTAGCACACAAAATAAATTAAGGGCCCAATCAAGTCTGGTAACACTGTCTGCAGTATTAGCCATCCCAAAGCTTGTGGAAAGACGGAAGAACATGCTGTTGTCTCCATTATATGTTTGTCTCCCAAGGTGAGACAATTCATTCCAGCCGCCTAGTCATCTGCAAATGCTGGTAAGATATTCCTGTCCTGGTGCACATCATCTACCCCCTTCCCAGATCCTCACGTTGCTTAAGTCCAACCATTGTCTTTGACTTCCCAGATTTAGGCAATGCACTCCAGCTGCCTGGCATGTGGTCTGGACCTTTTCAGTGTTTTCAACCTCTGGTGCTGTTTGTTTGTTTAATGTTCTTCAAGATCAGACTAATATTCTCTCACTTCCCTGCCACATTCTCCTCCAGCCTTCTGAGGCTGGTGTTTCAGCACCAACCAACACCTTCTGAGAATGCTGCTGTCATCCAGCTCCTGTGAACACTCAGCTGCCTCCAGAGCACTTCACAGCTGCTCCATCTCACTGCTGCACAGAATCCTGTCACATTGTCAGGCCGTCTGACAGGGGATAGGGGACAGGGCTCTGGCCACTGCAGTAACAGGAGCAGTGGCCGGAGCTCTGGGCTCCTTTGAATTGCCACCAGAGCGTTGCTCCACACAGCTCTGATGGCCAGGGGGAGCTACTTACAAGCATTTCATAGACTCTAAATGCTACATACATTCTTATAAAACTAATACCTCTTTTGAACAAAACTAGCCTATAGGAGAGCTAGTTTGGTTTGTCAGATCATAGCTAACTCCTATGGTGTTGGCCAGAGCTGGCACTTTAGTTTACCAGAGTAACTCTCCTATTATCAGGCTGACTTCCTCCATTATAAACTCACCCTCTCTTCATTCAGTTCTGCCATCTTCCTAGCTAACAACTCTTCTTTTCCATTGTGATTGAACCTCATGCCTTCAAGCCCAGTTTCCCTCATTTCTTGCCACCATTCCTCTGCCTGCACAAGATCTCCATTTCAACAAAGAGAAGGTGGATAAACTATGACATGACCTTCTCCATCCTCTGTGCTTATCTTCTCTTGCCCATTGTGGTAGGCATGTTACAGAGATAGGACAAAAAGACCCACAGAGTTTACAATCTAATACACGACTAGAGACAATGGATAAACAATGAGGAGTCCTGTGGCACCATAAAGACTAACAGATATACGTGGATATAAGCTATGGATGGATACACACAGATGGAGGTGTACAAGGAAGAAATCAGACAATATTGGTCAGGCTGTGCTCTCAGCACTCCTGCTGCCTGAGAAAAACAAAGGATAACTTAAAATCAACAAAGACCAGAAATTCTGCTATTCGCGTTCAATAGTCAAGTCAGACAGACTACTCATAGGAGAGCAGAATTTGGGCTCCCAGTGCTTTCCTTTTTATAATACAGTTATGCATCATATAGTAATGTAATTGGACATGGCAACTTACAAACAGTGTAAGTTAGAAAAACACAAAATACCTGCCCCAAAGATCCTCCAGTCTGTAAACAGGAGCATGCAGTCAGTAAACAGTGAACAGGTAAGTTTATGAATGGTCACTTTGCACTGATGTATGTCCTTTAAAATACCTCTTGCTGCTTGGTGATTTTCCTGAACAATAAAAGATTTGCTTACTGTGGAGAAGATTTTGATCTTTTCAAATACACTGGATTATTTGGTACATCAGGGGATTCATAACACACATCTGTTTAATTAATACCGAATTGCACTGGAAATGCTAGCAAAGTACTTATGACATTCACATTAATACCATATGAGTCATTAAGAATAATGTTATCACAAGAAATACTAAAGTAAATGATAATGGCTAGACAATTGTTGTTGAATCCATTTTAACTAAAGTCCTGTTAACTGAACTGGACAACATAGAAAAAAACAGGGATTGTTCAACTTCTGAGTGAGGTGGGGACGGGAGTTAAATACCATTTTTAATTATGGTCCATGAGCCACAGCATAAATTTAAGTCTATATACTGTACTACCATCCATACATAGCAGAATACCCAAGTCTTGTCAAAGAAGGCTTGTACAAATATCAAGGACAGAATTTCAAATATATCTGCTTAAAATTAGTCCGTAATTAGACAAAAAATTAGCCTAATTTTCAGAAATGCTGGAAAACTAGCAGATCTCATTTTTGAAAATTAATGGGTCCATCTACACTGCAGCCGGGAGTGTGCTTTCCCACTTGACTGAGACAGAGACACACTAGCTTGGCTTGATCTGGTGTGCTGCAATAGCAGTGTACTCAGCAATAGCACAGGTGGTGGCAGCTCATTCAGGCCATGTACCCGAATGAGTACAAGTAAGTATAATTGAGGGCAGGTTTTATTCAGACAGACAGCCCAAGATGCTGCTTGTATTACCCAGCTACACGACTATTGTTAGTGCACTAGCTAGAGCAGAGCTTGCGCATGTCTGTCCACTCAGGCAGGGAACTATGCTCTTGGTTGCAGGGCAGATGTATCCTAACTGAGCCCAGATCTCCACTACCCAGGAAGGTTGAATTAAGATAAGCAATTCCAGCTACATTAATTATGTAGCTGGAGTCAACTTCCCTGCTGTCCCCACAGCAGGAGGTGAATGGGAGCAAACTCTCCCCTCAGCTTCCCTTATTCCTCATGAGGAGCAGGAGTACTGGTGCTGATGGGGGTGCCCTCTGTGTTCATTTTAGTGAGTCTTTATTAGACCAGCTAAACTGAACTCTGGAAGATTGCTTGCAGCAGCATAAGTCTTCCGCCTAGTAAAAACAAGCCCTGAGAGGGAAAGCAGCAGGATCCCTCTCAGATGAAGTAGCAGCAAAGTAATCATGATTTCTGCCCAATACACAGGGAGGTCTGGAGGAGGCAGGAGCTTTGATAGGGATACATCCTCTACAGGCTTTGTAATGGAACATTACCATACTGTTCAGCCAGTAGGAGGCAATGCGTCTATTTAAAGATAATCTTACTCATACCTGGAAGAACATTAAAGGATCTAATGAGGAGCACATCTGGTGTGTATAAGAAAGCTCTGTAGCTAGTTCATATCTGGTTGAGGGACTTGGCATGGTACCAGAAATAAAATGAGAACAGAAACAGAAAGAAAACAGCAATAAAGTTTGCAGACAGAACAAACAGCAACAAAGTTTGTAGTATGTCATCAAGATGCCATCTTCTTCAGAGAACTTGAGCCTTGACAAACCTTCCTAATGGACAGACTGGATGCAGTACAGTAAACTTCCGATAATCCGGCAACTTTAGGACCCAGGGGGTGCCGGATTATCAAATATGCTGGACTATCGGAAGGGGGGCTATGAGGGGTCTGGGGTGGCGTGGGGGGATGCCACCTCAGACCCCTCATAGCCCCCCCTTCCGATAGTCTGGCTCTGCCCCAGGCATCCCCGATTCAGCTGCTGCTGACCAACCCGGCAGCACCCCAGCTGCTCTGCCCCAGACATCCCCAAGTCAGCCGCTGCTGAAATTGATCAGTGGCTGACTCCAGCTGCTCTGCCCCCGGCTTCCTGCAAGCAGCCTCTGGTCAGTTTCAGCAGCGGCTGAATCGGGGACGCCTGGGACAGAGCAGCTGGGGTGCTGCCGGGTTGATCCCGTAGCACAGCGCCTCGGCGCTGCGGGACTAACCCAGCAGCACTCCAGCTGCTCTGCCCCAGGCGTTCCCAAGAGCAGCTAGGGTGCTGCCGGGTTGGTCCCGCAGCCCCGAGGGGCAGCACTACAGGACCAACCCAGCAGCACCCCAGCTGCTCTGTCCCCGGTTTCCCCGATTCAGCTGCTGGTCAGTTTCAGCAGCAACTGAATCAGAGAAGCTGGGCGCAAAGCAGCTCCAATTGTCCGGCTGCCCAGAGCACTTCTGGGTTTCCGATGGTGCTGGACCATCAGGAGTGCCGGAGCATTGGATGCCGGATCATCGGAGTTTTACTGCATTTTGGAAGATTTCAAACTGGAAACAAACTCCACCAAGAAACTGGAAATATACTGCCATTTTCTCTAATTTAGACATTGGGAAGCAGACAGAATATATCTTAAAATTCTTTGATTTCATTGAAAACAGCCACAAAGATTATTATGAAAGGTTTTTATCTATGTTTGATGCATACTCTGTATCTCAGAGAAATGGAGTTTATGAAAGAGCATGATTTCACCGGAGAATTCCAGAATGGAAGAATATGTTGAATATTTTATAAGAGTTCTGCATACATTGGCTGAAAATCGTGAGTTTTGGATGCAAAACAAGAAAATATCAGACATGCTGGTTCTTGGGTTAACAGATAAAAATCTTTCACAGCAGCTACTAGAAAAACTTGACAAGCTTGAGAAACCTGAAGTTAGCTTAAAAACTGTAAACAAATACTAGTGTGTTAAAAGTCGTTTAGAAAAATCCAACCCTGAGGCAAAGAGAAAGAACCCAAAGTGAAGAGGGCTAAATTCCAGCATACATTCACAAGGTATGGGAGAAAAATCATATCCCAAGAGATTATGCATGTCCAACAAGAGGCACACAGTGCAATAAATATATGTAATTTGGACATTTTGCAACATTTTGCTGCACCAAAGCAATCAGGGAGATCTCTCACATTACAGACAATCAAGAGCCATTGTTTCCCGGTAAAGGTTATGCTTACCGGGTAACTGGTGAACTGATAACCCATTCACATGCCTACCAGGTGCTTATTCTGGCCAACTGGCTCCAGATTATTCCCCACCCCTAATTTAGGTGGAATACTGTTGCAACAAAATGGCCCTGAGTGGAAAATAGTTCCTTTTTGCTCTCTTCTATACACTGAAGTAGAAACGCAATATGTGCAGACTGAAAAAAAGTGCTTGGGAAATGTATGTGTATGTGAGAAGTTTTGCAGATGTGTGTGCGCATTGGCTTCATGTATGCTAGGCATGGGCAAAAGGGCCTCTGTGAGCCGAATTCAGCCCACCAAGTGGGTGGATCCAGCCCGCAGAGGCCCTGCCGCTTCCCCGCCCCAAGGCCCTAGTTGGCCTGGGGGCAAGAGAGTAAGCGAAGTCTCCTCCGCTCTGTCCCAGCCCTGAGAGCAGCGCGTGGTGCTTAAAAGCGCCATGCGGTCCTGGCAGGGTGTGGGAAGCTTTTAGGCAGGGGTCCCCACCAGTGCCAGGCTGTGCTGCCCTGGGAGAGGGTGAGCCCAGCAGGCTTGGAAGGGAAAAGGGTCCTGGCCAGACAGATCGCCACTGCGGGGAAAGGGGCGCAGCTGCCGGTGGGCTTTGCTCACAGGGAGGGCTGGCCCGCAAAGCTGTGTGCAGCAACAGGCGCAAATCCCTGCATCTGGCTACAGAGTGATCCTCTGCCCTGGTTGTCCTGATCCATAAGAACCACCACGCATCCAATACTGTTACTCCCCCACACAGGGGCTTCTCGGAGAGCGAGTCACCCTGGGGCGACCAACACAAAGTACTTTTAATAATAACAGCTCTATCAGACAGAATTTAGAAGAGACTAGCTAAAGTTTTATGTGAATTCAGAGAGCCTCAATACTCATCACGGGCTATTTTTCCATATATTTAGAAATAATATACTGTACGTGAAAGATACAATATGTCACAGTATTACTTGCTCTCTCCGACATTCCTAAACACCTCATGAGAGAGAATTGACTGCAATTCAATGTGGCAGAATTTAAGTCTTTCCAAATGAAATAGTATTTGATCATATTACTGAGGGGTCCCAAACCTCGGCATTTGCTGAACATGAGGATGTCAATGCTCCCCTCTGGCCTTACTCGCCCAACTTCTGGCCCCTGCTGCAGCTTCACTTCCTGCTGTGCTGGCCCGTGTAGTGCTGCACTCCCTGGTGCCATTCTCATTGCCTCTGGCCCAAGTGGGATTGTACTCCCAGCCCCTGTTGACAGGGCTGTGCTCCTGCATGCCAGCTCCACTGCTTTCAGCCCAGGAGGGGGTGCACACTCTGCCCACCCGGATGGAGATGTGCTCACAGCACTCGCTGACTGGTACACTCCCAGATGCTGGCCCTACTGCCTTTGTCTCAGGCAAAGGTGTGCTCCCAAGTGGGCCTGCACTCCTTGCCTCCAGCCCCATCTGGGGCTATGCTCCCCACCATGCTGGCCTCAGTGCCACCAGGGCTGCACTCCCCACTGTCAGCCCAGCCCCTGATCCAGCCAGACCACAGAAGTTGCCGGAACAGAGTGTCCTGGATTTTAAAGGTTTAACTTGTACTAGGTGCCTACTTTACCCACCAGTTAATGACCAGGCCAGTAGAGCTGTACTGATAGTCAAGAAATCCTACAGCAGGAAGATCTATTCCTTGCTCTTCTGAGTTACAGATCAACACCAATACCAGCATCTGGTCATAGTCCCAACACAACTCCTGATGAGAAGATAACCCAGAACTACTATTCCAGCTCTGGAAAATAAACTATTTCCAATGTGGCTAGACGTGAAAAGCATAGCCAAATAAAATATAAAGGCTAAAAAAGCTTATGAACATTTCTACAACAGATGTCACTCAGATGGAGACCTGCCAGGTCTAAAACCTGGTGACCATGCTCATGTCAAATTGGATGAAGAAAGGAATGGACAGCTCCAGCTGTCATTAAAAAAGAATTCAGTGTCCAGATCATATGCAATCGAGACTGAAAGTGCAGCGTTCAACAGAAATAATTGACATCTATAGTGTATTCCTCAGAAAGAACAATCAACAGAGAAAGCTCTACAGACTGTGAATGCAGAAGAGGATGATTCAAGAAATCTAGACCGACCACAGCCCATAACTGTGGCTAATGTACAGCCAGATGACAAATTTGTTGCACACTCAGCTTGTGTAATTAGAAAAAAATATGATTCAGTGACATTTAGCAGACTGATCTGTACTGAACTGCAAAAACAGCTTGATAGTGTACATATTGTAAATGGTAGGAATGTAGAGGGGGACAGGAAATAGAATATTAAACAGTATCATACTGTTATGATGATCATACAGCCACTAGGTGATGTTGTGTATGAAATACCTTATTTAGAGCTAACCTTAGTCATAACATGCAGGACATTATAGGATTTTCTGATGAACATATCTGGTACATCTAAGGAAGGTCTTTGGTCAGTCCATATATGGTATAGTGACAGGTATCATCCTAGACAAACCAGTTGGCAGTGAATGGACTGAAGAGGCCATGCATTATGGTGCCTAAGTAGCTGAAGTTGTCTAATCAAGTGGTAGTGATGATGGAGGGTGGAGAATTGTAACTATTTATCCCTTATTGAAAAGAGTTCATGAAGAAAGAAGAGAACTTGGGATCAGCAATGGTGAAGGAAGCTGGAAAATAGCTACAGGGAGAAGAGTCAGCAAAATGTAGTGGGATTTAAATAACTGGTCTTCAGTTTGTTAGTTTGTTTGTTTGTTTGTTTGTATGTTGTGTGCCTATTATTATTTGATACTCTAAACAGACACATGTCTTTAGAGGTAGTATTCTAACGTATTTGTGTAAATGTCTAGCACAATGGGCCTCTTCTCTGTTGAAGCCTTTAGGAACTACTGCAATATAAATAGAGAATACACAAAACATTTAGTTGTGAAGCAGTTAGGACTGCTACTCATGCAACATGCCTGACACAAACCCACAAAAAGAAGGAAATACAAAGTTAAGCCATCTAACAGCACAAATTCTTCACTTTTCCATTGAGAAGCATATACCTTATTGTTAGCACAATTCATCATATGCCTTATTATTAGCACCACAGACCAGGGACAACAACTTAGCTCTGCCCTTATTTCACCCTACTGGACACACCCATTTAACCAGATTATATTTTCCACAATAATAACTATGTAGTGGTTAGAATAGAAGCTTGTCGTTTTAGGAGAAGATAATTTGTGAATTTGTGAAACAGTTGCGTGGTGAACAAATGTTTAAATGCAATCCTGGATAGCTGGTATCTATATGGAGCAGAAATAAGGTTGCATTGTGTGAGATTTGGTGTATGGTAGCAGTAAGTTATAAGTTTGTGTTGCCTGCCCCAGTTTCAATCAAGCGTGTGTGAACAACACAGACTTTCTATTACAACGTGGATAAAACCAAAAAATACTTGAAAAACATTTAAAACAACAAGCCTCCTCTGTTGCAGCAATTCTCCCCAACAGCCACCTCTCAGTTAAGTTTTGTGCAGAGACACAATAATGTTTAGGTGAGATCTATCAACAGTATAATGGAGGACTTCTGGGGACAATCTAAAAGTCAGAGCCCAATTCAAAAGGCTTCATATTAAATATTTACAGTGATGAAACCAAACCAAAGTAAACAGAAACGAAAAGGACTTAAAAACAAAGTCTGTGTGAATTTGCACATCAACTGGCCATCTACATTTTCACAGCAAAATGAGGAATGAATAGCCAATTTTAACTCAATTTCAGAAAGCAGCACCATCTATTGATTCACTATTATCTATGTTCATAATAGTACTAAAATAATAATAATATATTTAGGTGTCTCTCTGTGGACTACATTGTTTAGTTTTTACAAAGCTTTTTTTTTTTTTTTTTTAGATTTTTCAAAATCTGAATGTCAAGCAGAACACAAAAATGCACGTGGCTGGATCCAGTCTATAGATGGATATTTGATGCCACTTGAGTAGAATATACCTTATAATTTGATACCACATTTTTCTTTAGAATTTTTATTATTTCTTTTAAAAAGAAGCTCACATTAGGAAAAAAAAGCTGGATAAAAGATAGTGGAAAGAACAGAAAACCATATTTGGTTGAGACATGGAGAATTATAAAAATGCCATTGTTTTTTCCATACTTAGGCATTATTGATTTTAATCAGACACCGATAAGTGGGAATGTCAATATATCTTCATTAACTATGAAGTTTGCTTGATTTACCTATCTAATAATTTTAACATGAGCAGCTTTTCCTATATTACACTCTCTGTAAATGTAACAATTAGTATTTTATTCTCAATTATCTTGCAGAAACAGATTGCATAATATGACTATACCAATGAAACAGGCAGTGCTAATCCAACACACCAAGTATTGCCTGATAACTAGCATACCAGAAAAGAGTTGCTCAGGTCAATACTTTTCCTTTCAAACAAACAGGATCTTTCTCAATCAAACTGATGGATATTACTTCAAAGGGGAGATTTTTATTTTTATTAGCCTTTTTGTGTTTTTAGCTTTTTCTCTCACTCTCAACAAACTTCAGATAAATTGCTTGAACAGACATAAGGAGGAAGACATAGAAATTATTTGACTTTTGTTGGAGCTTTTGCTACAACAACATTCACTGTAGAGACATGTAGGTGACATATTTTTTATTGGACTAACTTCTCTTGGGGAGCAAGACAAGCTTTGGAGCTAACACAGAGCTTTTCTTCAGGTCTCTGACTGCAGAAGCTGGCCCAATAAAAGACATTACCTCATCCACCTTGTCTCACTAATATCCTGAAGACCTGAAGAAGAGCTCTGTGTAAGCTCCAAAGCTTATTTCTCTCACCAACAGAAGTTGGTGCAGTGAAAAATGTTACCTCACCCTGTCTTTCCAGTATCCTGAGAGCAATGCAGCTAATAATAATACTGCGTACAACATCCACGGTAGTCATATTGTGGATATTCCAGCCAAGGAATAGTTTATATTGAAGCATTAATTGCAAAGTGCTCAGAAAAACAAAAATTTCCAAATAAGAAATCTAAAGAGAGCCAGAGTGAAAACTGAAAATGCTTTAAGTAGATCAAAAATAATTTTGAGATTTCAAATTCAGCTCCTTTTCTCCCCAAAGGAAGACACAGAAATAATATATTGCTAACGTAGGTAGGTTAATCAAGGTTATTGATTAAGACATTCATTTCAGTGTTAAAACATTTAAAAGCAACATTACTGAAGTAACTTTCAGCTGTCTTTCTGAATCATCAATTGCATCAATATCTCACTATTAGTTTGATATTATGGGGAATTACATCGTCACCTGGTGCCTCCTGACCATTCAGAATCAAGGTTTCCTTTAAAAAACAGTTAAGACTGTTTAAATATTTTTGTTATCCTAATTCGTATGATCTTTTTCATAGTTTACAAACAAATTGTCCTGTGAAGGAGTCAGATTCTGATACTTCTCACTAATGCCTAATATTACCTTTACTTTACAAATGCTCCCATAGGCTACGTCTAGACTGCATCCCCCTGCCGACAGAGGGATGCAAATCAAGCACTTTGAAAGTGCAAATGAGCCCGGGATTTAAATATTCTGGGCTTCATTTGCATACTCACGTTTGGGTGCTGTGCCGATTAAGCGCCCTTTCGAAAGTGAAAGTAAAGGAGGAGTACAGGATCTGCCAAAAAAGCTCCCCACTGTCGGCAGAACCGTGGCTAGACTTTACCTTCACTTTCGAAAGGGTGCGTGATCAGCACAGCACCCGAACGTGACTATACAAATGAAGCCGGGATATTTAAATCCCGGGCTCATTTGCACTTTCAAAGTGCTTGATTTGCATCCCTCTGTGGGCAGAGGGGTATAGTTTAGACGCATCCATTGACTTCAATAGTGACTGCTTGTGAAGCACAACACTATCAGCAGAAGTAAAGGTATCAGAATATAGCCCTTATGTGTCATCTGCAAGATCTCTATATAGGTATAAGTATGTCTCACATGAATCTACCGAATGTATTTTGGTTCGGGGCCTTGTTTTGGGAAGACAAGCGGTGTTCAATGTACTTTACCAGCCACCCTGGAGAGATTCAAATGCCACCCATCTGATCAGTGGAATGTCCACAGCTGGCAGCACCTGGCAGCATGTGTTTCTACTAGTAGTGCACATCCACACATACTTTGGTGTAAATAACAAAATGTATTCTGCACGTGGATGGCAAAAATAGAGGGAACATTAGTGGTGTTCCTTTTAAATCCTACATTTTTGGTTGTTTTCTTACATTTTATAGTCAAGTATCAATGTAAGATCCCGTAGAAATTAACCTAATGAAAGTCAACAAAAGAAAGACTATTTTAACTGGAAAAAAAAAAGAGTGCAAGGGTGAAAAGAGAATGGGAAAAGATGATCTTAGGAGGGATGTAAACTGAGTATCACTGTTCACAACTGCTTTTTGTACTAACTTGAGTGTTTTCCTAATAATAAGTTTCAATAATATATAATAAAACCACAGAAATATAAACTGAAGTCCAGTGAGGCTGACCCATTGCACTGCTTTTTCATGAGCAAAATGCAAGTTCAGTTCTCAATTCCTTGATTCATAGACTATCCAGGCATGATAGAATGCCAGAGAGAGATTCAGAAAGAACTATAACACAAAGCTTGTCATTGACTCTTCTATAGAGGGATTGATAGGCTGCTGCACTGGTGGGTTCCTGTCTGTCTGTTCTTTTTAGGCTAGGAATACAGTGGCCATGGTATGTAAGTATGCTAGGAATGTGAATGCTCTGGTGTAGGAAGAGAAATGAAAAGGTGACACAGACTTTGTCTATTTAAAGCGTTTGCTGCAATGGTATATCCAGCCTGCCCCATGCTATCTTGCCATACACCAAGTGGATTCTGCTGCTGTACATGAACAGTTTTCTAATGTGCTTTGATCTACTCCCATCATAGCAAGACAAAAGTGAATCCCAGCACACTGACATACAAGGCTCTGCAGGCTAGCATGGGGTAGATTTACCCCCCAGCTTGCTGTGAACCAAATGTTTGCATAGACAAGCCCTTAGAAAATCATATATATAGTAGCCCAATGTCTGTGACTCTGTAATGCTGAAATGCTGGCTGTTCCCTCTGGGCAGCCCTTGCTGCATGGGGAATGTGGGGCCCAAACGGCCATTTGGGCTCTGCGATCTCCCGAGTGAGAGGCAGGAGGGGGAGGAGAAGAGAAAGAGAGAGAGAGAGAGGGGGAGGCAGTAGGAAGAGGAGACAGAGAGAGAGACGGAGCAAGAGACCGGAGTCTCAAGAGAAAAGACCGATGTGGAGGAGAGACCTGAAAATCTCGTCTTATGACGGGCTAATTGGCTAGTAAAGATAATGATTACCATTCTATTTGATAGATGTTAATTAGTGTTGCAAAAATAAAGCACTAATAAAATTTCTTACATCTAAGGGTGCACAATGCCTTAAACTCGAAATAAGCTACACAATTTATGCTACGCAAATTGTGTATCTTATTTCGAATCTATTTCAAAATAGCTTATTTTGAAATTTGGTGTGTCTACACAGCACCAAATTTAGAAATAATGCGCTGCTTCAAACCATCCCTTAACCCTCGTCCAACAAGGTTTACAAGGATGGCAAAATTGCACACCCATTATTTTGAAAAATATTTAAAAATAACAGGTGGCTTGTGCAGATGCAAGGTAGCTAAATAGCCGTGCAGTGTAGACATACACTAAAAAAGCCCAAGAAAATTCAGGGAGAGGACTGAAAGTATACATCCCTTTGGGTATGTCTACACTACAAAGTTAATTCAAACTAACAGACGTTAGTTCAAATAGTTAATTCGAACTAACAGACATTAGTTCGAATTAACTTTGATAGGCGCTACACATGCAAACCACTAGTTCGAACTTAATTCGAACTAGCAGAGCGCTTAATTTGAACTAGGTAAACCTCATTCCACGAGGACTAATGCCTAGTTCGAATTAACTAGTTCGAATTAAGGGCTGTGTAGCCACTTAATTCGAACTAGTGGGAGGCTAGCTCTCCCCAGCTTTCCCTGGTGGCCACTCTGGGCACCACCAGGGAAACTCTTCTGCCCCCCTCCCGGCCCCGGAACCCTTAAAGGGGCACGGTCTGGCTACGGTGCCCGTGCCAGGTGCAAGCCTGCCAGCACCCAGCCAGCAGTCCCTGCACCTGGCACGGCACGAGCGAGCTACCCGCTGCCTTGGCGGCTTTGCTCGTTTGCCTGGGAGCAAAGCCGCCCAGGCGGCGGCTTAGCTCGGGTGTCCCTGGTTCTGGGGGGGTCCAGCAGCTTTGCTGGACCCCCCCTGCAGACCAGGGAGACCGGGAGAAGGTTTTCTCGCCCCGGAGGACACGGGTGGCGACCCGCCGCCCATGAGCTCCGGGGCGAGAAAAGCCCCGTTCGTAAGTGCGGATCCGACGTAAGTCAGATCCGCGTAAGGCGGGGACTGCCTGTAATTAAAACAATTAGGAAAGGGAAAACAAAAGAAAGGAACATGGGAATTGTAAAGCTAGATTAGACCCAAACTTCATCTAATTGAGTATCTGTCTCCAATATATGCCTCACAGGAAGCTATAAGAGTTCCACATTAAGCAGACATGAGGTAATCTGCCCCATATTAAGTCCCATTCTGATTTCTTATAATAAGACCTTGACTTATATCCTTAAACATGAGTATTAATTTGTCTTTCAAAATTTATCATTAGTTATAACACCTCTAGATCTTATTAATATCCATATAAATAGCCAATCACTTTTTGAATAGTGTGGTTCATTTTTGGTCTTAATGATTTCCTGTGTTACGGATCCCACAGGAATAGTGAATAGTCCTCATTAATAAGGACTCAAAATATTAACTAGTGCTGAAATTGTAGTTTCTGCTGAAATGAAAAAAAATGCATATCCTGTCCCTTGTTTTTCTGAGGAAGAATTAGGAACCATACTTCCTGCTCCCAGATTTCTTGTGACTGCTACTACACTCTTAACAGGTGGAGACATTTCTATTTTTCCATCTATCTGTTTCCACAAGAGGTACCTATTAGTTTAAATTACTAAATTTATTTTATAAAACTATACAATGGGGCTTAAAGTGCTTGGCAGATGATGGTGTAAGTACACAATTACTGTTATTGTTATTAGTAAATTATTATTGTGGGTTTTTTAACATTGAGAAGTACTGGAGCTCCTGCTGTTTTGGATGTTGAAGTATATCTCTGGATAATCTCTATCTGTTATTGTAAGGGTATCATACACTTATAAGAATATTTCTATCTGCCTTTCTTTATAATATAAAAAAGAACCTGCTGCTGTAAAACATAGAGGAACACACATATTAGTGTTAAGAGGTTAATAACAGCCAGAGCAATGAGAGCAGCAAACAACACAGCCTCAGCTGTGATGCCAATGAAAATACAAATGACAAAACCTAAGCAATAGGTCAGGCCAAAGGCAGCAATGCAGACACTGCTTTGCAATTGCTTTTAAAATGTCCCTATAGGCAGATTACTGTTCCTGTAAAACAAGGGAAAACAATACCACCATGAGTCAGCTGTGCTATTTATTTGTATTAAACCTCTCCTTTAGTCCTCTTTGCCGTTTTTCTTTTAGCTCTCTCCCCATTCCTTTGCTCTTTCGTGCTTCAGGGGTCAGGGCTGGCTTCATTTACTATACAAGTGCAGCTTTTTCTTCCCTCAAATTCTCCCCCTGAGCTTTAATTCTAATTCAAGGCAGTAAAGAGCCTTACCAAGACCAGAAACCCATGTTGACCCTCATCACTGATACATGTTTTTGAAATGAGATCAGAGAGCTGGCCTAGGTGCATGAGAGCAGAAAATGAAATTCAAAGTAAAAACAAACATGTTATGTTTTTCCTCTCTCACAAGCAATAGAGCTGGAACCAGAACCCACACTCTAGTATGCTTGATTCAACATCCTTATTTGCAGATCCTGGGGATGTCTGGATTTTTAGCAAAACAGGCTGCCCTTTCCTATTGTAGGAATCACACGTGATATGACAATTAGGTCACTATTGTCACTACAAGATTTTGCACTATATGTTGACCCAAATCCTAAAAGCAGGGGGCAAAGATTTACAATCTATACTCTGAATTTCCTTCATTTTTTCTGTATTACTTTTTCACCAACTCCAGTTGAAGCTGTATTATTAAAATCCCAAGCATTGGTGTGAAAAGACGGAGGTAATATTATTAAAACACAGTATGTTCAGTTTTACATTTTGGTTTTGACTTAACAACATAACATTTTTCATGGACACAGAGAATACTTGACTGACTTCTCTCGGAGTTGTCACAGCCAGTATTGTAAATATGCACATTTCCTTGACACATTTTAAGCCAGTAAAAAGTAAATTTAACAAATTTGATACATGATGCTCAAAAGTAAATGCTAAATCAGTGAAAAGGCAAAGGTCATTTACCCAGCACAGTGTGAATGGAAAGCATGTGGATTTTGTAGAATATCAAATTCTGAAGTAAAATTTAGGAGATTACTCTCAAAGTAACCTGATTTAGAAAAGAAAAAAATGGAGAAAAGGAACTAGTGTCTCATTTTATAAATGAACAAAACACATTCCCAGTTTCTCAGTGCAGTGGAGGATCAAGCATAACTATAAAAATCAGGAAATAATCAGCATTACAAAGTATGACTAGCTATAAAGTCCCTACTTGATAACAATGGGTTAAGAATCTGCTCTGGACTCAGACAGCTCTGTCCTTCCATACCAGCAAGTTATGTACAAACTGAAGGAGGGGCATTAAAAGGGAACACAGCAGCTCACTAGCTGGAAGACCAAGAAAGAGTTCCTGAGGAAAGGACTGAGAAAAGACTGGAACTTCTCAGATGACCATTGCCTGAAGGCCCATTGTGAGGAAATGGAGAGCCAGATTTTGACTCATCCTGAGAGTCAGATTGCCAACTTTCTAATGGCACAAAACCAAATACGTTTTTCCCAACCTTGCCCTGCCCCTTCCCCAAGACTCCACCTCCACTCCACCTCTTTCCTGAGGCCATGCCTCCACCCTTCCACCTCCTATGCCCCTCCCTCACTGTGTCCGAGAAACCTGGGCCCTTTTGAATTCCCGAGTCCCGGAGCAACCTCCACCTTTGTCTCCTTTGTAAAGAACATGGAGCCTGAACTTCATCCCGAGCTGCAATGTCCACACGGCTACGTTCAGCCAGTTTGAGCCCTCCTAGTGTGAATCTGCCCTTTGAGGCTGAGAAGCTTGCTCACTGCTGCAGTGTAGACAGTCTCAAAAGGAGTGTCCTTACTTTTTGAGCAGGGGCGTAAGGGGAAGGCCATCCTTATGTTACCCTCCTATCCCAGAGCTGGTGCTCCCAGCTGCTGACAGGCAATCTCTGCTGCTCTAGGATGTTGACCAATATTCCTTCTTGTCTCTTCCATCCATGTGTGTGTTTTTTTTCCATCCCTGTGTGGAATAATTTTTATGTGCATCTAGCCTGTGGGTGCACCACCAGTAGAAACAATACAACAAGTGGACACTCTGATCATCAGCTGGGTGGCATTTGAATCTCTTCTGAGTGGCTGCAGAAGCGCACATGGGAATACTGGTGTTGACCTCATCCCTGAGAAGAGGTGTATTTCCTCCCACAACCCTTGTTGTTGAAGCAATAATTAAAACCAACTTCAGCATTCTCCAGCAAAGATAATGATCAGTGCAGGAGAAAATGTGGTGTGTTCCATTATAAAATTCTGAGGTCCATAGATGAATCCTCTGGTTTCTTTTATAAGTCAAAAGTCTGCCTTCCATGACACAGAAGGCAGAAGAGCTTTAACCATACAGAGCAGAGATAGTAGGGACAGTGAATAAACAGTATAGGGAAATGCAGTTGCATTTTCCCCAACTTCAGCCTCACTCCAACTACTACTTGGGGGCTGAGTTCTAAGTCCTGGCCATGCAATGGGCAGGCAGCTGGTGGAGGACCACAAGATAGCAGGCTATTATAATACTGATGGTGTGGGAGGGAAGAGAACCCAATTAAAATGGAATCCATAAGAACAAAGTCTAATGTTCCCATGTTTTTTAGCCTCCACAGATATTGACAGTTCTCTCTGAGCTGCTCTGCCTTATTTAATTCTGCACCAGTTTGTCCGTCTCTACCATTGGGCCAAAAATCACTTCGGCTATGTCTAAATGGCAAGCTTTCCGCAAAAGCACCTGCACTGTAAGAAATCAGTGCTTCTTGCAGAAATACTATGCTGCTCCCGTTCAGGCAAAAGTCGTTTTGCGCAAAGTTTGTGCGCAAAAGGGCCAGTGTAGGCAGCTCAGATTTGTTTTGCACAGAAAAGCCCCGATCGTGAAAATGGTGATTGGGGCTTTTTTGTGGAAAAGCACGTCTAGATTGGCATGGACACTTTTCTGCAAAAAGTGCTTTTGCGGAAAAGCATCCGTGCCACTCTAGATGCTCTTTTCCGCAAATGCTTTTAACAGAAAAATTTTCCGTTAAAAGCATTTGCAAAAAATCATGCCAGTCTAGACGTAGCATTCCTGCATGCAATAGTTCAATGTTTAATTGTTCCAATGTACTTGGAACCACCCCGACCCCCTACACACAAACTTGGCTGCCATAGATTTCTACCTCTTGAATTTAAAATTATAAATCAACCCAGGTTAGGATTAGCTCATAAACATGTCAATGAACCCAAACCAAGTTTCATATTTGTAACGTAACCCAGCATTAAGGCAAAACTTTCACCTGGTTCTGGTTTTGTGTTCTCTAACTTTCCACAGAACACAGCATGCACTAAAAATGACATGTTTCTGTCACTCAGCTGAACACGTTTCCATTTATGATATTTACAGGACCATTGCCAAACACTATTGCACCTAGGAGACTAGTGTAAATGGCTACTAAACAACTATGAAAAAAATGATAAACACTACTTTAAAAAGCTAGTGCTGTGAATATATATTGCCAGTGGCCTGGAATTCAGATAGGTGGATGCATATGTATTTTGACTGTATTTATCCATTTCATGGTTCTGTGGTTTGACTATTTATCCACACAGTGGGTGAGGCAACTCACATAAAAATGAGACTCCGTCAACGAGTATCTGTACTCTTGGGCTATGTCTAGACTGCAGGCTTCTTTCGAAAGAGGCTCTTTCGAAAGCATCTTTCGAAAGAGCCTCTTTCGAAAGATCGCATCTAGACTGCAGGCGGATCTTTCGAAAGAGAAATCCGCTTTTTCGAAAGAGAGCACCCAGCGAGTCTGGATGCTCTCTTTCGAAGACGGCCTCTTTACATTGAAGAACGCCTTCTTTCGAAAGAGGAACTTTCGAAAGAAGGCGTTCTTCCTCGTGAAATGAGGTTTACCGCCATCGAAAGAAAAGCCGCGTTCTTTCGAAATAATTTCGAAAGAACGCGGCTTGAGTCTGGACGCAGGGGAAGTTTTTTCGGGAAAAGGCTACTTTTCCCGAAAAAACCCCTGAGTCTGGACACGGCCTTGCTGATCTGTTAGGCTACAGTCTGTACTTAGAGCTTTTCTTTTTCTTTTTAATTTTATATCAGTAGAGCTTATATTAATACTGGCTAGACACTGGAGAAGTTCTGAAGATAAGGTCCCTGTTCTGAAGAATCTTGAAAAGCAGTGGATAGGAGTCTTTCTCAGAAATGTTTGCAAAGTAAAATTTCAGTTATTTTCAAGGACTGAAATTCCTTCCATTTTCATCTGTTTGTGGGTATTTTCCTGTACTAGTTACACTATCCAGAGAAGCTGCCATTCTTCTGATATGCCTTAGGGTTATCTGTCATATGATATGCCTTGGGGTTATCTGGTACCAGGAAGGGCACCTCTGGTATCAGGACCTCATAACCTGGTGTGATGTGGAAAATGTGTGAAGAGTAGTCAAGGGAATGAGCTTCCAAGATTAGTACTGAGGCAACAGGACAGGCTTTGGCTCCACAGCAAGTGGAGGCAAAATCCTGTTCTTGAGAATTCAAAGGCTGATTGGTACTGTGTCACTGGTTTCCTGGTAAGAGCATGAGAAGGTTCATTGCTGGTGGATCTTCCTCATGCAAGGCCTCAGTCATGTAGATCTGGACACTGGAGTAATTCCCCAGAGCATTCAATAGAGTCAAGGAGGGGGACTGGTATTGTGCTGGACCCGAGGTATATCTATCCCAGGAATCCTAATCCCTGCCTGTACTCTTCTCAGATGCATGCAGTAAGTATGGGAATGGGACCAAGAAGAAGCTCAGAACTCTTGGTATCATGAGACCTGGGAACCCACCTCAGAGTCCATGAAGAGTATTCCAAGAGCCAGCACAGTCCAGTATTCGGAGGGTTCCTCAGTGACTGTGGTCAAGATCTATGGCAGGAACAATAATTCCTTAGTTTCTGGCTACGTTTAAGATGGCTAGCAGTTGCTAAATATGACTATATAATATCTTCCATTTCACTACTGTTCAACGTAACTGAGCCTAAAGGTGCTCCAGAAACTCTCCTTGCAATGCAAATTATGCCACAATTGTAAACATCACATCATGGAAACATTTGCATTTCTTCAGCTATCGCGTGTTAAGTCAAATTATATATCACAACAATTTACTGTGCTCTTTAATATGATAGGAGCTTTTCTGGTCGCCCGTTGCAGACATGTTCTTAGTGAAGACAGCTTGTGTTCCTACAGTAACAAACAATGAATGTACATTTCTAAATGGTATAATCTATGAGGGATAAGAAGAATAAATACCACAATTGTGAGAGACATGGATTTCATGAACAAAAAGACATCTTAGTCCATGAGATACAAACCCAGAATTGATGCTATTCAGAGATTGCTTGTGGTACAAGAAGTGATTGCATTTTCCCATTAGAAAGCTGCAGTGCTTTTTGCATAGCAGAAATCTGCAGGGTGAGCAGACAGATTCAACTTTCTAAAGTGGTGTACGTCATTCAGTGGAAGCTGAACAGACAAGATTTTTTTCATTGTTTACAGAAAATAGAAGCCAAACGTTACTAATTCCTGGAATAACATTAACAACAACACTAATCATACTTGGCTGCTGTTACAAAACAGTGTTCTGTTAGCTAAATGTCCTGCACTTAGACTGACTGCCCAATGGGAATTTAATTGGCACTCTATCAAAGAGTCGTGGTCAGCCAAGGATACAACTTGGGGAACCATCTGATTCAGGGCCAGGGCCAGGCTGTGAAAGTTAAATGACAGGGTAATTTAGGAATATGGTACGGAGGCATACCACACAGCAACAACCTCCAGAGGCACCATGCCTGAGAAAAGAATAGTATTTGCAAAAACAAAAGGGGAGCACAATACTGTTACACCTTTTTGATGGACACAATCTCCTCACCATCTAGGCACCAGCTCCACCTACTATGGTGGTGCTATGTTTAAGAATCCTTGCTCCCAACCACAGAGGCCTGGATTCTGCTCACTTCACAAAAGGAGGCACCATGGGAGGGAATGGTCCTTGCAGGGTGTCTACTGAAGAATTCCCTAGAATATCAGATATTCAGGGACTTTCAGAATGGCCTGAGCCTGCCCCCACCTGTGGAACCCCACTCCCAGTGGCATGACATGGATAAAAGGTCATGCCAGCAGGTATGAAGCAACAAGCTCTGCAAAATGGTATAATTCATGATGATACTGGACATCTCCATGTTTGGTATCAGAGAGGGACAAACTTTTCCAAAACTAGGACTGTGTGGTTTAAGACTGGAAGAGTAGCCCACAGTTTCTTGAGACCTTCATTTTTTATGTACAGCTAGCCACAATTTGTTCCTCAATATCTTAGCCCTTTATTTTCCTATGATACCTTAGAACTTTATTTGCCACCCAGTGTTGTCAATACTTACAAGATCATTATGCAGCTAATTGATGTTATTTTTAAAGCCCCATCTCCTGGAGTCAAGTAAATATGCAATACTATCAGCTGATTTCATGGCAGGGGGAAAGTACAGGCAGTCCCCGGGTTACATGGATCCGACTTACATCGGATCCCTACTTACAAACGGGGTGAGGCAACCCCGCACTAGCTGCTTCCCCCCAGCAGACCAGGGAGACGCGAAGCTAGGGCCCCTACCCTCCCCCCCCCCCCCCCGCCCCAGCAGACCAGGGAGACGCGGAGCAGCTTTTCTCAGCAGACACCTCAGCTTGAGAATAAAGGACTGAGGGAAGTGAGGTGTGGGAGAATAAAACTGAGCTCTGGAGAAATGTTTGGCTAGAGTTTCCCCTACAATATGTACCAGTTCCGACTTACATACAAATTCAACTTAAGAACAAACCTACAGTCCCTATCTTGTACGTAACCCGGGGACTGCCTGTAAAAAAAACAAGTTTCTGAACCTCATAGTTGGGGAGCAAAGCTTGAAAGTGTGACCTGAATGACGATTCCTAATAATAATATTAAATTACACCTTATCTACTGTTACTTATCTGCATGTCTCAAAGGCATGGTGAGGTAAGGTGAGGTGAGGTGAGGTGAGGTGAGGTGAGGTGAGGTGGGTTATCTTTTGTTGCACCTTTCTTTCCATTTCCATTCAAGGCAAACCCAGCTGCTTTGACTGTCTTTCTACACGGCACCCTTCTGCCAGCATTCTGTGGCTTTCCTGCTACTTGCATCTCAGAATGTGCTCTGACGTAAACACTCAAATTGTGAAATCTTGACTATTCTGAGGTTACCTATTAAGAAATTTGTAACATTAAGGCACAACACATTAGGGCTCAGGACCCTAGAGATCTCAAGACTCAGGTCAAATTTCAAAGCCTGACCTGAATATGATATGACCAGAGCCAATCTGAACCCAAATAAAACTGTGTCAAATTGGGCTTATACCCAGCCCAATCCTCACACTTGTACACATTAAACCGCTAAAATCCAGGATTCTCTCATCCGGCAAAGTGCAGGACCACGGATATTGCTGGACCAGAGAACCTCAGCTGGCCAGCTTTAGGGGCTGGACTAGTGGTGGAGAGTGCAGCCCCAGCAGCAGCAAGGCTGGTGTGGGGGGTAGCACACCCCTGGCTGGGATCAGCAGCAGGGAGCACAGCTGGGCTTGGGAGCACATCTCTACCTGGGACAAAGACAGTAGGGCTGGCACCTAGGAACACACCGGCCCAGACAAGGCCCTAGCTGGGCAGGCACAGCTGGAAATGCAGCCCCATCCAGGCTGAGAGCAGTGGGGCCAGCATGCAGGAGTGCCACCCCAGCCAACAGGGGCCAGCAGAGTGAGAAGTGGAATTCCAGTCTGGCTGGAGGAACAGAAGTGGAGGCTGGGAGAGCAGCTGTACTGGCACCCCTAGTGGTGAGAAGTGTGGGCCCAGTAGGGATGGCTGTGTTGGCAATGGGGCCGGCAGTGGGGAGCAAGGCCGGAGGTGAATCTTGACCTCCCCTGGTCCAGCAAACTCTGTGGTTCAGGGCCATTCAAGTCCCAAGGGTGCCAGACCAGAGAGGTCCCACTTGTACAGGATGTATCTCCCTTAACCAAGACTCTGTGGTCTGGCAACATCCATGGTCCGGAAGGACCACAGGTGTTGCTGGATCACAGAGTCCAGCTATAAGGAGGTTGGGATGCAGGGCAGGAGTGGGGGAGGACGGGCGTGACACAGCCAGGAGTCCCATGTTGAGAGGAAGGAACAGAAGTGGAAGCGAGGAGAGGATGGGGGTGCAGCAGGGAGTTCTGGCCCCTGTTGCTGGCAGTAGCAGAGGGCTGGCAGTGGCTGCTGCATCTCAGCAGCTGCGGAACCTCAATCCTAGTAGCCACAGCAGCCACGGAGCCCCAGAAGCTGTGGCAGCCGAAGAGCCCCAGCAGTCATGGAGTTCCAGCCTGGGGAGCCATAGCTGGGCAAGTAGTAGCAGGGCTTGGCTGGAATCCTAGCCGGGGCCAGAATAAGCCATGTTGGGAGGGACTGCCCCTCATTTGGAAAATCCCCTTACATAAGAACATAAGAATGGCCATACTGGGTCAGACCAAAGGTCCATCTAGTCCAGTATCCTGTCTGCCGACAGCAGCCCATACCAGATGCCCCTGGTGAACAGAACAGGGATCCCTCTTACACCACCCATTCCCAGCCTCTAACAGAGGCTAGAGACACCATTCCTACCCATCCTGGCTAAAAGCCATTGATGGACCTAACCTCAATTCATTTATCTAGTTCTTTCTTGAACCCTGCTAAAGTCCTGGTCTTCCTCACATCCTCTGGCAAGGAGTTCCACAGGCCAATCATGTGCTATGTGAAGAAAAACTTCCTTTTGTTTGTTTTAAACCTGCTACCTATAAATTTCCTTTGGTGACCGCAAGTTCTTTTGTTATGGAACAATAAACAACTTTTCCTTATTTACTGTTTTCACTCCAGTAATGATTTTATTGACCTCTATCATATCGCCCCCCTCCTCCCTCTTAGTCTCCTCTTTTCTAAGATAAATCCCCTTGTTCGGAACCAGTCAGGTCCTGAGTGTGCCGGATGCGGGAGGTACAATCTGTAGTTGGTTTCAGTTGGAAGGGTCTAGTGGCAGTGCAGACTCCATTTTCTTTACTTTGTTTCCTCCATGGAGTCATCAGGGTAAGTTACCTCCCAAGCTCTCTCCCATAGTTCAATTCCCTTCCTGTATTGCAGCCCCTTTTAACCCTAGCCCAATGTCACACAACCAAGAGGCAGCTGGTTTCCACTCCCACCTGGCTATTTCCCCTGAACCTGTGTCAGTGCTGCCACTGCTACCTCCTTTGGACGTAGCTTTCTACTCCCCACACTTTGTTCCTGCTATCCATTTCTGGCTGCCCCCTGCCTGTAGAGTCAGTGGAGCTGCAGCTGTATTCACCCCAGCTAATTGCTTCTGCTGCCTTTTTTGCACTGTAGAGTGAAGGGTGCTGTGATTTCACTGCTCTCAGTGAACCACAGCCGAGGTGCCAGCAGGGGCAGTGCACACAGCCACTGTTGCACTGAACCCATAGGAAATAGGAGGTGATCATAGACTACTTAACCCAAGAGGATGAGGTTGTTTTCAAATCCAACCTTACTCAAATAATCTGGTTCAATCAGGTTGGGTTGGATTGGGTTGGAAGGCTCTACAACAGAGTGGGTGCCATATGTGCTGGATTTCCATTTAAAATATGTAGGGTGAGAGAGCAGAAGGGGATAGACTCCAAAAAGAAGCCAGTCTATTGACCAAGGTCTACAGGGAAGATGCTCTTATCTGAGTCTATTCAAATTGGAAGAACAATTCCAGACTCATTGTGGTTATTGGTAAATATTTGGTCCAATTTCTGAGCCAATGTAGCCAAGTATAGTAAATCCTTCACAAACAGAACTGGAATGTATAAACTCAGTAGAGTGAAAAGAATAGTATCGCTACTTGATGATAGTGGATTATCTTAGATTGATTTTTCTCTTGAAAAATCTGAAAAAAATGTAGTGACTAAACCTCTTGATGCTGTAATGATAGGATGTGCAGTTTGTGGCATATTACAGCATCAGCAATAGGAAGAAAATGTGTAAAACAGCAAGCTAGAACTAATATGCCAATTGGTTAATCTCTGCTAAAAACCTCTTCCAATTCTAGGAATTGATTAGAACAGATGTGGGGAATGTGGCCTCCTGGTTGTCTAGATCAGGTCCTCAAGGCTTAGGGGGAGCCCATGCAGGCATTCTAGCCCCCTTGCCACTCACCCACAGGCTGGAGCATACAAAATCTACTAACCTGGGGCCATTGGTGTGCGAGGGAAATGTGAGGAGTGTCTTCTTCCTTTTCAGTCAGGGGCTTCTCACTTTGCTTCTCACTTGTGTGCAGCTCTCCCAACTGATTTTTTGGTGGGCCAGCGGCCCCCAACCCAAAAAAGTTTCCCCATCCCGCATTAGAACATGACATAAAAATTAGGCAATTTCTTATGTATTTAAAAGATTTGTTATTCAGAAGTAACCCTTTAGAAACTGGTCCCAAGTTATGATATAACTAAAATGTCTCCTTTCCCCTACTATATTAAAGAACCTTTCAGACAAACAATTAACAGTAATTTTATTAATAAATTCACACTGACAGAGTACATACATAAAGTATGTGTGTAATTATATTATACTGTTTCCTTGCCAGTCATCTAAACACAATCTCTTCCTTCAACTATTGTAAGAATCATACTGGAACACGTCACATTTGGTGTCCCAACAAGAGAAATCTATATTGCCCCACCATTGTTCTCCTCATTAATTACATTTGAGTGTTTTAATTTATGTTACCAGAAGAGAAATTGTTTTTGTATACCTTTGTACATTAAAGTGGTATTTCTATACCTTCCCCATATATTTATTATGAAACACAAAGTCCTCTACTTACCAACAGCATAAGCTAAAATATGTAATACAAATATCAGTAAAGTGTAGGAGCGTAATTGAAGTATGGAAATGCTTTCTGTTATCATAGGTGAAACAGGGTTAAAAGTGCTGTGGAATCATCACAGTATTGTAGAGGAGGTGTTCAGGCCATATAAAGTCTGCACAAGGAAAGCATATGACATAAGTCAGGAACACGAGTTCTGTAGTGATGCTCTATTCAACACCAGAAAGGTTAGTTTTGAAAAAAGGCAAACCCAGGACATCAGTGGATCCTCTTGGGAAAACCCTTATGCGGGAGGAGTGCAGAAGGAGCGGCAATAGCCTTGGTATAGATTGAGGCTAGGAGGGATTCAATCATACTAAACCCCTGTGGGAAATTCATGCATAGATATTCTAGCTTTGCACATGGACAAAGAATTTAATACAAATCGGGGCCGTAACAAGGGCAAGGCAAGTGAGGCACTTGCCTCGGGCACATAGCTGAGGGGGCGCAGAAAAGACAGCTACTACGTTATCTTTACTCGTGCCTTGCACCACATCAGCACCCCTGCCCGCGCCAAGGACAGTCTTGCCTCAAGTGCCAAATTAGGTAGTTACGACTCTGATACAAAGTATATTTGTGAACAAGAAAGATGAGCTCATTTCCATTTAATTAGTTCACACCCTCAAAGCTTCCCACATTAAATTCACCACAAGACATCCAAGAATTTAAAATAAAAAAAAAATCGACAATTGCTACTGATTAACAGACCTGTGCTTATGGCACATTTTTACTATGAAGAAACTATGAAAGCTACATTGTCAGGATTTTTATCCTTTGATCCTTTTTGCCATAACCTTTAATTTCTCTCCAGAGTTCCTCCCCCTGCCTTGTTCTGCCTCTTCTGTTCAGACATCAGAATGATGGAGTTAAAATACTTTCTGGATCTTCCCTTGGCTAAAGAAGTGCACGTTGCTTCTGTGTCTCCAAATCTATTTACTGACAGGCAATGTATCTTGGCACACTGTGGCTTTTGGATCTGATTTGTGGAAATACTTGCAAATATTCATGCACCAATCAACACTGCATACTCAACAGTACAAAGTATTTGTATTTAGAGACAAACAGTGATTTAACTTGAAGATTTTCTTGTTCTCCTGTACTACATATTAAGATAATCAATTATATTTCCCTTTTTATAAACAAATTGCAGCAATTCTATACCTACAAAGACTATTTCCCTATTTTTTTAAAATTACAATTTGCTAAAATTTGAAAATAACATGTCCAACCTCATTGACATTGATACCCCACTATCATTTTGATCAATAAAGACCAGAGTGTTTCTCCCTTTCCCCTTTTTTGACAAAGTCCTTTCAGAACTGATCCCAGAGTCTGTCTACCCTAGTTCTAAAGGCTATGTCTACACTACAAGTTGGGTGTGATTGCCTTGCTCATGTACACACACTCATGCTAGCTCTCACTGAATTAGTGTGAATATAAATAACAGTATAACTGCAGTAGCATCAGCAGCAGAGGCATGGCTTAAGTTACACTAGTAGCAGACAACACTGTAGAACAAATTATAACCAGTGTTTTATTAATTGACGTGACAAATTACACAGGATGACATTGTGCAAATTATTTGGCAACTCTTGACAGCCTGAAAGGTCTTTTAAATACATCCATTATACACGTTATAAAAGCACACATTCTGAATTTGACCTGTTCCTCCCACATCGGATTATTTCCACCTTCAATATTGGACCTTAAATTTCACTCCAGTTTTGCCAATAATAGCTGCTCAGAGAATGCTAAAGGGATTTGGGTCTAACAGCCCATTTTGAAAAATTCCATGCATACCCAAATATGTGCTGAGCCCCAGTTGGAGCTATGCTATACGCAAGCATTTGAACATTTCTGCAAGCTTGTTTTATTTAAACTGCACACTTCTCTCTAAATGAAAGACCCTGTCTACATTGGCCAAATGAATTAATATGGACATCAGATTTGACTATAAAGTACTTTGTCAGTTTAGTGCCAAACTGGTTTAGATCAGCTGAATACACCTTTGGTTTTAGAATATTATTACATTTGAGCCCTATCCTTACCAGCTGAACAAACCAATCAATCCTGTATGGCTATGCCCAAGTTAAAAACAAACCTGTACAAGTTTAATCTTCTTTTCTCCATTATTTTTAGGTATTCCTGTGTTGCACTACTAATTTCTAACAAGGGCTGTGAGTAACAGATTATGCTTGAAATTCTACAAGGAATCTTGCTGTCATGAGAGTTACAGATCAATACTGAATTCCCAAAGGGCCAGAGTTTCAAGAGCACTCAGCTCATTGTTTTCAAAAGGGAGCTGTTGGATTTGAAACTTCTCTAAAAAACCTGCCAGCTTCCTATAGATAGTTAACTGGGAGACATCGGGAGCTGAACTCCTTTGAGAACCTGGCCCAAAAGAATTTACACATCTCTTGACTTGCAACTCTCGAACCTTGTGAGATTCATTGTATGTTAATTACGGTAAATCTAGATATTATAGGTAGAAAAAATAATTTTAAAAATTAATTCCGGATAAAGAAAACACTTTCTAATGATGAATTTGGCTATCACTACTTTTTCACTCTTGTAAATTAGCTCACAGATGGTGTTTAACTAGAGTCAATTGCTACCCGCTATCTTGTGCAGATACATCTACACAGTCTCGCTACCCTAGAGGGCAGTTATAAAAAAAGTAGAATTATTTTTAGCAGCATACACTTGAGAGCTTCAAGTGATTACTATGAATCATGTGACATTAAATACCTGTGGCACACTGCCACCCATGACAAACTCTTTACTGTTAGCCATAAGTATAGGCACAATTAATATTAGATTGTACATCATTAAATTTCCTGTCTGGCTTATGAATGAGCTGTACCCTACAGGAGTATTACCAAGCAACAAAAATGATTCTACTTTACAAGCCTAGGAATAGTTAACCTACTTTTGATATGTCTTCCCCTTGGACTTATAAAAAGACTGTTAATTACACTGATGATATATCACCACACTTTTTTAAATAGGCATTTCAGTAAGAATGTATAACTATTTATATCAAATATTACTTTTCCTGTCACTTGCCTAGAATTTATGTTATTTAATTAACTTATGTCTCAGTGATATTTTGGAAATGAAGTGGTTCTGAAGTAGCCTTTCAATGGAATCTATTTAATATTCTATCATAGTATACAGCGGCATAAATCTAATTCTCTCTATAAGATAACACTTTGAATATAAAGTAGTTTGGAAAAGTGGGCCTTTTTATTTAGCACTGAAAAAGCGCACATATTTCAGAATTCCAAGCAAAATAATGATGATGAATAATAAGACTGATGAGACAAACAAGGTTATCTGAGAGTAGGTGGCTTCCACAATGGGAGTTTTCAGTGGCAACAGGTATGTTATATATGCCATCTAACTCAGAACTGATGGGTAATACCATTAATTTTCATTATTCCATGGTGTATAATCAACCTAATCCTTGGCTCACTTTTACTAGTGTCTCATTCATTTACAAATAAAAATCAAACGATTCCCCTTGATTTTCAAACATGGCTTTTCTCTACCCTACTTCTGTGACCTTATACTCTCCCCACCCCACCTGTTCTCTCTATTGTGAACTCTTTACTATCTTTATATTGCTCCATTAAAACATGTGTAGCTCATTTAAATCAATGGATATTTTGTATTCGCAACAACTAAAGAAGCAATACTTATTACAAGGAATGGCAAATTACCATTCTGCGGGACAAATAGTTGCTGTAGCTCATGAGTTGCAGTCTTTGTTCATTTCATTTGACCTTTTTCCGCACATAATTTTGAGCATAGGAATGAGGTTTCTTTTGTAACTCTGGAATTTGCACAGTGCTGGTATCTGAAACAAATTAAATATATCTGCTATAAAGGGAAATTTAAAGAGATGGGAATTGTTGCATAAAGCCTCTGCCTGTGCCATTACTTGATTTTATACATGGATTTTCTGGAAATACACTAAACTATAAGGTCCTGCCAATACATGACTGAGAGACTGAAAAAAATCTCCTGCTGACTGCATTGCTGGGGGAAAGGGAACAGTTGTCTTCTAAATCACTTCATTACTGATGATTTGTAAAGGATTCTCTGAAGCTTTGTAATTGTTTCAGCTGCATTGCCTTTTAAAATCTGCAACTCTAATCTTTCTACAACCTTGCAACTTTGTAACTCTGAGCAACTTTGCTTTATAAGTTCAGAAACCTACTGTAAGTTTGGTGATTGTTGAGCCTTGCAACTTTGTAATCTTTTTGTAACTTCCATCCGCTCTGCTTGTAATTTGCTGTAAACTGCATTCTCCCCTGGGATCTGCAAGGCTGAGCACATGGAGCCAGATGATCAGACCAAGCAAGGCTGAGCAAACAAAGGAGACACTGCTGCTCTGCTGGATCAAGGGAAGTCTGGGCATGCTTCCTGGTGACAAATGTGGATGAGTCACAAGGGTTGCACAAAGGAAATAAGAGGAGACAGCACGTAGCAGAAACCCTCTTTCTGAGAAGCCCCTCTTCCTGCAGCCAGTGTCTTTCCTGACCAGCTCCCCTGCTATGAACAGCACACAGACCCTCCAGGATCTACATGCCTTCGCTCCTTCTGCAATGCATATGCGTGTGTGAGTGCTTGAGAGCAGCAATGAATGTGTGTGAATGAGTGAATCAATGAAGGGCTGTGTGTGTGTTTGTGCGTGAGAGATAGCTAGTTCCTCTTAAACCTTTAGTGGCACCTCTCTCTCTCTCTCTCTCACACACACACACCTTCATTCATTCATTCCTTCAGGAATTAACACTCCACTATATGCACCTCTCTAGTTTAACCATATAATGCATGTAGTGGAGTGTTGATTCCTCAATCAATCAACCCATACTAGTGTAACCTTGGGTGGTCTCCAGTGGGAGTTTTTTGGGTAACAGGAACTAGACAGCCATATAGGCAGACAAAGATGTCTAAAATCACACAGAATCAACATAGCTGGGAAATATAGAAAAGTTTAATATTTTTTTTTTATTATCAGAGGGGTAGCTGTGTTAGTCTGGATCTGCAAAAGCAACAAGGAGTCCTGTGGCACCTTATAGACTAACAGATGTACTGGAACAAGCTTTCATGGGCAAAGACCCACTTTGTGTATGCATCTGACGAAGTGGGTCTTTGCCCACGATATAAAACATCTGTTTGCTCCAATACATCTGTTAGTCTATAAGGTGCCACAGGACTCCTTGTTGCTTTTGTATAATTTTTATTGCTAGCTAGCTGAAACCAAGCAAGAGAAAGGTTAAGCGGGGCTCTTTTGAAGATGGAAAGGAAAGGCATACATTAATGGCCATTCCAGGATTAGGAGCTGGCACAGAAATAGGGCCAACAATGAGAGCAAGATGTAGTAGCCAAAGTGAAAAGTTAGGATCCATGGTTTAAAGGAGTGAACCTTTGTTCTTTACACTTTAAGTAGGTCACATCACTTTGAGCTTTTCCAGCAGTACACTCACAATACCATGGTGATGAGGGGAACAGAACCTACAAAGAATACATGTTATCAAAATAAATTTTCCAATTATTAATGAAAGGAAAATGAATATATCCCCAAAGAGAAAATTACCTTATTTTAAAAGGCTATTCTAAGTTTGTAAACAACTGTTTGCATAATTAGGATCTAATAAATCTCACATGCCTATTCCCCCACATCTAGTCACGCTAAGTAGTGAGCCATCTAAGAAACCCAATGAAAGGTGCTGATGACAGAAATGTGTTCTAAGCACTCCACCCCTTTGTTGGAAATAGCCATTGAAATCTGGGCTGCAGCACCTCCCATTACTGCTTAGTGACCCATGAATAGGAACAGGCACCGGAAGTCAGACAGCTTAGGCAACTAAGACATATCTTACAGGAATAAGTTAGGCAGCTGCTTCAATCTACACACGACTGAAGAAGCTATGGTGTTAGTGGTCACCTTATAGCCCAGTGGTTAAAGTCCCATCTATAATCAATAAGCTGTAGGGATATTGTGATACTCCATCAATCTCTCCTGTTGAAGCTGCTCCACTGTGGCAAACACTTACATTGGGCCAGAGAGATAATGAATGATTTAATGGACTTTGTAGGTCAGTGGTTAGGAAACTGACTTGGGAGATGAAAGGCTCTGAGTCTTGTCACCCTTTCATTTTTTAGCCACAGTGCTTCAGCTTCAACAGGAGAGGAGTGGAAGGAGTTGCACATCAGAAGAGTCCATAACCTACTAGACAGGGCATGTTTTTTGTGAAAAATTGAGACAAAGACTCTGGCAGAGCGTGGGGAATTGAACTTCAGTCTCCCATATCCCAGATGTGTGCTTTAACCACTGGGCTAAAATTTATGAGATCTTTAACACCATGTCCTAGAGGAAGGCCTCGATGTACATGTTCAGAAGAAAAGAAAAAGGCCTATGGAGCTTTTACCCTGAAAATATGGGTAAAAAAAGAGTTGAGGGGCCTACAAGATTTTGAAGTTTTGTGGATCACAGTGAAATATGAACCTGGAATTTAGAGCCAAATGCCCAAGGATTAGCAGGGATAGTGCCCCTGGCTTCTGTTTGCCTGACACTGGGAATGGCCAACGTGGTATGGATCACTTGATAACTGCCTGTTCTGTTCATCTCTCTGGGGCATCTGGCATTAGCTATTGGCAGAAGACAGGATACTGGGCTAGATGGAACTTTGGTCTTAGCCAGGATGGTCATTTTTATTTTCTTAAATACCTCTGTGGATCCCATCCCAAGAGTGTAAAATCTGCGTTCAATTTAAGCTGAATTTTAAATAATTATAGCGATGTTTATCCCCCTCCTCCCCCCATAATGTACCTTTAAATGTTTTAGGATTAGATATCTGAATGCTCCTAAAATATTTATTCTGCTTGACTAATATTGAAATTGAAATAAAAAAGTAGAGTTTAAATGAGGTGTAAATAGTGCATAGTGCCTGTGCTGGCCATCTGCACAGAGTAAATCCTAAGAGAACAGGTGTTGGTGCAATTCTATGTCTTGGCATCCACTGTTCTATCAACCCAAGTTCAGTTCATTTGAGACAATTTAAAGAAATGGGAAAAGGGCAGATCCCTATCAAGTTAGAACACACAGCTAGTGAAGTCTGATGCAAAAGCCAAAAAAGAAAGCTGATGAAGTCTGAATGGCTAACTAAAGGGAGAAATAAGGGAGAAAGTCATTCCTAGTATGGTTCAGTATTTGTGTAATTGGTAATTCCCTTCTAAACTACCAGGCAATCAAAAGGCAACATATTCTAAATTCCTGGCAACTATCACAGTGTTAATGCTTATCACTGACATGAATTTTATTTCTGCAAGCCAATCTATTTCATGCTACTCTTACATAGTTTGGCTGAATGCTTTATGTTTTTTGTTACTGACTGTGGATTGCCAATTTTCCTTTATTGTTCTGCTATAATAGGTCTGCATTTTATTTGAATTAAATTGTTACTGCTATCTTATATATTTTCTTAGCAATTTCAATATTTAGATGTAATCTACATCTATAATCTTCATCTTTATAATTTATGTTATTTTTTTAGTACTTAAATGTGAAATTAGACATTTTTGGGAAAAAAAATAGTAGCTAATACAGGCTTTAAAGAGATAAACTCAAAAGGCTTCAAATTACTTTGATCTTCAAGGCTTGTTAATGAGTGCATTTTATGTCAAGATGTGCTAACATATTGAAATATTTTCAAATAATCCGAATTGAGACTCAAGGCTGTACAAATTTGCATAAGTGGTTTGAATTTCCAAAAGCTCTGAGTAAACACCACTTACTTCTTGATTAAGTAATCTGAACATAAAGTGACACAGGAGAGATGAGGCTGAAATTTTAATAATTAGAAACAAGATTTAGTCATTTTTAGCCAGTGAGATGAATTATGAGTGAGGTCATGTTCTGAAATAGGATATGGATTCAGATAGCTGACTCAGGACTTGTAAAATAGCATTAAAAGTTAATTTTTGCTCTTGGAAAGGGAATTATTCACATCCATATTTAATTCTAAATTTCTGTGCTGCTCATATCCATTTACTCCTCTGCTCATTCATTCCACATTTTAGGATGTGACTTTCAAGTGAAAGTAAAAGGGATGTAAAATGCTACAAAGTCAGAATGATAGCTTACACATATATTCCCCACAGATGACTACACAAGGTGCAAAGCATTCCAGAACAAGATCATTTGTCACCATTTTTGTACCCTCATTGTGTTTAAGTATAACTAGGTAAGTATACAACTTACTATAGTATGCTACCTACTATACTACTGTAGTAAGCAGGTTGCTTTTTCATATAATCTAAGCCCTATGTCTACGGTTCTTTTACCCTCTGTCTGAACACCTGTCTGATCCTGCCCTGGTCCTTAACTTGTTATAAGACTAATACTAACACTAGCATGTTGTATCAAAATCAAATTGTGTATTTTATGCTGTAATATAATTTTAATTAATTTTATATTATCTTTGCCCAGAGGCTGATTTAATCGGACCTCACTCTTCCATTTGGAATGTAAACGTATCTTTTAATAAATAATAACAGGAGACTATAACAGGTGCAGGTCAACAACCTGATTCACATTTGAGGGGTTTTTTAAGGAAAGAAATCTCAGATTCAAATGGAAATTTTTGTATGTATTGAATATTTCCAGTAAATTTCAACAAAAGTAATTGATTGAAATGCCTAGAAATTGGACAGCTCATGCTACTTAAGGAGCTTTTTTTTTCTGGATCAGCCACTGAGCACTTCATAACTATAATGAAAACACTTGTGATTCTTATATTTCTTATTCTGTAACTTTTTACATTTAAACTTAATCTTGAACATTTGGCAGCTTAAACACAAAAATGCTTAAACAGAAGTTTGGTTGGAACTCTGGGATATTAAAAGTAAAGCAAGGATTTTGGACATAGCATTTCTCTCCTATTCAGTACTGTCATATATACATGGTTGAATTATTAATTGCAAATAATTTCATGAAGCTAGCTCTATTTTATTCATACATTTTCTCTGACCATGCCTGGATTTTTATTAATTACAATATAATTGTAATATAGAGTTGAACAATTTATGCAAACAAGTTCAGCTGTTCATGAACTCTTCATATCAACTGAACAACATGGGTGCAGTTCATTTCCATGCAATGGGACACACAAGGTTTGTGCATATTTCAATACTCTGTAAGCCTTCAAAATAGGGTTTAAGTGGTACAGATGTCCTGTGTCACCTATCGTTTACTGTTCAATAATGTAACATTTCTTCACAAAAACACATTCATTTCCTCATAAGAAATCAAAAAGGGCACAAGCATAATGGAAGGGAACCACTATGTGAAATTGAAACAAATATGTTCTTGCACTGTTCTAAAGTACTTGGCCAACTGTAGTGATTAGTTAGAATTTACCACAATCTAATAAAAGTGTAATCATCAGACACTATTACTTAAGTGTTTTCATTTTAAGCATGAATAGTAAAAAGTTTAACATGCCCTGAAGGTTACATAGCATCAGCCTGGTTGACAGGCATGCAGATGGATAGACCTATTACAGTCTATCTAAACAGGAAGGCCAGGTCACTCATTAAACTTTGGTCAATAAAAGTGGTGAAATGGATTTTGTCCCAAGGACTGATGGCTGGATAATTTGAGAAAGGGATGGAGAAGAATCATGAAATGGTGCAGGATCAATAGCTATTAATTTAAGAGCAGCACATTTCCTGGAATGAAACAGTTTATGTTGTTATGTGGGATAATTACCATTTTCAATTAACTGACATTTCACATAGCTTTGGGACTATAGCAAGACAATAACCCTCAGCACCTAATCTCAGCTTTGCTGTTAGTGGAGCCTTTTGTCAATAGTCTTGTGGTATTATTTCAAAGGCAAGCCCAATACACTGTGAACAATTACTTTCTTTGTCATAAAATACTAAGAACCACACTGACACAGTTCAAATGAAGTTCAAATGAAATGAACACTTTGACAAATCAAGTGTCTCATGCTAATTTCTCTTCAGTGGCTGAACATCTCTGTTCTTCTTTCCAGACCATTTCCCGGACAAAAGCAACTGGGTGAACTAGTACAGTTGTAGTGTGTCACAATAAAGTGGCAGAATAAATATCAGTGAAATGGCAAGTTGATTAGATGGAAACAGAGACCATTTCACTGAACAATGTTTATGCTGTTTGGGCCATAATTTAAATCTTGTAATACACTAAAAATAATTATTGTGGCAATTCAGCACAAATGTCTCAGACTGCTTCTTTCATAACTAATTTAGTGAAGTGCTTAAGTACTTTCGTGACACACACTATATAAAAGCTACTATATAAAGAAAGTGTAAAATTCATTTGTACAAACTATAAAGTTAAAAGTATGCAAATAAGATTAATTTGGCAGCATATTTGATACATTGCCATAGCTACAGGAGGTTTATACCAAGGAAGCCAAAGGCAGTTCAGGGAATTATGTATGCAGTAAGTTAAAGTGATTGCTTTAATCTTTAATTATTAGTGTTTAAATTTTGGCTTAACCTGTAATATTTTTTTCCTAAACTGTATGGATGAGGGATTAACACTCAAACAGTATTGACTTCAACCAAAGTGCACCGAGGCATTGTTTTGTAAGTATTCACATTGCCTTTGCCTCTCATATCCAGACTTCTCTCAAACATAAATTGTTAGACATACCAGGTACAATGATGCTTCTACACATGTCTCTGTGTTCTTTGGCAGCTGGGAAGAGAAAATGTATCTCATTCTCTAGTTGCAACCAAAATGACAAAAACTTTTAGAAGCAAAGTATGCAGCCCATAAACCTAATAAAATCGATCTAATACAATCATTTTAAACAAGTTTAACTTAGATTTCAAATCTGGAGCCAGAGTCACAAAGAGAAAGCAAATTAATTAGAAATCAGTTAAAATTATGATAAATATGGAAATGCCTATAGGGGGCCTGGATCCTCCAAATTATTTGTTCAGGCAGACCGCTGCTTTGTGTGGAGCCCCACTATACTTAGGTATTCACATGTGAGAGAATGGCTACAGAGAGTCAGTTGCAAATCTAGGACGTGAGTCTGTACAATGCATGTTAAAACAGAATACAAATTGTAATTAAATGATTGAAATTCACTATTTAATACATTGTCTACATTTTAATACATTTATAGTACATTGTACTGCATTGTAATACATTGAATACATTGTACATACACCTGTGGTTGGGAAAAACCGTGACTACAGCTTTATGTACAAATGGTAATTGGTGGAGAACTCCATCAGGAAGTGTATAAAATAAAGAGTTATACTGTAATACCAAAATCTGGAAGTAAGCATAATATGAAATACCACTTTAGATATAGGTAGAGACACATGGGTTCCGAAGAGAAAAATATTCCCTAGATGAGATCAAATTATATTTCTGACTCCAGATGTTATTTCCCCACAAAAGAGAACTCCAAATATTGCTAAGTTCTTAAGATACATGAAGAGTACATCACAAGTAACTAGAAGATGAAAAGAAAAAATACTATCAGAAAATATTCAAAAATATTTATTTGAATTTCATTTAAACTATCTATGGAAAAGGCATTTTGTTCTATTCTCTATACTTTCTTATGCAGCATTTATCATAATATCTAAATACTTTAAATGACATGACCGTCTACTACATGATGTTTGTTTTCTCATCCTCTTTGTAGGGGGAGAAGCATGTGCAGTCTTATTTTGGTAAGATTTTATGTTTGTTTTTGCTTTTGCTTTTACTATTGTGCTTGGAGTTGAAAGTGGCGAGGTTTATGATGATTCTTAGTTCTTGGAGGAGTTCATCTCATAGTCTTGGACCAGTTCCAAAAAGGTCCTCTGGAATGGTGGTAAATGAAGGGGCATAGTATGTAAATACCTAGCAATGTCAGCTACAGCAGTATGAAGGGGCATACTACATAATACATACAACATACTATGAAGGGGCATAGTATGTAAATATCTAGCAATGTCAGCTACAACAATAGCATGTGAATACCTGCTCTCATTTTCAGGTGACAGCATAAGTAAGCGTAGGCAGCATTATCTCCTGTAAACGTAAACAAATATGTTTGTTTATTTCAATTATTAGACCTATAAATAGGTGTAGGTTTGCAATGACTGGAAGAAATATGTGGCAAATGGCTTGCTGGATGTGAAGTCTAAGGACTACATAAGACATCTAGAAAGACATATGTGCAGTTCTTGGGAGGAGCTGGTAGTTGCAGGTCATGGAGTAACATAGGAGAAAGCAAGGAGAGACCTAATTTAGGATGCTGGGTAAGAAATTTAAGTCCAGAAGTTTCATGTTAGAATTCTCTGAAATGCTTCCAGTTCCATACACAAGGCCAGTCAGACAGACAGAACTGTTGGGTCTCAATGCTTGGATAAGGCAATGGTGTTTAGAGGGGGATTTAGATTTATTAGGAACTGGAGACCATTTGTAAATGGAGGAGCATATTACAGCTAGCATTAAAACCAAAATAGAACCAGACTGCTGGTACGTAAAGTTAAAAATGTCACAGAGAAATTTTTAAACTAAGGATTGGGGAAAAGCCAATAGGTACTGAAGATCAAATGGTTTGGACTGAGAAATCCCTTAGAGGAGGATTAAAGAGGATTCCGTATAACCTACAAAAGAGGACAGGATAGAAGTTCATAAAGTACAAACAGAAACTGAAGACAAACAGTCAAACAAAAGTCAGTCCCGATTCAATGAAATTGTTTGAGGGCAGAGAGCTCAATACTGACAAATTTTACAAACACTTTTATACATATGCTAGAAGTCAAATACTACAATGGGTGAACTTGAGTGCCTGGTATTAAGTGAGGATATTGATACAATAAGCATAAAAAATGGTAGAATGATGGGGAAATTATATTACTAGAATACAAAATATTTAGGAATGACAGAAGAGGTCATGTTGGCAGGGAAGTGGCACTATCCATGAAAGAAATCATTGAGTTAAATATAGAAATAATCTTAAATGAATCGAACTTTACCATAGAATCTCTATGGATAGAAATTCCATGCTTGGATAATAAGAGTATAGCAGTAACAATATAATACTCTCCACCTGACCAGGCTTTTGAGGGTGTTTGATGAAAGGAGCTTCAAAGGGAGCTTGCAAAACTGAGTGACGGGGAAACAAAATGGCAGATGAAATTCAATGTCAATAAATACAAAGTAATGCATATTGGGAAACATAATCCCAATTATACATATAAAATGATGGGGTCTAAATTAGCCGTTACTACTCAAGAGAGAGATATATTGGGCTGGCACAGTTGTGGTGGGGAGTGCAGCATGGTCAAGGCTGATGGCAGAGAGCACAGCCCCCACTGGAGCTGGAGGCAGCAGGGATGGTGGATAGTTCTCTGAAAACATCCACTCAATGTGCTGCAGCAGTCAAAAAAGCAAACAGAATGTTGGAATCATAAAGAAAGGGATACATAATGAGAGAGAAAATATCTTATGGCATCTTTAGAAATCCTTGGTATGACCACATTTCAAATACTGAATCAAAATACTATATCAAAAAATATATATTGGAATTGGAAAAGTTCCAGTACAGAGAAACAAAAATGGCTCGGATATGGAAAGGCTGACATGTGAGGAGACATTAAGAATGGAACTTTTCAGTCGGAAAAAGAGATGACTAAAAGAGGCTATAACAGTGTGACGGGGTGAGGCAACCCCGTCACCCCCCGCTTGCGACGGACGAGGAGGGAGGGAAGGAAAACGGCATGGCGGACCAAACCACGCCAGGCACGCAGCCACTCGGCAGCACGCTGCGGCGTTTACAGGTGCCCAAAGGAGATGCCTACGTCGCAGGCGCACCCGGGGCAGCCGTTGACATCACAGCTGTGCCCGGGCACGTCATGGGGGAGGGCGTCCCGGAAGCGGGGCATAAAAAGGAGGCCAAGGATGCAAAAGGGGGCCACCTGGAGCAGGGAGGGAGGAGCGGCCACGGGAGACAAGAGGGGGGGAGTCCAAACGCGGCTAGTGAGCAGGGATGGACGGGAGGGGTGAAGGGAGAGTGTGCCGAAGGGACGGCGCGTAGGGAGGGTACGGAGAGGGCCGAGACCGGCCCATGAATTGGGGCGGAGTGTCCCAGGCCCAGGGTGGGCCGCGGAACCCGAGAGCAGGCGCGTTTGGGGGAACACACCCCGTCTGCTACCGCCGAGAGCGCTACAGTTGGCGTTAGGGCCCTGGGCCGGGGTCCGGAGAGAGGGTGGGCCTGGACAAGCACATTGGCCACCAACAGGATGGCCTGTGACACTGAGGTTACAAAATCATGACTGGTGTGGAGAAAGTAAATAAGGAAGTGCTACTTACACCTTCCCATAACACAAGTACAGGTTGAACCTCTCTAGTCCAGCATTTTTGGGACCTGACTGGTGTCAAACTAGAGAATTTGCTGAACCACAAGCACATCAATGTTTTCCAGCAGCGTTACCAACACTTCCACTGCTTACTTGACTCTTTGAAGACATTTAAGGGTGAACTAGAGCAAAATAACAGCACAGAACACTGAGAGCCAGGACTGGTAAGTGTAAACAAACTTTATGGGACTGTGAGAAATTTGACCACACCCATGATAAGTTGACATCTGACTAACTAAAATCATGCTGGATCATTGATGTTGCTGGACCAGAAAGTACCAGACTAGCGAGGTTCAACCTGAACTAGGTGTCATAAGAACAGCCATACTGAATCAGAACAAAGGTCCATGTAGCCCAGTATCCTGTCTTCCAACTGGGCAATGCTAGGTGACCCCATAGATCACAAGTGAAATTAATACACAGCAGGTTTAAAACAAACAAAAGCAACTATAGGTTGAACCACTAAAATCCAGGACCCTGGTCAGTAACCTCTGTGGCCTGGCAGGACCAGGGATATTGCTGAACTAGAGAGCCCTGGCTGGCCAGGTTCAGAATCGCAGCCTGGGCTGGGGTGGGAAGCATAGCCTTGGCTAGGGCTGACAGCACAGAGCACAGTTCTGGCTGGGGCTGGTGAGGTGAGAAACACAGCCTTGGTTGGGGTTGGCATGGTTGTGGTGAGGAGTGCAGCCCGGTCAAGGCTAGTGGCAGAGAGCACATCCCCTACTGGGGCTGGAGGCAGAAGGGATGGCAGCCAGGAGCACAGTCCTGGCCAGGGCTGGTGGCAAGGAGCACAGTTCTAGTCTGTGCTGGAGTCAACTGGGCCAGCAGCTGGGTACACAGCTAACGCCCAGTTGGGGCTATAGACAGTGAGGCCAGCCCCTGTCTAGGGCTGGAACAATGAGGGATGCAGCCCTGTCTGATGCTGGAGACAGGTAGCATTGAGCGCAGCCCTAACCATAGCCTGACCTCCTCTTTTCCAGCAAACTCCCATGATTAGGGACCATTCAGGTCCCAAGGTTGCCAGACAATGGAGGTGCGACCTGTATTTCTTTACACAATGCACAGTCAAACTATAGAACTCCCTGCCAGAGGATGTTGTGAAGGAGGGTTCCAATAAGAATTAGATAAATTCATGGAGGATATGTCCATCAATGACTATTAGCTAGGCTGGGCAGAGATGATGTCTCTAGCCTTTGTTTGATATAAGCTGGGAATGGGCATCAGGGGAGGGATCACTTGATGCTTACCTGTTCTGTTCATTCCCACTATGGCTTCTAGCCCCTGTGAGAAGAGAGGTTACTGGGGTAAATGGTCCTTTAGCCTGACTCACTAGTATGGCTGTTCTTAAAACTGTGAAATGCTCAAGGCAATTAAAGAGAGTACACAAACAGAAAACCTAATTATAGTAGGGGGAATTTAACTGTCCCCACATTGGCTGTATACATGCCCTTCAGGACAGGATGCAGAGATGAAATTTCAAAATGCCATTAATGACTGCTTCTTGAAACTGCTATTCCTGGAACTCAAAGTGGAAGGGCAATTCTTGGTTTAGTTCTACTTGATATACAGGATGTGATCTAAGAGGTAAATATAGCTGAATCTCTCAATAATAGTAACCATAATATATTAAATTAGAAATTAGCATCCTTGTAAGGGAGAAAATAACACGGAAATCCATCATAATAGCATTTAACATTAAAAAGGGAACTATTAAAATGAGGACATTATTTAAATAGAAATTAAAAGAACAATCACAAAAGTGAAATCCCTACAATCTACATGGCAACTATTTTTAAAATACCACATTGAATCTCAAATGGAATGTATGCATCCCCCCCAAAATAGTCAAAGCACCAAAAATAACACCATGGTAAACAGAATTTGAAAGGGCAATTAAGTAAAAAAAAGATCCTTTAAAAACTAGAAATCCAATCCAACTAAGGAAAACAGAAACGAGCATAAACTCTGGCGAGTCTAATATCAAATTAGTTTTTGGCTTGCTTAATTATAATTTGCTGTACAACCAGTGAAAACCATCTGGTGAATGGGGGAGGCACACCATTTTATGAATATTCGAGTCATTCATTTAGCTAAAGTCTTTTCTAGGTATTGGTTAATCTTTTAAACCTAACCCTAATTGCTTTGCCTGTAAGAGTTAAAACCATAAACAGTGGGTCCTAGAGCATACCCAGGAATGATAGGAAAGCAGGAAGTGAATTTGCAGGAGGCCAGGAGAGCCAATGGAAACAGAGTATGGACTTTTGAATTGGAAGGATAGCCTTTTCTGTTCCTGTTGTGTGGCCAGAGCAGGGACAAGACATGAAATAAGCCAGGGAGCCAAGCATGGAGAATCCAGCAACATCCATGCCTAGGGAACAACTAAATCTTGAAACCAAACATTCTGCTCCCATATCTGTAGTCCGATACAATGTGGGAGGGGAGAGGGTTGGACTTCTCTGTGCTGAGCACATGTAACTATTCTCTCTTAAATGTATTTTTCCAAACTGAATCCCAGGGAAGCAGTTCTCTGTGTTTTAAATCCTTTTTTCAGTTGCATGAGCAAGCAAGGAATGTTCCACCAAGTATTCTTTTTTTAATAAAAATCACCTGATAAGACCATGATCCGATTCCTGTGTCCTATAAGGCAGGAGATTCTGTGTATAAATGCCTAAGACTGAAGAGCCAAAATACTAAGAAAAACTAAAGTTCCATTTTCAGCTGAGTTTCATGCTCTCTCCAGAGGGAGAAGTTAAAGGCTTGAGGGTACCTCACAGGGAAGAATACCCAAGTATGCCTTCCTGTGTTCTCAAAGGGGTTTTGCTTTCGAGTCACAGAGACATCAATCCAAGGTGGGGAATCTGTGACCTTGGGGGAAATTTAAGACAAGCCTTTAGTGACAAAGTATTTTAAAGTCTCTTGCAGGCCCCCACCTTATGCACTCAAAATGCCAGAGAGGGGAACAGCCATGACAACCCACAAAAACTAACAGTGAGTTTTTGGACATACATCAGAAGCAGCAAGCCTGTCAAACAGTGCAGAAAAGCTAAATTAATTATTTCTACTAGTCTTCACTGCAGATTCCCACATCTCAGCAATTCTTTTTAGATGACAAGTTGGAGGAACTGTCCCAGACTGAGGAGGTTTTGAAACAAATTGATAAATTAAACAGTCATAATTCACTATGACCAGATGGCATTCAGACAAGAGTTCTGTGGGAGCTCAGGTATGAAATTACAGAACTATTAACTGTAATATGCAGCCTATCATTTAAACCAATGTCTTTACCAGGAGACTGGATAATACCTAATGTAACACTGCTTTTTTTTCATCTTGGCTACTGTAGGTTGGTATACTTAACTTAAGCAAAAATGGTTGAAACTATAGTAAAGAACAGAATTATTAGAACACAGATGTACAAAATATGGTGGAGAAGAGTCAATATGGATTTTGTAAAGAGAAATCATGCCTCACCAACCCATTAATTTTTTTAGGGGGTCAACCACTATGTTAACAAAGGTGACCCAGTGCACACAGTGAACTTGTACTTTCAGAAAGCATTTGACAACATCCCATGCCATTGGCACTTAAGCAAAATAAACAGCCTGAGATAAGAGGAGAGGTTCTCTCATGGATCAGTATGGTTGAAAGGCAGTAAACAAAAGATAGGGATAAATGGTCCGTTTTCAAAATGGAAAGAGGTTAAAAAGTGGGGCGCCTCAAACATTTGTACTGGAATCTGCACTGTTCGGTATAGCCCCAAATTATCTGGAAAGGGGTGGTGGTGTAAAGAGTGAGGCAGAACAAACTGTGGTAGATATAAAATTAAATAAAAAAAATCAAATTAAACCAAAATTTGAAGTTGATAAGTGAAAATAAATGCATATTAAAAACAATCCCAAATATACCTACACTGTTATGGAATCTAAATTAGTTATTAACACACAAAAAAGAGCTTGGCATCAGACTGGATAGGCGTCTGAAAACATCTGCTCCATGTTCAGTGGAAGTCAAAAGCTAACAGAATGTTAGGAAACATTAAGAAAGGAATAGGAGACAACACAGAAAATGTCATAATGCCACAATATAAATACACTGTAGGCACATACTTTGAATATCATATTCAGTTCTGGAATACCCGATCTTAAAAAAATATATACGTCAGAATTGGAAAAGGTACAGGGAAGATCAACATAAATGATTAGGGGTATAGAACAGCTTCCATATGAGGAGAAATTAAAAAACCCTGGAACTATTCAACTTCACAAAAAGACAAGTAAGGGGATATTATAGAAACCTATAAAATCATGAATGATGTGTAAAAAGGGAAGTGTTATTGACTCTTCGTATGATAAAAGTTCACCCAATGAAATTAAGAGGAGGCTGATTTAAAACATGCATAAGAAAGAACGTTAAAGAATGCATGGTCAGCTTGTGGAACTCATTGAAAGGGGATGTTGTAAAAATCAAAAGTATATTTAGGTTCAAAAATAAAAATTAGGTAAGTTCATGAAGAATCGGTGCATTAATGGCCATTAGACAAAATAGTCAGGTCTGCAACCAGATATTCTGGGTGTGCCTGCAGCTCTGCTGGAAGCTGAGACTGGACAACAAGATACATCGTTTTGATGAGAGCAGATGGAAAAAATACTTTCACTTATCTAGATAAGTGCTCATTTTGGAAAGCTTTCCTCTATTGATTCAGAAGTACTTCCTAAATGTCCTTAGAACAAGTTCTTTGTAAAGGTGTTAACCATCACGCATCCATTCTGTCAGGCTGACAAATTGGGATGCACAGATGATAATCACATCTGAATCCACTGGAAAATTTAAAACTTCATTCCTGGCTCAAATTCTTTTCTCAGCTATACATGTAATTCCTGCTGACCACACTGGGAGAGTGAGCAAGTAAATGAGGATGAAACTGGATTCATTATATGCAATATGACAGAGTTAGTGCTGCTATTGTGGGCCCAACTGGAACTTTTGCATCCTTAACTTTGCATTTAAATAGTTTCAGAGGGGTAACTCTATTAGTCTGTAGTCTTGTTGCACCTTAGAAATGAACACAAATATACAGTATCATGAGCTTTCATGGGTAAAATCCACTTCATCAGATGAGCTGGATTGGAAATAACAGAAACCAATATATGCAACAGAAAAAAAAATACCTGTCAATTGCAGGACCAGTGCTAGTAAGGCTAATTAAGTGAGTTGGAAGTGTCCCATTCTTAGCTTTTAATGTAAAAATGTAGTTATTAAAGGCAGGAGAGACTAGCTTTTTAATGCAACAGCTAGTTGATGTCTTCGTTCAAGCCCAGGGTAACAGTGTCAAATCTGTGGATGAATACCAATTATGCACTCTCTCTCTGTAATTGGTACTTTTTTCTGTTATATATAACTTGGTTTCTAATATTTCCACTTCAGCTCATCTGATGAAGTTGGTTTTACTCATGAAAGCTCCTGACACTATATACTTTGCATTAAATGTAAGCATTAGCAGTCTTGTTCAGTAGTTTCTCTACAGTAACCCAGATATTGACAGCAGCTGGTTAATAGCAACATTTTGCCAGGAACAAATCCCATCCTATTGACTTCAATATTAATGGGATTATGATATCGGCAACAGCATTCCACGTACTAACATTTTAGAAGAAAAACCTAACCTCTGAGGCTGCAGCCAGGAAAAGAAATGCTGGAAAACCTTGCCTGTCTGCAGCCCCAGCAAATCGGCTTATGGCTGATGCTCAGCATTTGTCAGCACTTCTGAACCTGCCTGCACACAGGGACCACATAGGAGGAAAGGGACTTTGGGCTGGGAAGGGAGTCTATGGCAAGGCAGTAGCAGTGAGATGAGCTGCAGCCCAGATGCCAGAGCTGTATGGTAACTCTCCAGGTTGTGACCTTGTGTGTCTGCATCCAGGGAAGGAAGCCATGGAATGTCAGGAGCTCTAACCCCTGTAAAGCACAAGGTGCAGGCCTCCAGAATCTCTGCTCCCTGTAGGAATCCCCCTGAATCAAGGCTACCATGTCCCTCCCCACTTGAGCCTACCCTATCCGCAGGCAGGTTGAACATCCCACAGCTTCTGTTCCTGGCTGCTGCTCTGCAATCCTGCTTTCTGCTTTGCAGCAGCTCCTGGATAATAGCAACTTTTTGCTGGAAACCAAGGAGTTGCTAATAAGTGGAATCTACTGTATACGTTGTAAGTCACACACACACACACACACACACACACACACACACACTGGCACTTTAGCAATGAGGTACAGAAGCTCAAGAATTTATTTTTACAATCATAACAGCAGCAAGCTCAGAGGTGTCAGTGTTCAGCCCTGACAAGCCTGGCACAAATTAAACATTGCCTCCACTCTACTTGATATAGCCTCTCCCCAGCCCTTGCCAACTTTGTAAAAGCAGCAGAAGGGGGCATCTACTCTGTCAGCAGAGGTTTTGGAATGGGGGCCTATTAAGGGAGATTGCTGCTCTGAAGGACTGACTGGGGATAGTAGCATAATACTGTGGCAGGGATACCTCATTCTGCAGAGACAACTGACAGGAAAGGAAATGCATTGAATTGGGATGGAGGCAATGAACTGAGGAAACTATGATCATGGTCTGAGTTTTCTAGGCCAAGAATACATAATCCCAAGTATTTCGGTCGAATTTGCTGAGGACAGAAGATTCTTGTATTTAAGGCCTTATAGGTGTACTTTGCAATATTTGAGTTCACTGTATCATAAACCTGTCATGTCAAAAGTCAAGATAGAATGCCTAAGAAGCTAAAGTATAATACTACCCGGAGAAACTGGCACAAGTATTTATGGGCTTGGCAGAGAACTTCCACTTTTCACAACAATCAGTGCTGGCAGAGGACCTTCTATTACAGAAATAATCTCAGGATTAAATTCCTGCATTATTTTCCTACATCATCTGTTTGCACTGTCCTTTGAGAATAATAATGTCCTAAATGATTTATATGAGCTTATTTTGTGTCATTTTCTTTGGGTTTATCTGATAAAGTACTGATGAGCATTTGGCTGTGACAGGCTGCTGCACTGCCCAGCTAGGTAAACATTTTCTTATTTTCAGTTTGTAATTGGATAAAAATATTTTATTTTCATATTTGAGGCAGGGGAGGGTTTGGTGGTGTTTTTACTAGAGTAATATAAAAGATATTGTTATCTTGGGCTTTTATTGTGATTTCTCTAAGCAAAAATGAGAACCCTGTTTTAGTGAGTTTTTAATGTGACATTTGTGTATTCAGTGTTAGCCTGACTCTGCTCCTAATAAAATGAATGGGCATTTGGCAAAGTTAGTTTGGCAACATTAGGCCAGGGTTGAGCTCTTTTCATAATGTCACCCTCAAATTCCTTGGTTATCTTTCAGTTTATGTTCTGTAATGAAATATGGACCAAACCCTGATTCTAGAGACTCCTTTTACAGATCCTAATACAGAATGTGTCAAGTTTCTAGTTTATCTCTGTCAGGGGCATGCAATAGTTTTATAGTTGTATCTTTAATCGAGTAAGATCATACACAACAATAAAATATCCCCAAAGCAAGTCTGTTACTAGCTCATCCTTCCCTTTAGAGTACTTGGGGGATAATCTCTGTTTTGCCCCCTGCCCATGCTGGTTCTGCAGCAGCCCTCTTACAATAATCAGGTACAACCAGTTCACACCTATGAGTTCTTTTAGAGACTCCTGTAATGGTCATCTGCTTCTTTTGTTCTGTTCCTTATAACTTTCTATTACTCATTCCCCCCCACACACACACCACATCACCCTTCAGACAAGAGGAGTACTGTAAGTCTCTTCTACCAGAAAGAGCAAAACCATTGACTCACAGAGTTCTACTTTCAATAGTAATTGAGATGTAGCCGTGTTAGTCTGGTCTAGCTGAAACAAAAGACAGGACCATGCAGCATTTTAAAGACTAACAAGATGGTTTATTAGGTGATGAGCTTTCGTGGGCAAGACCCTTGCAACAAACCCCATTGCCAGCTTTATCCACATATTCACTCTGCTAACACCATCATTGGACCTAACCAATTCAGATATAAGATCAAGAATACATATTCCTGCTCATCCAGAAATATAATTTATGCTATCATGTGCTGACAGTGTCCGTCTGCTATGTACATTGGACAAACGTCTCAGACACTTCGCCAAAGAATCAATGCACATAAAACAGATATAAGACAGTTTCACACAGAAAAAATAGTTTCTTGCCATTTCAACCAGAAAGGGCATTGTCTCAACGACTTGACTACCTGCATACTGCTTCAAAGACATTTTAACACAAGACTTCAAAGAGAAACCTCTGAACTGTCATTCATGCTTAAATTTGACACTTTACAACTGGGCCTCAACAAAGATGCTAATTATCTTACCCATTACAAAGATAGCTTCCCCAATTATCACCTCTAATATCATTAGCTCACAGACATTAACCTCCCTCTATCATCCTCCCTCTGTTCTGAAATTTGATTTGTTCTTTTTATATGTGTTCACTTTTTTTTGATTGTATCCCTGTGATATATATGGTCATGCCAATTTTCTTCCACAATTTGGTCTACTTTCAATAGACATTCACCACAGCTAGAGCTCTACCAAATTCAAGGTCCAGTTGATCAATTTCACCGTCAGAAGTTTTTAAAAATGGTAAATTTTATGATTTCAGCTACTTAAACCTAAAATTTCATGGTTTTATAATTGTAGAAGTCTTGACCCAAAAAGGAGTTGTGTGAAGTCTGCAAGTTTATTGTATGGGGGGAATGGTACTGCAACCCCTTCTACTGTATAGCTGCTGGCAACAGGATTGCCTTCAGAGATGAGCAGAGGCTGCTGGCCAGGAATCCAGCTCCGAAGGCAGAACTGACACTATCTGTAACGTAGAAATAAGGAGGTTAGGATATGGTTGTGACGGACCCTCCTCCCCATGCTTTATGAAAGGGACTTATGGATACAGATATGCATAACTCAAAGATGCTTAGAACAAATTGCCTTATGTAACCTATCAATCTTAATATCTTAATCCCCTGGGTATGTATATCTTATTTTGGTATATGTATAATTTTCATGTGTAAAGTTAGATGTGGAATATTTTGTGGTTTTTAAATGTGCAAATGAAAGCCATCACGGGTGTTTCCAATGCAGGGATACCCAATGTCTGGGTAATCATATATAAACAGTCCCTTTAAGTCTTAGCAGTGGTTAGTCCTAGAGAGTCATGTGACCTCCCTAACTGGCAGGAACTGGCATGTTAACTTCCCGTCTACATCTATACTGGCATGATTTTCCGGAAATGCTTTTGACGGAAAAGTTTTCCGTTAAAAGCATTTTTGGAAAAGCGCATCTAGATTGGCAGGACATTTTTCCGGAAAAGCGTCTGTGGCCAATCTAGATGCGCTTTTCCGCAAAAAAGCCCCGATCGTCATTTTCCCGATCGGGGCTTTTTTGCGGAAAACACTACTGTGCTGTCTATACTGGCCCTTTTCCGGAACAGTTTTCCAGAAAAAGACTTTTGCCCGAACGGGAGCAGCATAGTTTTTCCGGAAAAGCACTGATGATTTTACATTAGATCGTCAGTGCTTTTCCGGAAATTCAAGCAGCCAGTGTAGACAGCTGGCAAGTTTTTCCGGAAAAGTGGCTGATTTTCCAGAATAACTTGCCAGTGTAGACACAGCCCCCATGTAAAAGTGGGAATCTATACAACAACAATGGGAAGCTTAGCAGGGTCTTTGTCTCTAGCTGGTTTGGCATACCCGGGAGGATAACTAAAGACCCCAGGGAAAAGGAGATTTCCCTGGTTTGAAGGCTTAGCTGGAACAAGAACAGTTTTAGAATGGGTTTGTAATAAGTTTGTACTGAGGTTTTAGTGTTAGAATTAGCTAAGCATTTTCTGTTATTTTAAATTTATAATCTACTTTGCTCTGCTTGTTTTCACTTACTACCACTTAAATCCTACTGCTTGTACTTAATAAAATCACTTTTACTTACTATCAAGCCCAATGTAAACACTTGTTACCTGGGGGAGCAGTGTACACATTCTCCTTTCATTGTTAAAATGGGCTTACCTAAATATTTGATTTGGGGTTCTGATCCCCTTTGGGGAGTGATTTCCTTGGAAGCTGGGCCTAAAACCAAATTTTCCTGAAGAGTTTCAGTGTCTGTACTGCTTCGGGGGGGGGGGAGGGGGGGAGCAGTGATCTCTGCTTGGTGCCTTGGCTGGGTGAGACCAGGGAGCTGGTCTCCCCAGGATTGGGTAGCAAGAAAGCCCAGAATGCAGGAAGAGTGGCAGGGGCCTCATCAGCACCCCGGTCTTCTGTGACTGCACCCCATCGCAATGGTATTGCCACTCGTGCTTCTGCACTGCTGCTGGTGGGGTAGTCCATTCAGAGCTGGGCCTCGCCAACATTATAACCACCACTCTCCAGTTATTTTTGCATGAGCTGGGCAAGGGTGGCAATACCTGCCTAAAATAACCTTTGTGATGCTCCTGCAATTTCTTTTTCGGACGTGAGGAACACTGGTCTCCCCGGTGAAATCTATATAGCATAGGGTAAAAACACATAAGTGGCCAGATTTCATGGTCCATGACATGTTTTGCATGGCTATGAATTTGGTAGGGCCCTAACTATAGCCCTGTTAACTGAGGATGGATTTGCATACCTATAGATATTATATAGTAATTTCATGATATATTTTCTTACAATCCAAAATTCAGAAATGTTATAACCAGAAACTTTTATTATATGGTGTTTCAGGGTTTTCTGTGATATTATATGAAATCTGCGGTCCACTTTCTTTGAGAACTGAAGCCAAAATAATACAGGTTTTTTTGCATACACCCATTTTCCATGTCTTTTCCACCAAAAGGGGCTAAGAATTCTAAAGGATCTTAATAAGATTCTAGTATGTCTATCCATTCTAATACCTACTGCCCTTATATTGGGAACTGCATATTTTCCCATAAGAATTATAAGCACCACAGAAAGTGAAACTCTACCAATGAATGATGCTGTATCTTTGTTAGTATTAAGCTGTCTTCTTTTAATTATGCTATTTTGGATCAGGAAGGAGTAATGGGGTGGAAGAAAGTTAAGTCTTTTCTGAAGTGCTGGAGTTATTACTTGAAGTGTACAACAAAGACAACTATTTATTTTTTGTTTGTATAACTAAGTATTACAGCTGTTGTAGTGCCTTCAAAATTGTACAAATTATTTTGGCCTGAGAAGAAACTTCCCGGTCATGCAGCAGAGACTGGATTTTGACACACTAGATAGGCTGTAAGCTATTGTCCTCTGTGAATGAGCAGTAAGAAAATAGCTCAATACACAGCAGGGTTTTTGGATGGTGATGCCAAAGCTTTCTAGCAGTTTCCAATTGCAGATTGTGAACCTTTACAGACATTTACATGAACATTGACCTCTATGAGGGGGACTGTATGTTCTGAAAATCCAGAAGGAATGGCAGACCAGAAACCATAGTGATTTGTGTGAAGTGAGAAGACTGTTTGATGTTTGCAACCCTTGTGCAAGTGAAGCAGAACCTTTGCTTGAGTGATGCTGTCATTATACCAGCTAACAGTGACTTTGTGTGAATGAAGGAATACCATGAAGCATCTGAGTCACTGAAGGAAGGACTTCTAAACTATGCTATGCTTAAATTTCTGGACACAACCAGTCTATTCTTGGTAACCTGCGGATGCCTCAAAGGTTGTTGTCAGATTCCTACTTGAGTTTGGTAGACTTTGGTATCATTCGGAGCGTGAAAATTACACAAGAGCATCTGGCTATTGTGGAGATTCTCAAAGCCCCATGTCCATGTTTACAAGGTACCAAATTCAGCAAGACCACAGTGCCCTGTTGTGGCTCTTTAGGGGGTGCATCTACACTGAACCCTTAGCTCAAAATAAGCTACACAATTTGAGGTACACACATTGCTTAGCTTATTTTGAGTTATTTTCGAAATAGCTTATTTCATAATTTGGCACTGTCTACACAGCGCCAAATTTCAAAATAAACTGCTATTGCAAAATTTCCATTAATCCTCATGGAACAAAGTTTACAAGGATGTTGGAACAGTGGGCTCATTATTTCAAAAGAGGTTTTGAAATAAGAGGCACACTGTCAACATGTGCAATAGTTATTTCAGGATACTGGAAGTATCCCGAAATAGCACCACACTGTAGGCGTATCCTATGAAACAAAACTTGTTGAGATGGATACAGAAGCTCTCTAAATATACACTCACAATTCACCATTAACATGGAAAGTGACATATGTTGTTGATACTTGGAGGGAGGTGAAGGTAATCAGAAAAGGCAACCTGATCTTGTGACAATGTCAATTAGGAATAACGTAAGGACTCTGCCAAAAGAGACCCAGATTTGGAAGGCTAAACACAGTTCAGCAACAATTATCCATTGATCCAGCTTCAACTTGTTCATATATCAGGGTGTGGAGAAAGGACTATTTTCAATTGTTTGCTAGGAGATGCCGTTACAAGACAAATATTAAATGAAATTGAATATGTGGTATGTTATGGGGCAAAATTTAAGAAAAATAATATGCTTCTGGGTGCACAGAGACAGTGGCTTTGACAGAAGCTCCACACAGACCACTCGGAAATATTGGGGGTTGAATATGGAGGATAGTCGGCTGGCTCCTGGGTAAAGGAAGTTCTCACAGGCTTTTATGAGTTTGGTCTATGTCTATTAGAGTATGATATATGAAGACTACTATTTTGTTTGGGTTATGTTTATTCAGATAAAATAAAAGTTTAGTGGTTTCTCAAACCCAGAAGTTGGAGCCATAGTCAGTTGGTGTTTTTTAAAGAGATCTGTGGAGGCCTTGAAATAAAGTTAAGATAATTTCAGGAAAGTTCCCTCAGAAAAAGAGTGAAGGGGGTGACCAGAGCCACAAGGGATAATTAAGGTTTGCTCCCAAGAAGGGAAAGGTCAGCAATCTCACAGAGAAGAGTATTGGAGTGTCTCCATGATAACAACGTAGCAGGCCATCTGAGTTATGAAAAGACACTGAGACTGGTATCTGAGTTTATTTCGCCAGGGCATGGCTGCAGATATTATGGATTGGTTCTAGAATGGGAAATCAACAAGAAAAGGCAGAAGTCCTTTAACCTAATAAGACCCAGGTGTTCATACAAAGGGACTACTCCAAAAACATGATCTAGAAGGTGATATTTGCTGGTAATGAATAACAGAGTATCTAAGTATGTGGTGCACAGACACAGAAGGATAAAAGGACTAAAACAGTTTCAGCTGAATTGTTGAAACATGAAGTGATACAGTTCAGCCAACTGAGTTGCCTTTGCGGTCAAAAGGCATCTGAAATCAGTTATTACAAAAGGGTTGCCAACAACTCCAGATAGCCAATGTGAGGTCCTGAGAATATATACAGCTGGTTCCCACGTTACGAACGGGTTACGAAACAAACACTTGGCCATAACTCGAAATGTTTATAAGTTGGACCCCATCGAGTTACATTGTGACCGTGCTGTTCTTAAGTGCTGGTCGTGTTCATAACTCAAGGACAGCCTTTACGACCGCTTAATGGGAGGCTGAGTCATAAATCTACCGTTTGTAACTCGGGGACCAGCAGTAATCTATTCCTTCTATAGACCTGATCTCCCATTACTAATTACATGAACCAGCTGTGGTATTTCCAAATCCTCTTCTGCATCCCTCTGAGATGGTTATTGAGCATTCTCAGTGTTTGTCCTTTCCTTTCTTTGAACACATCTGTTCACCAGTTTTAATTCCCATTGCATTAACAGGAGTGTTGTGAGCAAGACCTGAGGAGTCATTCTTCTGCTGTACTCTGCACTGATTAGGTCCAGGGAAGAGAAACAAAAATGATTAAAGGTCTAGAAAACATAAGTTGTGAGGCAAGGCTTGTTTAGTTTGGAAAAGAGAAGACTGAGAGGGGACATGATAGCGGTTTTCTGGTATCTAAAAGGGTGTCACAGGAAGGAGGGGAAAAATTGTTCTCTTTGGCCTCTGATGATAGGACAAGAAGCAATGGGCTTAAACTGCAGCAAGGGAGGTTTAGGTTGGACATTAGGAAAAACTTCCTGTCAAGGTGGTTAAACACTGAAATAAATTGCCTAGGGGGGTTGTGGAATCTCCATCTCTGGAGATATTTAAGAGCAGGTTGGAATGACATTTGTCAGGGATGATATAGACCGTGCTTGGTCCTGCTGTGAGGGCAGGGAACTGGACTTGATGATCTCTCGAGGTCCCTTCCAGTTCTAATATTCTATGATTTCTATGGGCAAGTATTACAGAAGTCTCCCTGCTGCTTAATTCTTAGGGGCTGTGATCAGTATATATTTTGTATTTTATGTTGCCCTAATGAGTAGACAAGCTGGTTCCTTTTTGGACAGGATACAAATTCATTTGCTCCAAAGGGCTGACCTGTTTATAAAATAGATGGTGCTATGAGTGTTTCTTGCATTTTTTTGTTTCCAGGTTGGGAGCTACATAGGGAAGAAAGTGTTAGATTGTAAGCCCAATTACTATGAGGTCCAGCCTCCTAATCTTTGAAAAGGCAATACACAAGGCTTTTTTCTGATGAACTGAGCTATCAGAGATTGGTTCTCTTCTCCAGCAGGAGGTGACTGTGACTAATGACTACGCAGATTTGCAGATGGACTAGGAACTGAGAAGGAAGAAGAGAACTCTTTGCCCAGTTTTTCAGTAAACCCCTATCTTGAAGAATTATAAATAGCTCTATGTATAAATAACACACTCCTTGATGAGATTACCTAGGGAGACAAAAATGTGAGTCTTTTCTTTCAGGATATCGACTATAAACACATTCTCATCATAGGCTTAGAAAAGCCCCTCCAGCTAATAAGCCAAATGAATGGAGCCATATATCGTAAGCAGAGTTGTGTAAGAAAATGAAATAATCCATGAAAGGCTAGTTGGATGGGAATATAAAAATGGATCTATTTCAGGACCATCACACACAGAGAAACTTACAGGGAAATCTGAATAATATGGCAAAAGTCTCCATCCTGTATTTGAATTTCTTCAGCACAGACTGAAAAGGGGGTAAACCCAAGTTTGGGTAATCCTCCAACCTTTTGAGCTGACCTGTCTGGTCGATACAGAGAAAAATGGAATGGCTCATATCTGGGTGATTATCATAGGAGACAGTTTCAGACATTAAATGTTTACCGTAAGCTACTCAGTTTGGATAAGAGCAATTATGATGGGCAATGCACACGTGTAAGTAATTTTAAAACAAAGTCTCAAAAAAACCCAAAAAACAAAACCATCCAACATTAAACAAAGTGCAGTGAAAGTAAAAATAATGACTCCACTTCTGTCTATCTACAATTGTAAATGTTGCAATTGCAATTTTAGATTTTCCTTAACTCTTAACATTGTTTGATGCATGGTATGAAACTGCTTCCTCATTCTAGACTAAATTCTGAACAAAATATTTGTTGTCATTTTTTTAAAAAAATTCAGAAAAGAGCATTAATGTCTATCCCATGGAGCATGCTGTTTTGTTTGTTAATTGTGTTATGTTGCAAGCATTAAAGAAGTAAGAGTGCATGGTGTGTGTTGTCTGGTAGATGAGCACTTTTATATAGTTACCAACATTGCAAACACCAGGTGCCCTGGCCTGAAACAGCACCTTTGTTTTATTTAGTTCTGTTCATTGTTACGTTGGTCATTTTCATGTCTACTTGCCACAGGAAGAATGAGAAGGAGGGGCAGTAGGAACTTATGTTAAACACCAGTAACCAGGCCCGCCAATGCGAGAGGTAAAGGGGGCCTGACTATTCCTGGGGCTCCTGGCTGCTGATATTGTGGAAGTGGCCAGAGCCCAGGACCCTTTAAATCACCATCTGAGGTCTTGGCAGTGTGCTCTGGGCAGCTCTGGGGGCTGGTGGTGGAATCCACAACATGCTTCAGGTGGCACTGAGTCTGCCTGAGACAGGCAGGCCCGAGCCCTAGCCCTTCCAGATGTGCGGAGCCACAGCCACACCTTGCTTAGAGACCTGGCAAGTCTTTCAGCTCCCCTGCCAGTGACAAGTGTGTGCTGTAGGTTTCTCTCTGAGCTTCCAGTTGTTATAGCTTCCAACTAGACAATTGTAGTGCCGCATTCTTTTAGGTCTGGAGGTTCCCCAGTTCAATCCTTGGTGTAACTGCCAAGATGGTCATCGTCATCCAAATATTTAAAGCACCAGTGAAACTCCTGAATGTTAGAAAACAAAGTGAACTGCAAAGCATGAACATGGATCTAGTTATCAGCCCCTTAAATGAAGTGTCTATGGATCCGAGATTCTTGTTTTTCCCATGATCTAGGTCAGAGCTTACTAGAAAATTCAGATACAGGTTTAGATTCTGAAGCTGCTTTCCACTCACTTTCATGTCCTTCTCCCTCCCTTTGAATCCTCCACCTCACCCCCCTATACTCACTTAGAGTGTTTTGTTCAGACATTTGGGTCTATTTCTAGGCAATTTTCATATCTATATCTAGATTTTTTTAAATAGTTGACCCAAACTTCTGGGTCAAAAGATGAAAAACAAGAACCAAAGCAACAGAAGGAGAGAGGCTAGAAAAGACTGTTTTCCCCTCTTTATTGACAGTGAGTACCAATAATCACGGCAGAGAAATGAAACCTCAAAGAAATGAAAGCTAAGGCAACCTGTGTCCTTATCAGACTGACAAGTAAAATAATTTATTAGTAATTTCTAAGAAAAACAACTTATCTTACAAGTAGCATTTAAAAAGAAGAGGATTGATTGGCAGAGAGAAATGAATCTTTGGTTCTAGATTATTTGGGTGGTATGTTGTACATGAAAAAAGCTTCTGCTGATGCTCTGAGGGATCTGAGAAAAGGGAAAAAATTGCCCTAGCCTTTTTGTAGCAAAGTTTGAAACTGAACATTTACTTCTTAAAGTCATAGACAGAGAACTTGGATCCAGACAAAGCTTATTGATTACTGTTTTATTGACAGCTATCTAAATATGCAACCAGGAACAACTACTGGTACATTCAGTATGTCAAGGAAAACACTACACTGGTTTACATTGGGTGTCCATTATACACAAATCTAATTAATTATTGGGATACCATGAGTCAGGCTCAAAGACATATTGGGGACCAATGAGGCTGTAGTGAAGCATGGGATGGTTCTGCTAAATTTTAAATTTTGATATCACACCTTAGTCTAAATGACTATTATGAAATTATTTCAGCTATATACTGTAATTAAAATGTGAAATATTTGCATATATGACCAAAATTGGGAATCATCAGAAATCAAATGGAGTCCTGACACTAATTTCATTTTTTCACCCCTGCTGACAACTTTAAAAATGAAAAAAGTCAGTTTAGGATATATATGATTTTATCAAGTGGCTTTGAGCATAGACAAAGGACACTACTCTACAATGCAAAAACCCTGTATTTCATTCCCCGTGTCACAGATTTCCTGAGGGATGTTGTCACATTGTCACAGATCTTAATGGGAAACTGCAAGTGCTCAACATCTTGAAATGAGACCACTAATGTATGTGTCTCAATTTCTCATTTGCAAAGTGAGACCACTTCCTTACCAGGAACGTAGTAAGGAGGAGTTCAGTAATGACAGAAATAGATAGCTACTGAATATCGAATGTACAAAGCTGTATTAACCTTTAGGAACTTTATACAATATTTATATGAATAATCATTTGAACTGGCTATTTTTGAGGTAAACTGTTCCTGCACCGCTGAAGTCAATGCATTTTTTTTTTACTAAAAATGTCAGTGGGAACAAGAGCTGCGTCCTAATGAGTGTTCCAAGATCTATAATACCAATGAAAGCAAAGAGAAGTCAGATACAATACCAACAGTAGACACAAATTTACCTGGTGTTTCTTATCTCACACAGGTTCTACACAAGGCACTGTACAGTAATGGTGCTGGTACTAAGGAAATGCTGAGGTATGTAATTCCAGAAGCAAATAAACCAATTCCAACTTTGTGCCAGGATTGAAGTAGCAGGGTGACATCTGGTCAACACAAACCCAGTGCCACAGAAGGATAGCATTCTGGTATAGCAGTTGGCAGATGGATGAACTACAGGTTGGACCTTCCTGCTACAGCACCCTTGGGACCTGACCAGTCTCGATGAGGGATTTTGCCAGATCAGGGAAAGTCATATCTGCCCTCCTGCTACCAGCTTCCCAGCCCAGGACTAGCCAATGGCCTCTCACCATCCCTGATGCCCTGCCAGTCTCCTTATCCCTTCCCTGCTAAGCCAGGCAGCCCAGCTCCATGTGCACCAGGCTCCTGGATACACCTGGCAATCCCACTGCTGCATGCTGGGCTCCTGGCCCCACCGAACAGCCCAACTGCAGCATGCCAGGCTTCTGGACATGCTCAACATCCCTGCTGGGTTGTAAGTAGTTACCCAGCTATGGCACACTGGGCAGCCCAACTCTGGGGAGCCCAACCACCAGCTTTCCACTGGGACTCTCTAATGGTGGAACATCTGTGATCCTGCAAGACCACGGATGTTGCCAGACCAGTGAGTCCCAGTGAACTGAGGTTCGACCCTTAGTGGGAATGAGCAGTGGGTGCATACAAATGTTACTTTGCCTTACTCAAAACTCAATCAGTTCAGTAGACTTTAAAATAGAACTACAGAATATGTATTAATTGGCCATTTAATACACTAACAATTGTGTTGTGTGCACACAGGTTGCTTCAATATGCACTAATTTGTAGACAAGGCCAAGATATGATTTTTTTAGAAGTCAACAAAGTTGTATAAGTAGCCATTGAATTATCTGGTCATAAGTGACTAGCATACACATTCGTTTTTTGTTCCAATTAAACTGAAAATTAGGGTATTTATTTTACTTGGGATATATGTAACAATTTGTCGAAGTGTGTATAAGATATAACAAAATAAATCAGAAAAACAAAACAACCAAAGACAATTACAATGACAGAGTAATATAAAACATAGCACTGGTTTTCACTATTTTGCTACCATTACTAAAAATAACCCACTTTGCCAGTTTTCTATTGTCACTAACTAATATTCATCTCTTTCTGCTAGAGCTTAAATTTAGTCTTCTTGAATGAAGACAATTCCCCAACATTCAGTGTCCCAGTAGATAGGAATGGAATTGATATCAAGGAAAGAATTAGACAAAGTTTATATGCATAAGTACCCTTCAGTGCTACTCAGAGTGACATTGACATTTTTGCTTGACTTGTTTGTAGTATTCCCTGTCCTTCATTTATAATAGAGTCCTACTAAATTCATAGTCCATTTTGGTCAATTTCATGTTCATAGGATTTTAAATAAATCATGAATTTTATGACTTCAGCTATTCTGAAATTTCACAATGATGACCCAAAAAGGAGTTGTTGGAGAGGAGGTTGCAAAGTTATTGTAGAGGGTGTTGCGATACTGCTACCCTTATTTCTGAGCAGATGACAGCACTGCTTTTAGAACAGTACACAAGGAGAGTGGTGGCTACTAACAGTGGGTATGTCTACACTACCCCGCTAGTTCGAACTAGCGGGGTAATGTAGGCATACCGCACTTGCAAATGAAGCCCGGGATTTGAATTTCCCGGGCTTCATTTGCATAAGCGGGGAGCCGCCATTTTTAAAACCCCGCTGGTTCGAACCCCGTGCAGCGCGGCTACACGGGGCACGAACTAGGTAGTTCGAACTAGGCTTCCTAGTTCGAACTACCATTATTCCTCGTGCATAGAAATAAAGATGGCATAGTATACTATTGCCCCCCTTCCTTCTCCACTGCTGCTGGCAAGGTGCTGCTTTTAGAGCTAGGTGCCTGGCCAACAGCCTTCACCTCTCCAGCCCTTCCAGTTTTGAAGGCAAGGCAGATGTTAGGATGGCAATACCGCAACCCTCCCTAAAATAATCTTTGTGATCCCTTGCAACTCCCTTTTGGGTCAAGACCCCCAATTTGTGAGAGGGTGATCTCCCCCATGAAATATGTATAGTATAGGGTAAAAAAACACAAAAGACTATTTGACAGGAGAAAGACCAGATTTCATGGTCCATAACGCATTTTTCATGACCACGAATTTTGTAGGGCCCTACTTATAAGCTTCGGCATAGAAGCTATGTGGCAAGGTACTGCTTGTTCAGTGGGCGATATAGTCAATAGCACATTGCCAAGACTAGAAAATGCATCTCTTATATGTATACTAATTGGCTATGTCTACACTGCCCCCGTTTTGCACAAAAATATGCAAATGAGGCAAAACGTGGAATATCACCATGCCTCATTTGCATAATTAATGAGGCTCCATTTTTGCAAAACCCCCCTCTTGCACAAGAGCCATTCTTCTTGAAAAAAATGCAGAGGAACGGCTCCTTTTTGCACAAAAGACTCTTGCACAAAAATGGAGCCTCATTAATTATGCAAATGAGGCACAGCGATATTCCACACTTTGCTTCATTTGCATATTTTTTGTGCAAAACAGGGGCAGTGTAGACATAGACATTGAGTTTTACTTCAGTTATAAGAAAAGGATTTTTTTATTTGGAAAGAAAATCAGATCATATGAATTGGTACTGTTTGTTGCTTGTCACAGTAAAATATTTTACTGTGACAAGCAACAAACATCATCATTACCGTATTATAATTGTTTCTCAGAAAGTTCAATGATATTAACATATTTAATAGGGCATTACAGTACAAAAGTTCATTCTTTTCCCAGTATGGAAAAAAGTTCCCTCTTGGAACAGAAGGTTTTATGTTTAATTATTAACAACTGTTTCAAGAAAGCAACAATGTGATGTTTTTAAAATGTTGAGAAATGTTAAGACTGCTTCAATGGGCAGAGGGATCATAAGCATATTTACAGTGACCAATTATAAATGCATATTAATAAAAGTTGACTTAAGGAACCCACTGCACTCCAAGATAATTTGAGCCTATTAGAGGACCAGAAAGTTCATTAATGGCACTGATAGCCCTTTAGGAGGACAGATGCTTCCCCTAAGATGGCTCATTATACACACATTCACGACTGTTGGTGCAATATCCACCAGATGCTTTTTGCCACTCTCTTTCCATACCACAACTTCTGTCAACTGCTCCTCCCACACATCTGTATACTCCCCCATCAAATGCCTATCTTCATTCTCAGGTCTTTCTAAATCCCTTACTTGAAAAACCCCTGCTTTCTTACTCACCCATAACCAATTGTTTAAGTACTGGGGGTGGGCACTACATTCTGTCTGATGATTTCAAGGTGTTCATCTTGCAACCAGACTATCAATACTTCTGGAAAACCTTAATCTGCGTCCTTGACTTAGATATCCCTGGCACCTTTTGTGTCCCGGACTGCTTTTACCAACACTGATTGAGCACAGATCCTGAAATTAGTGGCACAACATTGGCCCACTTGGAGTGCACAAGACCAACAGAACTCAGGGCAGTTGGCCACAATCAATATTAAATCATTAAAAATCTTCTGTGAGCACCAATTCCAACTTGCACCCATAAATGGGTATGTGAATAAGTACCTTCCCCCAAGAAAGTTATATTAATGTTTCCAAGTAGCTTTGCAGATAAGAATCCCTGCATAATTAATATAATGTGATTGGCCTCTAGATACCATGGCAATAGGAACCATAGGCATAATGAGAACTGATAGCATTATTTTTACTGTGCATTGCCTCCAAAAATGGCTTTTTATATTCATTGCTCTCAATCTATAATCATGTGCTAATTTATAGTACCATGAAGTTGGATAGTCAAAGGGTTAATAGGTTTGTATATAAAAATGAAAGATATTGGTGTTAATATGTAGTATTTAAATAGATCTTTAATCAGGGTAGTTAATGATAATGATACTAATTAATCAAGATGTGAAAACACATTTACTTTAGAACAAACCAGAACCATTACACTCTGAAGGAGATTAATCATGTTTATCAAAAACTACTATAACATGGCTATTATAGGACAATGTCAAATAGCCTGTAGATTCCATGACCCCTTTGCTACAGTTCTTACTTGGCCAAAACTCTAACCCCAGTTAATGGAAGTTGTTTGGGTAATAACTACAGTGTCAGATACTACTTTCATAAACAGAAGCCCCAGACTGCCATGAATATTGTATGCTGGGAGGGAGGAGGGGAAGGAAAGCAGAATTTTTGTTTCCAACAACAGTAATGCCAAAGTAATACTCCTAGAATAGTCTTTTCTAATCATGGCAAAACCAGAATGAATAGAAAATCAGCACAAAAATATGGTGGCATGCAACGCTCTGAATTAGATTTCAGTCTGAAACTCTTTATATAGCTCCTCCGGTGGAATTCATACCATAAGGAGATCAAGTTTTCTGATGTCAAGTTCTTATGTGCTGGGTGAATACGGAATCCCATCAATAGTCAGGCAGGCAGCTGACCTCGCCAATGAGGGAGACAAGATTACTAGACATAGCAAAATGAAGCAGCTATTTAAATAATTGCCGCTTCATTTACATCAAAATGGCCAACGTGCTGTGCCGATCAGCTGATTGTTGGCACTGCACGGTAGTCTAGACAGGGATCAGCCGACCCCAGAACCCTTTGTCATCAGATCCTAGAAGCCATCGACGGAGCCATGTAGTCTAGACACCCCCTTTAAGTCTAACAGCAAGGGGGTAACCAAGAAGCAAATCTTGCAGTCATAATCTTTCTTTCAGGGAACATCTACTCAGCAGGGCTAAAGTCAATTTAAGCTATGCAACTTCAGCTTCATCAATTGCATAGCTGAAGTCAAAATATCTTAATTCAGCTTTTGGCGCTGTCTACGCAGCAGGAAGTGAGAGAAAGAACACTCTTCCTTTGACTTCCCTTACTCTTCCTGAAATTAGGGTAACCCTGAGTCAGTGTAAGAAGTCCTCCAGCTCAACATTATTTCAAAATAAAGGCTAGTAGTATAGACGGGAACTATGTTATTTCAGAATAATGTCAGTTATTCTGAAATAATGCTGCTGTGCAGATATCCCCTCACTGTGTTGTTAGGGGAGCACAAAAAGACATTGCCCTTTGTTTGGGTATTTAGGCAAGAGAAGGGTTGGAAGATCCAAAACTGAATGGATAGATGTCAGACAAAAGGATATATTAACTACAGCGTTTTCAAAGAGCTGCTTCAAGTCTGGAATGGAGAAGAACTTTGGGAGCCAATCTTGTATGGGATCAGGGCAAAAGATGATGATAGCTGGTAATTTACAGTAACACAAATATGCCACAGTACAATCACCGTACTGCTGTGTGCCATATAATCCTTAAAAGAGGAATAACATTTTGCTGACATTTATATTGTGTCAGAATAAATACTAGTGTAGTTGTCATTCAGCAAAATGGTTGCTAGTTAGCATCTAGAAGGAAAGGAGATGCCAGTATTTGGCGTATTGGGCTGAAAGAACCCTGAGCTTCAAGGGAAGACCATGTTTTCCTGTATCTGAACCACAGACAGTCTTGTAGTAAAAACAGTTATTTCATTATAAGCATTCCAGTGAGCCTTGCTAATGCTACAATGTGGTAAGACAACCAAATGTTACATGTTGCCTTATGGCAAAGAAGGACCCTTAAGGAATCTGGCCTACGTATCATTGGGGCAGGGACCTCCTCTTACTCTGTATTTATAAGCCAGCTCACAAAATGGGGTTTCCATCTACCCCAATACAAATTAAACACTTATACTAAAGCTTATAGGCAAGAATGCACATCAACCCACACTTGCTTTCAGCATGAGTCAGCTTTCAGAATATGGATCCTGAATGTTTGCTTATAGAATTGACATGACATGACATGACATGACATGGCATGACATGCTTATAGAATTGAATGAAAACCTAGGGCAGGAAACTGAGCAAAGATAAGGATTCGTTAAACTTTATGGCTACGTCTACATTGGCCCCTTCTCCGGAAGAGGCATGTTAATTTCCAACTTCAGAATAGGGAAATCCGCGGGGGATTTAAATATCCCCCGCGGGATTTAAATAAACATGGCCGCCGCTTTTTTTCCGGCTTGGGGAAAAACCAGAAAAAAGCATCTAGACTGGCGTGATCCTCCGGAATAAAGCCGGAGGATCTCTTATTCCTACTTCAGTATTAAGAAGATCAGAATAAGAGATTAAGAAGATTCAGAATAAGAGATCCTCCGGAAAAGGGCGAGTTCCCCCCCAGCACAGCAGGGAGACCCGAGCAAAGCCGCACAGGCGGCGGGGTCCCTCGCCTCTGTGGCTTTGCTCCTGTGCACAGCAGGGAGACAGAAGCAAAGCCGCAGAGGCGGGGGACCCCGCCGCCTGTGCGGCTTTGCTCGGGTCTCCCTGCTGTGCTGAGGAGTCCCCCCCCCAGCACACCAGGGAGACCCGGAGCAGCTTTTCTCGCCCCGGAGGATGCGGTGGTGGGACCACTGCGCTCTGGGCGGTCCCGCTGCCCGCAAGCTCCGGGACGAAAAAAGCCCCGTTTGTAAGTGCGGATTCGACATAAGTCAGATCCGTGTAAGTCGGGGACTGCCTGTACAATGAATATTTAACTGCATATATCTATATTCATCTAAACACACACACAACCACACAGAGGAAATATTGCAACTCCCTGTTTAGCACACATAGAGCCCCTACAAAAAATAAAATGATGTTTATGAAAAAGCAACACACAGAGATGGAATTTATGAAAACTAAAGAGTATTTTTACACCCATGACTCTTTGTTCTAAAAATAACACCACCGCAACTATGCATTATCTATCTTTATAGAGATTCTATTGTATTCTAATCTTCCTGTCCTCTGCCCAGCATTGGAACAGCACCACTCTGATGTTTTAAAATGTCTATTACATCCAACTCCAGAGGTATCTGCAAGGATTTATGTATATTCACAAGGTTTTGGAAAAGCTAAGTGAGATACCATTTATAAAGTAAGATCCTGAAATGCAGCATACAAGATGGTGCCTAACACAATAATGGACACAGAAGAGAAGCCTTTGGATTTACAGCACAAAATAATATTGTATACTTTGAAAATCAAAGAAAGGTCAAGATGGTAAGAAACTGTGCTGTTTAAAAGAATTATTAGAGTAGAAACATCCAAGAGGCCAGGATGCAAGGTAACAGAGATTCGGTAGTTTAATCAACAGCATAAATTGGTAGAGTACTTCTGAGAAAGTCACAAGGACCCCATCAATTCACAACCTGTGATCAAGCAATTGTACTGATTTATTATTCAGAATGAACTTTAGGAGCAGAGCTAGAGTATAAGGGAGGAATCAGATTCTAACCTCTAGATGAGGCTCAAAACAGCTTTGCATCCGTTTTGTGTCCTTTACTTCAGTCCATAGTTTGGAACAGGGATTGGGAGATGTAGTCTGGCCAAGGAGCCCAATCCAGAGAAGAGAGTTGGTATACCAGACACCCAACCTACAGCTCCCCTAGAGCAATGTACCAAGATAAATGCAGCTTAATATCAAAGAGATTAGAAATATTCTGTTTTTCATTAGAAAATCAATACTAAACAAAATATTTTAGGTTTTCTTCCAATAGGGGAAACATTAAAAAAAAAAAAAAAACAGCAAAAAGTTTGCAGAAATTCCAAGAAGAATTACCCCAACAGAAAATTCCTAATTAGTGCTAATTTTCAAGTTTGTGGCTACCAATGCTTTGGAAATGTGGAATCATTGTTCACTCCAAAGTCTGTCTCAAAAACCTCCTCTCGTGCAAAAGATGAGACACTGATTGCTTCTTCTCATGGAAAAAGAAAAGTGAGTTATACTAGCAAAGCATCTAGAGACATTAATGTTATATTTAAATATCAAGTATCAGGAGTCTAATATAGAAAACATTGTAAAAAAAAATCTGTCAACACTTTGAAAAGTTTCTACAATTGTTATCTTTCCTTTGATTTGGAAGAGCTGTATAAAATCATTTTGTAGTAGAGAAACAACTTGCAGATCTATCTACTACACATGTTTTACTAGGCACTATTTGTCAAACATGGCTGTTGCCAAGTCATTCTTACCTACCGTTAAATATGTTTATTACAGTGTTTATGGACAAAGCCTAGTTGTGTCTACCATCTGGTATAAACATTGCACCAGACATGTATCTACACTAGACAAATGTATAAATACTGTATGTGTCTTGGTTATTGGGAGGTTTACTATTATTAGTTACATTAAACAGGGCTGTTGAGAAACAGGAGGCTAAAGCAAAACTCAAAATAAGACAGTCTTCACAAAACACTTGGTTTTTTTTTTTAACAAGAGAACAGGAAAGCAACTGGATAAGAGAAGCTTCAGGGGTAGCCGAGTTAGTCTGTACAGGTAAACTGAAAAAACAGCAAATAGTCTGGTAGCACTTTATAAACTAACAAAACATGTAGATGGTATTATGAACTTTTGTGGGCACAGCCCACTTCTTCAGATAACTGCCTGTGGAGCTCACTAAATTGGTTTTGAGCAGTGTGGTCCAACACCAGAAAACTCAGAAGACAAAGGAATTCCAGCTGGATAAAAAGGTAACGATCTCTTTAGGGAATGTGGAGGAATGGATGCACACAGACCCCTGCTAGAGGAAGCGAAGCTGTCTTAGTCACCCATATCACAAGTGCAGGTTTTAAGAAAGAGATGAATTTTCTTGTTTTAAAATCCTTTTACTAATACAACAGAACTATGTAGCACTTTAAAGACTAACAAGATGGTTTATTAGGTGATGAGCTTTCGTGGGCCAGACCCACTTCCTCAGATCAATATGTGGAAGAAAATCAGCACAACCATATATACCACCTAATAAACCATCTTGTTAGTCTTTAAAGTGCTACATAGTTATGTCTTTTGTTTCAGCTAGACCACACTAACACGGCTGCATCTCTATCACTTTTACTAATACGTTACGCTTGGCTCCTAATGCTGTTAAGATGAGACAAAAATCCAGTTTCAAAAAGAGAGTGGCAACTGTCTTGACCCCACTTTACAGACAG